>NC_092717.1:248908187-249208187 GCF_047496885.1 Scyliorhinus torazame
GATCTGTATGATAATAGAACCAAGTGTATGTCGGAATTCGAGTCAGTGGCCGTGCTTATGAGTTGTTTGGTAATGTGTACACCTTTCTCTACTTTGCCATTGGATTGGGGAATGTGTGGACTCACTGTCACGTGTTTAAAGTTGTATTTCTTGGAGAATTCCGTCCACTCCCAGCTCGCAAAGCAAGGACCATTATCGGACATGGCTGTTTGTGGAAAACCTGCCTCGAGAATGTTTCCTTGCAGGCTTTGAAAGCTGATGCGGACATGAGATCCGGGAGTTTCATTACTACTGGAAAGTTGGAGTAAAAGTCAATGATAAAAACATAGTTTCGACCCATGGAGTGAAACAAGTTTATGCCAACTTTGTCCCACGGTGACGTAGCCACCTCATGCTGCTGGAGTGGCTCCTTGCATTGTGCCGGTTGATGTTTTTGACACGTGTCACATGTGAGTACCATGTTTGTTATGTCCTCATTTATCCCAGGCCAGTACACGGATTGCCGTGCTCTTCTTTTGCATTTTTCGATTCCGTGATGTCCCTGGTGAATCCTGCGGAGTACGTCTGACCTGAGCGTTAGTGGAATGACAATTCTGTCATTTCTCAATATTCCTCCGTCCACTACTGACAGTTCAGTTTTGATGTTTTGGAACTGCGGGCACCGTCCTCTTGGCCAGCCATGCTGAAGGTTGTGCATGACCTGGAGCAAGGTCGCATCTTCTCGTGTCGCCAGACGAATTTGCTGCAGCATCTCGTCAGATGCCGGGAGAGTCTCTCTGCACAACTGTGCTTGAGCTTCTACATCGTCAATGGACGCAGGAGGTGAGCTGTCAGTGTCAATGGCTCGGGACAGTGTGTCAGCTATGATGAGGTCCTTCCCAGGAGTGTAGACCAGTGTGAAGTCTTACCTCCTCAGCTTCATCATCATGCGTTGTAGGCGCGGCGTCATACCATTGAGATATTTTTCAATTATGTTGACCAGCGGTCTATGGTCAGTCTCAACGTGGGAAGGCCGTACACATAGTGGTGAAATTTTGTTATACCTGTGATCAGCCCAGGCACTCCTCTATCTGTGCATACCTGCACTCTGTGGCGGTCATCGCTCTAGACGCATATGCAACTGGGACACAGTCCGATTGGTCATCCTGTTGGAGGAGCACCGCACCAATTCCATGTTGACTGGCGTTGGAGGAGACCTTTGTGGGTTTCGTTGGGTCGAAGAATGTCAGAGTTGGAGCTGCCATCAATTGGTGCTTTAGATCCACCCACTCGACTTGGTGCCGTGGAGTCCAGTCAAACTCTGCGTCCTTCCTTATCACGTTTCGTAATGCTGACGTCCCTGTTGATAAGTTTGGCATAAATTTGCCGAGGAAGTTAACGAATCCAAGAAACCTGAGCCCAGCTTTCTTGTCTCTCAGCTGCTGCATGTTCTGGATTGCCGCATTCTTTTCACTATCCGGCCTCAACCCTCGCGCTGATATCGTGTCACCCAGGAAGGTCAGAGATGAGCGTGCGAAGGTGCACTTGGATTGGTTGAGTTTCAGCCCAAATTGGTGGATTCCTTTGAAGACTTGTCTTAGTCGCGCAATGTGGTCTTCTTCTCTCGTTGACCATATGATGATGTCATCGACATATACTCTGACACCTTCAATGCCCTCCGTCATCTGCTCCATGAGTCTGTGAAAGATTTCGGATGCGGAGATGATCCCGAAAGGCATGCGATTGTAGCAATATCGTCCAAACGGCATGTTGAACGTACACAACAGTCGGCTGGAATCGTCGAGCTGCATCTGCCAGAAGCCTTGTGAGGCATCAGGTTTGGTGAAGATGCGAGCGTTTGCCATCTCACACGTTATCTCCTCTCGCTTGGGGATGGGGTAGTGTTCCCTGCGAATGTTTTTGTTCAGATCTTTGGGATTTAACCAGATTCTGAGGTCATCTGATGGCTTCTTGACACACACCAGCGAGCTGGCCCAGTCAGTCGGCTGTGTGACCTTTGATATTATGCCTTGAGATTGTAGGCGTAGGAGCTCTGATTTTAGCCTGTCCCGCAAGGGAGCTGGTACCCTCCCAGGTGGATGAGTGACAAGTTTTGCATCTTCCTTGAGCAGGATTTCGTATTTGTAAGGTAACGTACCCATGCCACGAAAGACATCAGGATACTCGCTGAGCAGCAGCTGGATGTCATCGTCTAGTCGGGTCGATGAGTCATTCGTCTGCATGAATATTCTCTGGACCAGCCGCAAGTCCTTCCAGGCTTGAGCACCTAACAGCGATGTCTTTTTGTCGTCCACGATCTCGAAGAGTAGTCCTTTTGTGACCCTCTTATTGACTACTCGTAGGTGGCATGATCCTCTCGAGGTGATCTGGTTGCCATTGTAGTCTGTTAACTTGCACGCAGCAGGTATCATCCCGTGTGTCCCTGGGATGGATGCGAGATCTTTGCTTGTCATCAAGTTTGCGGACGCTCCCGTGTCGAGCTTGAACGTAATTGGGGAGTTGTTCACTTGCACCGTGGCGTTCCATTCACTTTTGGAGTCAATGGCATTAACGTATTGAGGGTTCGTGGTCAGCGCTTGAAGTTCCTCCGCCGAATCTATTATTCCGACGAAGTATGTGTTCTCTCAGGAGTGGAAATCTTTGTGATCGGAAAAAGTTTCTTCGGGTGTTTGGTCTTCCATTGTATCCACTTGAAGTTTCCATGAGAGTGATATTTTGCTGCTGACTTACACTGGGAGGCGAAATGATTCAGTTTGGAGCACTTTCAACATCTTTTCCCTTGTGCAGGACATTTCCCTTTTAAGTGGGTGTTGCCACAGCGGTAGCACGTCATGACCTTCGTGACATCATGCGTAGGAAGTGATTGCGCGAATTGCTCCTCTGGCTGAGTTTGGTATTTTGCGTAGTGCGCATGCACAGCTTCTCGCGCATACGCAGAACGGGATCTCGCCGGGTCGCGTTTCTCTTGACTGTGTGCATGCGCGGACATATTTGAATTGGAGCCGGCGGCCGGAAGAAGATGCCTGCGAGGAGAGGACACCATTTGAACTTCTTCCACTTCGTGGAGGAATTTCTCCCGGTTTCTTTTCTGAAGAAACTCAAGGTACTGCTGTTTCTTTTGTTCTTGCGCTGCGCACTTTGCTATGGCGGCTTTTAAAGTGAGATCATTTTGTTGCATTAGTGATTCCCTTAAGTGTTCATCAGAGAGTCCATAGATTAATTGATCTCTGATGATGGAATCTGTTAAATCAGCATAGTTTAAGCCTTGTGCTATTAACCTGAGATCTGCGACAAAATTAGAGATTGTCTCGCCGTTTTTTTGGAACCTGTTGCGCAGGTTAAATCTTTCCAGGATTTCTTTAGACTGTGTTTTACAGTGTTCTTCAAATTTTGCGAGTATCACTTGAAATTTAGTTTTGTCTTCATTTTCAACGTAAGTGAAAGAGTTATAAATGCCTATAGCTTGCTGGCCTGCCCCTGCCAGTAGCAGCACAACCTTTCTCTCGTGGGAGGCGAAATGATTCAGTTTGGAGCACGTTGGAGTCAGTAGCTGCCATGTATATTTGGAACTGTTGTTTAAACATTTTCCAATTACTATTTCAGTTATCGGTAGTTTTCAGCTGCCGTGGAGCTTGCAGGTGTTCCATCGCGTCGGTTGGTTGTCGAGGATCCAAATGCTGCGAAGTCTTCCACAGTCGAGCGGTCAGTACTTTAATTTCGTTTCTTTTTCTTTGTTTTCTCTAACCTAATCTAGCTAGTATTGTTCGTTTAAACCCCATTCCTGGTACCATCTTTTGTTACCTTACTGTAGTGTGTTTGGTAGCACTACTGTATGTAACATGCGTTACTCAATTCAGTTGTGGCAGAGGCTTTCTGCACCTTCATGAAGAAGGCTTGAAGTCGTCCAGAGGTATTGAAAGGTTTATTGAGTAACAGAATTTAACAACTGCGTGAGTTCTTACTTTAAGATCAATACCAGGAGAAAGGTTACAACGTTTATATACAGTAGCTGTGTCTGACCACACTAGTAGCCCTGAGCTACATCTATGCTCCTGCTCTCGTCACAGTCTAATCACCAAGAGAGGCAGAGAACCGCTTGCGTCTGCTTTTATACCCGCCAGTGCTGCCCCCTAGTGATCTTTCAATTTCCCATTAATCCCTTATGTACATACCCATGTAAAGATCACTACAATTGGTAAACTAAGGGATGAGGATGTGCAGACCGAGTACAGAAAGCTAGGAGATAAACTAAAATGTAGGACCTCAAATGCAGTAATCTCAGGATTACTCCCAGTTCGACGCGTTAGAGAGAGCAGCGATAGGAGGGGAGATCGGGTGAATGTGTGGCTGGAGAGATGGTGGAGCCGGGAGGGATTCTGATTCTTGAGGCACTGGGACCGGTTCCGGGAAGGTGGGACCTGTACAAACCGGACGGGTTACCCCTGGGCAGAGCTGGGACCAATGTCCTTGCGGGGGCTTTTGCTAGGTCTGTTGGGGAGTATTGAAACCAGTATGGCAGCGGGATGGGATCCCAGGAGTAGGATCAGATAGTTCACACTCAGATCAGGAAAAGGGAGGTAGGACTTTAGCCAGTGATGGAGAGGATGTTGTGATCGACTTGGAATTACAGGCGAAGGAAAGTTATAAAAGTGTCCAGCGAGGGACAATGGTGGGATGAAGCTGGTTGTACTTCAATGCGAGGAGTATTACAAACAAGGTGGATGAGTTACGGGCACAGCTGGCCACATGGCAGCAGGACGCGGTTGCTGTAACGGAAACCTGGTTAAAGGAGGGGTGGAAATGACAGCTTGGTATCCCTGTATACAGAGTGTTCAGGCAGGACAGAGGGGGAGATGAAAAGAAGGAGGGGGAGTAGCACTAATGGTTAATAGGGCAGCACGGTAGCACAGTGGTTAGCACAATTGCTTCACAGCGCCAAGGTCCCAGGTTGAATTCCCGGCTTGGAACCCTGCCTGTGCGGAGTCTGCACGCTCTCCCCAGGCGGGATTCTCCCAGCCCTGGGCCGGCACGCGGTTCTCCGCAGAGCCATTGGCGCCGGCGTGGTTGGTGCCCCGCCGGTCAGGGGACGATCCACGCGGCCGGCCTGCTGATTCTCCGGCCCGGATGGGCCGAGCGGCCACAGTTAACACGCTGAGTCCCGCCGGCGCCGTCCACACCTGCTCGCAGCCGGCGGGGGCTCTGCGCGGAAGGGTCGGGTGGCGGCCTGAGGGGTGGGAGAGGGGCACCTGCAGTCCTGCGCCATGTTGTGTCGGGGTCGGCGCATTGAAGGAGGCCACTGCGCACGCGCGGATCCCGCGGCGCACAGTTTGCGCCAGGCTCGGCAGCTGGAGGGCCAGAATTACTGTGCCGGCATTTACGACGGCGTGGTCACTCTGCCTCGGGATGGGAGAATCCCGCCCCCCGTGTCTGCGTGGGTTTCCTCCGGGTGCTCTGGTTTCCTCCCACAAGTCCCGAAAGACGTGCTTGAAAAGTACAGATTCCCCCCGCGCTCCCCCCGAGGACCCCGGAGGCCGCCCGCACAGCCAGGTCCCGCCGGTAAGTACCTACTCTAATTTACGCCGGCGGAACCGGTAGAAAACGGGCGGCCACTCAGCCCATGCGGGCCGGAGAATCGCCGGGGGTGGCCGCTGCTAGCTGCCGCCGACCGGCGCGCCGCGAATCCCGCCCCCGCCACATCCCCGGCGCCGGAGAATTCGGCAGCTGGCGGGGGTGGGATTCACACCGACCCCCGGCGATTCTCCGATCCGGCGTGGGGTCGGAGAATCACGCCCTTTGTCTCCGTGTTTACAAAGGAAATGGATGATGCAGATATAATCGTCCAGGCGGAACACTGTGAGATACTGGATGGGATAAAGAGGAAGTACTCGAAGGATTGAAATCCTTGAAAGTTGATAAGTCGCCAGGGTCAGATGGAATGTTTCCGAGGCTACTGAAGGAGGTCAGGGAGGAGCTAGCAGATGCTCTGAGGATGATTTTCCAATCCACACTAGACACGGGATGTACCGGAGGGCTGGAGAAATGCAAACGTGGTCCCATTGTTTACAAAGGGATCGAAGGAAATGCCAAACAGTTATCGGCCAGTTAGTCTTACGTCAGTGGTGGGCAAATTAGTAGAATCAATCCTGATAGGATTAACTGTCACACAGAACGGCATGGACCAGTCAGGTATAGTCAGCATCGATTTGTTAAAGGAAGGTCTTGCCTCACAAATTTGATTGAATTCTTTGAGGAAACGACAAGAAGAGTTGATGAAGGTAGTGCAGTGGATGTGGTGTATGTGGATTTTAGTAAGGGGTTTGACAAAGTCCCACATGGCAGATTGGTCAAGAAAGTGAAAGCCCATGGGATACAGGGCAATGTGGCAAACTGGATACAAAGTTGGTTCAATAACAGGAAACAAAGGTTAATGGTCGATGGCGGCCCTTGCAATTGGAAAGTTGTTCCAAGTGGTGTTCCACAGGGCTCGGTGTTGGGATCTTACTGTTTGTGTTATATATTAACGATTTGGATGTGAACGTGGGGAGCATGATTGGGAAATTTGCAGATGACACAAAGATTGGCCGAGTGGGGGACAGTGTAGAGGATAGCTCTAATCTCCAGGATGATATAGATGGATTGGTGGAACGGGCAGTAAAGTGGCAGATGGAATTTAACACCGAGAAGTGTGAGGTCAGCATTTAGGGAGGTCAAACAGTTATAGGGAGCACACAATAAATGGGAATATACTAAGAGGGGGAGATGAAGTGAGAGATCTTGGCGTACACAGGTCCCTAAAGGCAGCAGTTCAAGTAGACAAGATTGTAAAGAAAGCAAATGGAATGCTCCCCGTCATTGGCAGAGGTATAGAACATAGACGTACGAGGGGAGCACGAGGAGCAGGTGGCCTTGTTGGTGGCCGAGGTGCGAATGATGCAGGAGACCCAGAAAGATTCGAGAGAGAAGGTGGAAAATTTGGAGAATCGCTCCAGAAGGCAAAACCTCAGGATTGCCGAGATGCCTGTGGGCATCAAAGGTGCGGAGGCCGCAGTGTATGTGGCGAGGATGCTGGAGGAATTGACGGGGGAGGAGGATTTTGTCAGGCCCGTGCAGGTCGACCGAGCCCGCAGGGCACTGAGGAGGAGGCCGCAGGGCGGTGGTGGCACGGCTGCTCCGCTTCCTGGACAAGGAGGAGATCCTTCATTGGGCGAGGCTGAGCAGGAAATGTACCTGGGTAGGAACGAGCGGAGGGTGCACCAGGACCTGGGTGCAGAGTTAGCGAAGACGAGGCCGGGTTGAATCGGGTCAAGGCTGTGCGGAGTATTGCCCCCGGCCCGCCTGTGACTGACTATCCAGAAACAAGAGCATTACTTCGACATGCCAGAGGAGGCGCTGGAGTTTGTGAGGGGCAATGGACCGGGAGGAGTGAGAAGACGTTGAACTGTGGAGGAGTTTGTGTGCCCTGTGAAGTGTTTGATGGAGGGTTGTTTCGAGTGCACGTTTTTCCAAGGGGGAACCCAGGGTGAGGATGTGTTTTGTTACTCTTCAGGGATGGATCCTTGGGGGCAGGGGTACTGGGAGAGGTAGGGAAGTTGCAGGCCTTGGGGCGGGGGTCACCATGCTAGCTGGGTGGGCTAGTTAACGGGAATGAAGTGGGGAGTTGCCAGGAGGCAGGTGCGGGTTGGAGGGGGGGGGGGGTGGTGGTGGATGGGGCTGGTTCGGTGTTTGAGGGGGTGTGTGTGGAGGGGGGGGGGGTGGTGGATGGGGCTGGTTCGGTGTTTGAGGGTGTGTGTGTGGAGGGGGGGTGGTGGTGGATGGGGCTGGTTCGGTGTTTGAGGGTGTGTGTGTGGAGGGGGGGTGGTGGTGGATGGGGCTAGTTCGGTGTTTGAGGGTGTGTGTGTGGAGGGGGGTGGTGGTGGATGGGGCTGGTTCGGTGTTTGAGGGTGTGTGTGTGGAGGGGGGGTGGTGGTGGATGGGGCTGGTTCGGTGTTTGAGGGTGTGTGTGTGGAGGGGGGGTGGTGGTGGATGGGGCTGGTTCGGTGTTTGAGGGTGTGTGTGTGGAGGGGGGGTGGTGGTGGATGGGGCTAGTTCGGTGTTTGAGGGTGTGTGTGTGGAGGGGGGTGGTGGTGGATGGGGCTGGTTCGGTGTTTGAGGGTGTGTGTGTGGAGGGGGGGTGGTGGTGGATGGGGCTGGTTCGGTGTTTGAGGGTGTGTGTGTGGAGGGGGGTGGTGGTGGATGGGGCTGGTTCGGTGTTTGAGGGTGTGTGTGTGTGGAGGGGGGTGGTGGTGGATGGGGCTGGTTCATTGTTTGAGGGTGTGTGTGTGGAGGGGGGTGGCGGTGGATGGGGCTGGTTCGGCGTTTGAGGGTGTGTGTGTGGAGGGGGGGTGGTGGTGGATGGGGCTGGTTCGGTGTTTGAGGGGGTGTGTGTGGAGGGGGGGTGGCGGTGGATGGGGCTGGTTCGGTGTTTGAGGGTGTGTGTGTGGAGGGGGGGTGGTGGTGGATGGGGCTGGTTCGGTGTTTGAGGGTGTGTGTGTGGAGGGGGGGTGATGGTGGATGGGGCTGGTTCGGTGTTTGAGGGTGTGTGTGTGGAGGGGGGGTGGTGGTGGATGGGGCTGGTTCGGTGTTTGAGGGTGTGTGTGTGGAGGGAGGGTGGTGGTGGATGGGGCTGGTTCGGTGTTTGAGGGTGTGTGTGTGGAGGGGGGGATGGTGGTGGATGGGGCTGGTTCGGTGTTTGAGGGTGTGTGTATGGAGGGGGGGTGCTGGTGGATGGGGCTGGTTCGGTGTTTGAGGGTGTGTGTGTGGAGGGGGGGTGGTGGTGGATGGGGCTGGTTCGGTGTTTGAGGGTGTGTGTGTGGAGGGGGGGTGGTGGTGGATGGGGCTGGTTCGGTGTTTGAGGGTGTGTGTGTGGAGGGGGGGTGGTGGTGGATGGGGCTGGTTCGGTGTTTGAGGGTGTGTGTGTGGAGGGGGGTGGTGGTGGATGGGGCTGGTTCGTTGTTTGAGGGTGTGTGTGTGGAGGGGGGTGGTGGTGGATGGGGCTGGTTCGGTGTTTGAGGGTGTGTGTGTGGAGGGGGGGGTGGTGGTGGATGGGGCTGGTTCGGTGTTTGAGGGTGTGTGTGTGGAGGGGGGGTGGTGGTGGATGGGGCTGGTTCGGTGTTTGAGGGTGTGTGTGTGGAGGGGGGGTGGTGGTGGATGGGGCTGGTTCGTTGTTTGAGGGTGTGTGTGTGGAGGGGGGGTGGCGGTGGATGGGGCTGGTTCGGTGTTTGAGGGTGTGTGTGTGGAGGGGGGGGTGGTGGTGGATGGGGCTGGTTCGGTGTTTGAGGGTGTGTTTGTGGAGGGGGGGTGGCGGTGGATGGGGCTGGTTCGGTGTTTGAGGGTGTGTGTGTGGAGGGGGGGGTGGTGGTGGATGGGGCTGGTTCGGTGTTTGAGGGTGTGTGTGTGGAGGGGGGGATGGTGGTGGATGGGGCTGGTTCGGTGTTTGAGGGTGTGTGTATGGAGGGGGGTGGTGGTGGATGGGGCTGGTTCATTGTTTGAGGGTGTGTGTGTGGAGGGAGGGTGGTGGTGGATGGGGCTGGTTCGGTGTTTGAGGGTGTGTGTGTGGGGGGGTGGTGGTGGATGGGCCTGGTTCGGTGTTTGAGGGTGTGTGTGTGGGGGGGTGGTGGTGGATGGGGCTGGTTCGGTGTTTGAGGGTGTGTGTGTGGAGGGGGGGTGGTGGTGGATGGGGCTGGTTCGGTGTTTGAGGGTGTGTGTGTGGAGGGGGGGTGGTGGTGGATGGGGCTGGTTCGGTGTTTGAGGGTGTGTGTGTGGAGGGGGGGTGGTGGTGGATGGGGCTGGTTCGGTGTTTGAGGGGGTGTGTGTGGAGGGGGGGGTGGCGGTGGATGGGGCTGGTTCGGTGTTTGAGGGTGTGTGTGTGGAGGGGGGGTGGTGGTGGATGGGGCTGGTTCGGTGTTTGAGGGGGGGTGTGTGGAGGGGGGGTGGTGGTGGATGGGGCTGGTTCGGTGTTTGAGGGGGTGTGTGTGGAGGGGGGGTGGTGGTGGATGGGGCTGGTTCGGTGTTTGAGGGTGTGTGTGTGGAGGGGGGGTGGTGGTGGATGGGGCTGGTTCGGTGTTTGAGGGGGTGTGTGTGGAGGGGGGGTGGTGGTGGATGGGGCTGGTTCGGTGTTTGAGGATGTGTGTGTGGAGGGGGGGTGGTGGTGGATGGGGCTGGTTCGGTGTTTGAGGGGGTGTGTGTGGAGGGGGGGTGGTGGTGGATGGGGCTGGTTCGGTGTTTGAGGGTGTGTGTGTGGAGGGGGGGTGGTGGTGGATGGGGCTGGTTCGGTGTTTGAGGGGGTGTGTGTGGAGGGGGGGTGGTGGTGGATGGGGCTGGTTCGGTGTTTGAGGATGTGTGTGTGGAGGGGGGGTGGTGGTGGATGGGGCTGGTTCGGTGTTTGAGGATGTGTGTGTGGAGGGGGGGTGGTGGTGGATGGGGCTGGTTCGGTGTTTGAGGGGGTGTGTGTGGAGGGGGGGTGGTGGTGGATGGGGCTGGTTCGGTGTTTGAGGGTGTGTGTGTGGTGGGGGGGTGGTGGTGGATGGGGCTGGTTCGGTGTTTGAGGGGGTGTGTGTGGAGGGGGGGTGGTGGTGGATGGGGCTGGTTCGGTGTTTGAGGATGTGTGTGTGGAGGGGGGGAAGGGTTGCTGACGAGGCTGGTGGTTGGCGTGCCGCAGTTGGGAAGGGGTCGATGACGGTAGACATCCGAGGGCGGGCCTGGAGGGTCGCGGGATGCGGGCCGGGGGCCACTTCACACAGGGATATGGCTAATCGGCAGGGCAGGGGGACTGGGAGCCACCCCGGCCGGGCTGGTCACGCGGAACGGGAGGGGGTTGAATGGGCCGGTCAAAAGATCACGTGTGTTCACGCATCTGAATGGTCTGAATATGGACCTGGCCTTTCTGCTGGGGGACCAGGCGAGGTTGAGAAAGGGATGGGTGGGGCTGGTCTTTCATTCGGGGCTGGATATGAAAATGAAGGGGGTGACGGTGTTGGTTAATAAGCGGGTGGTGTTCGAGGTGGGGAGTATTGTGGCCGATCCAGAGGGGGAGATCTGTGATGGTGAGTGGAAAGTTGGAGGGGTTGCCGGAGGTTCTGGTAAATGTTTATACCCCAAATTGGGATGATGTGGAATTTGAGGCGTGTGTTAAGGAAGATCCCGGACATGGACTCGCACCAGCTGATTATGGGGGGGGGGGGGGGGGGTGGTGATTTTAGTACGGTTATCGAGCCTGTCATGTTATTCACCCTGGGGTACACGGACTACAACAGGATGCAGATGAACGGTAAAGTAGACACCAAACGTAGGCGTTGGTTCAATACGATTTATTGAACTTCTGGAACAATGCACACAGCTGGCTGTGGGTTGACACTCTACTAATCTAAGTGTACTAACTCTAAATAACTAGATCAGGCTAGCTCTGATCCACATGTAGAAGGTGCTGACTGATATTTACACCCTGACTGTCACTACAGTTGTCACCAGTGGAAAGAAGCGGAGTGCTGATGCCTCGTGTGTTTTATAGTTGGAAGCCCCCCTCTGGTGTTCTGTCTGGTGATTGGTTGTATTCTGTCCTGTATGTTGATTGGCTAACCTGGGTGTCTGTCACTGCCTGTTTTTACCTCATGATGTCATGACATCCCCCCTTTAAACAAAAATTTTGGCGGTTGCTTCGAGCATATGCAACTGTATATACAGATATAACTATTTACAGCAAATGGCGAGTGAATGTATATGTACGTGTAAGGTGTCCAGCGTGCAGATACAGAACAATATGTTCAAAGGAAATATTTATAAGTCCAATTTCTGGGGCTGGCGTCGGATCCTTGTCGACCGCCTGAGAGGTGGAGGCGGGGACGACGGCGCCTTGACAGGCGGGATTGCAGCCAGATTGGTGGCCTCGTGGAGCGAGGTGTCCGGAAAAGGCATAACGACAGCTGGGAACGTGAGATCCGGTGGTGGGCAGGCAAGTCTGCGTAGTGCCCTTCTGTTGCGCCTGACAATGGATCCATCAGCCATGCGAACCACAAACGACCTGGGAGCAGCCTGTCGAACAACAACAGCTGGAGCTGACCAGCCTCTGCCAGGCAACTTGATGCGAACAGCATCTTCCGGAGAGAGCACAGGCAGATCAGTAGCATGAGCATCGTACGTCAGCTTTTACCGGTTCCTGAGTTGCTGCACCTTTTGCAGCACTGGGAGGTGATCCAGGTCTGGTAAGTGTATGGCCGGAACAGTCGTCCGCTGGCCTCTGTTCATGAGGAGTTGAGCCGGAGACATGCCGGTGGACAGAGGGGTTTCCCTGTACGCCAGCAGCGCAAGGCTAAAGTCCGAAGCTGAGTCCGTAGCCTTGCAGAGCAGTTGCTTCACGATATCGACCCTTTCTCGACCTTCCCGTTAGACTGCGGGTAGTGTGGGCTCGAGGTAATGTGCTTGAACTGGTACAGCTTTGCAAAGTTGGACCACTCTTGGCTGTGGAAGCAGGGACCGTTGTCGCTCATGACCGTGAGTGGAATACCATGCCTGGCAAATGTCTCCTTGCAGGCCTTGATGACTGTCCTTGATGTGAGGTCGGACAGTTTCACCACTTCGGGGTAACTCGAGAAGTAATCAATTATAAGCACGTAGTCACGCCCATTGGCGCGGAAAACGTTGATTCCCACCTTAGACCACGGAGAGGTCACGATCTCGTGTTGCTGGAGTGTTTCTTTTGTTTGAGCAGGCTGGAAACGCTGGCAGGTCGCACAATTGAGGACCATGTTGGATATGTCCTCGTTGATGCCAGGCCAATAGACAGCCTGCCGGGCCCTGCGCCTGCATTTCTCGATACCGAGGTGTCCCTCGTGGATCTGTTTGAGCACTAAGCTCTGGAGGCTGCGAGGAATAACGATGCGATCCAGCTTGAGGAGGATCCCCTCGACAACTGTTAGGTCATCCTTGACATTAAAGAACTGGGGGCATTGCCCTTTCTGCCAACCATTTGTAAGGTGATGTATGACCCGCTGCAGAAGAGGGTCCTTGGCGGTCTTTTCTCGAATGTTGACGAGTCGTTCGTCTGAGGCCGGGTGGTTGCTGGCACACAGTTGCACCTGTGCCTCAATTTGGCGGATGAAGTTGACCTGTTCACAGGGCGAGGTGATGGCGCGGGATAGGGCATCCGCAATCTCCTTTCCAGGTGTGTAAACCAGTTCACAATCATACCTTCGTAGTCGAAGGAGAATGCGCTGAAGCCTGGGCGTCTTGTCATTCAAGTCCTTATGAATGATATGGACCAAGGGTCTGTGGTCAGTCTCCACTGTGAAGGTTGGTAGACTGTAGACGTAGTCATGGAACTTTACAATGCCGGTGAGGAGGCCAGGCACTCTTTCTCTATCTGAGCATACCTCTGCTCAGTGGGAGTCATGGCCCTGGACGCATAGGCCACTGGAGCCCAGGACAAGGAGTCATCCTTCTGGAGGAACACCGCACCAATGCCGTCCTGGCTGGCATCCGTGGAGAGTTTAGTCTCCCTGTTTGGGTCAAAAACGCTAGTCCCGGAGCAGTGGTGAGCTTTGCTTTGAGCTCGAGCCACTCTGCTTGATGTGTGGGTAGCCACTGGAATGCAGTGGACTTCTCCACCAGATGCCTGAGAGCCGTGGTGTGCGATGCGAGGTTGGGAATGAACTTTCCCAAAAAGTTAACCATACCCAGGAAGCGGAGCGCCTTTTTGTCTTCCGGGGTCTTCATTGTGTTGATGGCCTTGACTTTGTCCGAGTCCGGTTGCACGTCCTGCTGGGATATTTGATCACCCAAAAACTTGATTGATGACATGCCTGTGGTGATGTGCATCACTGTGGGTACACAGGGGGTTAATGTAAATACATGTAGACTAGCTAGACACTAGAGGGAGCACCAGAGACATCACACACACACTCAACCAATAGATCAGTTAGATTGGACACGACCAATGGACATTCACGATACACAGAGGTGACACGACCACAGTTGGAAGCCCCCTCTGGTGTTCTGTCGGGTGAGTGGTTGTGTTCTGTCCTGTATGTTGATTGGCTAACCTGGGTGTCTGTCACTGCCTGTTTTTACCTCATGATGTGCATGGGTGCATATGAAAATGAAATGAAAATCGCTTATTGTCACAAGTAGGCTTCAAATGAAGTTACTGTGAAAAGCCCCTAGTCGCCACATTCCGGCGCCTGTTCGGGGAGGCTGGTACGGGAATTGAACCGTGCTGCTGGCCTGCCTTGGTCTGCTTTCAAAGCCAGCGATTTAGCCCAGTGTGCTAAACTATTATGACAGAGCCGAGATTGGATCGGTTGAGTCCCGTGTCATTGAAGGTGTTGGCAGTGGCGAAGGAGTTTATGGAGTACATGGGCGGGGGGGGGGTAGGGGGCGGGCGGGGGGGGGGGGGGGGGTGGAGGGGGGGGGGTGGACCCTTGGAGATTTGGGAGGCCGAGGGCGAAGGAATTTTCATACTTCTCTCATGTGCACAGGGTATATCCCCGAGTTGATTTCTTTGGGCCAGAGAAGGCGTTGCTGGCGGGTGTGGTCGGCTCAGAGTATTCAGCGCTTGTGGTTTCTGACCACGCACTGCATTGGGTGGATTTGCCTGTGGCCCGGGGTAGGAGGGCCCAACACCCGCAGGCGGGACTGGATGTGGGGGTGTTGGAGGATGGGGAGGTGTGTGAACGGCTGAGGGCTGACATTCGGGGGTACTTGGAGCTCCAGGACAGAGGGGAGGTCACGGCCGTCACGCTGTGGGAGGCCCTCGAGGTGGTGGTTAGGGGAAGGGTTTATTTAAATTCAGACACACGGGGAGAAAGCAGAGCAGGGGGGAGATGGCAATGCTGGTGGACAAGATTCTGAGGGTGGACAGGAGGTATTCGGAGGTGCTGGAGACAGGGCTGTTGAAGCAGAGGCTCCAGGTGGAGTTTGGCTTGGTGTCCACGGGGAAGACGATGGACCAGCTACGGAGGGCCAGGGGGCAGTGTATGAATATGGGGAAAAGGCGAGCAGGATGTTGGCCCATCAGTTGAGGAAGCAGGAGGCGGTGAGGGAGATTGGCAGAGTGAAGGACGAGATGGGCAGGGTGGTGATGGACCCAGAGGGAGTGAATGGGGTGTTTGAGGCGTTCTACAGAAGGCTACATGAGTCTGAGCCCCCGGCCACGTGAGAGGGTTTGCGACGGTTTTTGGGACGGGCTGGAGTTCCCCACAGTAGAGGAGGAGCTGGTTCAGGGACTGGGGCCCCAGTTGGGTAAGGGAGGTGATGGGCAGTATGGAGACGGTGCAGGCAGGGAAGGCCCCAGAGCCGGATAGGTTCCCAGTGGAGTTTTACAAAAGGTTTGGGATGGAAAGGGGGATCTCCCCCTACACTGTCGCAAGCTTCCATCTCCCTGATACTGAAAAAGGAGAAGGTTCCAGAGCAGTCAGGGTCATATCGCCCGATATCGTTACTGAATGTAGACACCAAGCTGCTGGTGCAGGTGCTGACGTCTCGAATCGAGGACGGTGTCCTGGGGATAGACAAAAATCAAACTGGGTTTGTGAAAGGGAGGCAGTTGACGGTGAACGTGAGGAGGCTGCTTAACGTAATCATGATGCCTTCGGAGGGGCAGGAAGTACAGGTAGTTTGACCAGGTGGAGTGGGAGTATCTGTGGGTGGTGTTGGGGCAGTTCAGTTTGGGCAGGGGTTTGGGGACTGGGTCTAGTTGCTGTACGAGGCACCGGTGGCGAGTGTGCGGATGAACCGATGAGTTTGGGATATTTTGGGCTGCATTGGGCGATGAGGCAGGGGTGCCCGCTCTCCCCGTTGCTCTTCGCCTCGCTCTTCGCCCCGCTCTTCGCCCCGCTCTTCGCCTCGCTCTTCGCCTCGCTCTTCACCTTACTCTTCGCCTCGCTCTTCGCCTTGCTCTCCGCCTCGCTCTCCGCCTCGCTCTTCGCCTCGCTCTCCGCCTCGCTCTTCGCCTTACTCTTCGCGATAAAGCCACTGGCAATGGCGCTTAGGGCATTAAGGGACTGGAGAGGGATTGAGCGGGAGAGCATCGAGGACAGGCTGTACGCAGACAGCCTGTCGTTGTACATTTCAGACCCGTTGGGCAGTATCGGAGGGATTTTAGAGGAATTCGGCCGGTTTTCGGGATACAAGTTGAATATGGGGAAGAGTGAGGTGTTCCTGATTGAGACCAGAGGGCAGGAGGGGAGATTAGGGGAGTTGCCGTTTAGCAGGATGGGGGCGAGTTTTGGATATTTGGATATCCAGGTGACTCGGGGCTGGGTGGAGCTGCACAAGCTGAACCAAGCTCGATTGGTGGAGCAGGTGAGGGCGGACTTTAAGAGGTGGGATGTGTTCCACTGTCACTGGCGCGGCGGGCACAGACGGTGAAGGTGACGGCGCCACCGAGACTTTTGTTCGAGTTCCAGAACCTCACGATCTTCGTCCCCAAGTCGTTTTTTAAAAAGGTTAATGCGCCGATCTCAGCGTTTGTGTGGGCGGGGAAGACCCCACGGGTTAAGAGGGCTATTCTGGAGCGGGGGGGGGGAGGGGGGGAGCATGGGGGGGTGGGGGCTGGCATTGCTGAACATGATGAACTATTATTGGGTGGCGAATATTGCTACGGTTAGGAAATGGGTCGTGGGGCAGAGATCGGCGTGGGGATGGATGGAGGTGGCATCGTGTCGGGGTATGTGTTTAAGGGCTTTGTTGTTGGCACCTCTGCCATTCCTGCCAGTCAGGTACTCCAAGAGCCCAGTGGCGGTGTCAGCCTCAGGGTGTGGGGGCAGCAACTGGGGTTGGAGGGGGCTTTAGGTTCCTGCAGGTTCTGGTATTTGTAAGGAGAGAGGGCTGCTGCCCCTGGGGTTGAAGACAAGGTGCTGTCGAGGGAGGAGATAAGGGAGGGGATGGTGTCAGATATCTCGAAGGAGTGGGTTGTGTGTGAGGGAGCCCTGGTGGGGGACATTAAATGCAAGTGGGAGGAGGAGCTGGGAAGGAGGTGGGTGCCGAGACGTGGGTGGAGGCCCTGCTGAGAGTGAATGCATCGTTGCCGCATGCGAGGCGAAGCCTCATTCAGTTTAAAATGGTGCATAACTTCATTGCAGTGTTAATGTAAGCGTACTTATGACACTAATAAAGATTATGGGTGGGATTCTCCGACCCCGCGCCAGGTCGGAGAATCGGCGGTGGGCGGCGTGAATCCCGTCCCGCTGCTCCGACGTCGGCTGCCGAATTCTCCGCCTCCGGTCGGGGGCCGTTCATGCCGCGCCGGTCGGGGGCCGTTGGCAGCGCCCCCCCCCCGCCACCCCCCCCCACCCCCCCGGCAATTCTCCGGGCCCCGACGGACCGAGCGGCCGCCCGTTTTCGGCCAGTTCCGCCGGCGTGAAACGGACGTGGTCCATCACGGCGGGACCTGGCTTGTCGGCAGTCTGGCGGGGTCCTCGGGGGGCGCGGAGGGTTCCAGTCCCGGGGGGGAGGGGCCCCCCACGGTGGCCTGGTCCGCGATCGGGGCCCACCGATCTGCGGGCGGGCCTGTGCCGTGGGGGGCACTCTTTCCCTCCGTGCCGGCATGCGCAGGAAACACGCCGGCGGTTCTGCGCATGCGCGGGACCGTGGTGACCCTTCGCCGGAGGATTCCGCAACTTCCGGGTTGCCCGATGCCGGAGTGGTTCGTGCTGTTTTTAGCGCCACCATCGGGCCATCCCGCCGATTGCGGGAGAATCCCGACCTATATTATTACAGGGCACATATGACAGTAGCGTGGATGAGCCGTTTTTTTGAGGGGATTGAAGACAGGTGTGGGCGGGGAGACGCGCGGATCACACCCACGTGCTCTGGGCGTGTCCGGAGCTGACGGGGTTCTGGCAGGGGTTTTGCCGATGTGATGTCCGAGTTGCTGGGGGTGAGGGTGGCCCCGAGTCCAGGGGGAGAGGCTGACGTTGTGGCCTTTCCCTCCCCCATGCCCCGGAGACGGAGCTTGCTGGGGTGGGGGGATTCGGAGCTGCCGGAAGCAGGGGCGTGCTTGAGGGACCTGGCAGAATTCCTCAGGCTGGAGAAGGTCAAGTTTGTCCTGAGTATCCGGCATTGAGATTTCTATAAGCAGGTTTGAGGGGTCATGGGGTGGGGGGGGGGGGGTGGGGGGCTGGGTGGAGGAGGGAGTGGGGGGGGGGGGGCTGGAAAAGTGTAGCTCCGAGGAGAGATTGGATAGGTTGGGGTTATTTTCCTTGGAGCAAAGAAGGCTGAGGGGCGACTTAATTGAGGTGAACAAGATTATGAGGGGAAGAGATAGAGTGGACAGGATAAACTTGTTTCCCTTGGTGGAGAATTCTAGAACCAGGGGACAGAGATTCAAGATAAATGGCAGAAGGTGTGGAGGGGACACGAGGAAGAGCGTTTTTACCCAGAGGGTAGTGGGGAGTCTGGAATTCGCTGCCCGAGTTGGTGGTGGAGCAGAGACCCTAAACGGTACCTGGACCTACACCATAAGTGCTGTAAGATACAGGGCGATGGACCGGGAGCAGGAAGCTGGGATTGGAAAGGGAACCTGGGTGTCCTCGGGCTGGCATGGGCAAGATGGACCGAATGGCCTCCTTCTGTGCTGTAACCTTTCTATGGTTCTAGGAAACACACACACGCGCACACACGCACACACACACGCACAAATGCATGCACAAACACTCACACTCACACACACACACACTCACACTCACACACACACAAGCACTCACACGCAAACACTCACAGACACAGTCTCACACACGCACTCGCATATACTCATACACGCATTCTCACAAACACTCACATACACTCCCACACACATATTCCCACACACATTCTAGGAACATAGGAACAGGAGAAGGCCATTCAGCCCCTCGAGCCTGTCCCACCAGTCAATGAGATCATGGCTGATCGGTGACCTAACTCCATACACCCGCCTTTGGCCCAAATCCCTTAATATCTTTGCGTAACAAAAATTTACCTTCCTCAGCTTAAAAATTAACAACTAATCTAGCTTCGACTGCTGTGTGTGGGAGAATTCCAAAGCTCTACCACCCTTTGAGTGAAGAAGTTCTTACTAACATCTCCCCTGAACGGTCTAGCCCTAATTTTTAGACTCTGCTCCCTAGTTTTAGAATCTTCAAACAGTGGAAATCGTTTATCTACCCTGCCTTTCCCTGTTAATATCTTGAATATCTCAATGAGATCACCCTTTAACCTCCTAAATTTTAGGTCTAAAATAGGTCTAATTTGAGTCATCTCGCCTCGTAACGCAACCCCTGTAATCCAGGTACCATTTCTGTAAACCCCCGTTGCTCTCCCTCCAAGGCGACAATATCCTTCCTCGGGTGTGGTGCCCACAACAGCTCACCCTGACTCGGGGTCTAACCAGGGTTTTGTAAGGCTGCAGTTTAGCCCCTGTGTCTTTATATTCCAATCCTCGAGATATAAAAGCTAGCATTCCAATAGCCTTTTTGATTATTTTCTGTACTTGTTCCTGGCATTTTAAGGATCTCTGCACCTGAACCTCCCAAATCTCTTTGGACATCCACTGTACCTAACCTCTTTCCATAGAAAGTACTCTGCTTTATGCATTTTGGTCCGAAATGGATAACCTCACACTTGCTTACATTAAATTCCATCTGCCACAGTTGTGCCCATTCACCTAGTCAGTCAATATCTCCTTGCAATTTTATTCCATCATCTTAATAATAATCTTTATTGTCACAAGTAGGCTTACATTAACACTGCAATGAGGTTACTGTGAAAAGCCCCTAGTCACCACACTCCGGCGCCTGTTCGGGTACACAGAGGGAGAATTCAGAATGTCCAATTCACCTCACAGCACGTCTTTCGGGACTTGTGGGAGGAAACCGGAGCACCCGGAGGAAACCCACCCAGACACGGGGAGAAGGTGCAGACTCCGCACAGACAGTGACCCAAGCCAGGAATCGAACCCGGATCCCTGGAGCTGTGAAGTGACAGTGCTAACCACTGTGTTGCCGTGCCGCCGGTACGGCTGCCTAGGCTGCCTGCAATGTCACCAGACCTTGTATCATCAGCAAATCTGGATTTATGACTTTCTCTGCCATTATCCAAGCCATTAATGAATAATTGAGGCCCGAGCACAGATCCCTGTGGGACACCACTAGTCATCTCCTGCTAATTAGAGTAATTACCCACTACCCCCCGCTCTGTCACCTGCTACTCAGTCAGTTTCCTAACCATGTTGTTACGCCACGCTGGGCTAGCACGCGGTCAGTTCCTGTCCCACGGGCCCCGGAGTCACAGCACAAGTGAATTAACCAATAATTCTTACAAAAATACCCAAAATCTTTGACCCTTGGCTGCCCAATAATTACAGTCACCAGGTTTGTAAATGTAAATAATTACTGTTTATTTATAACCAGAACTATCATGAAATATGCAGCAAATTGACTGGTTAACTTTAATCTAACTCCTGGCTCCAATTTTATCTGCCCCACCCTCTCCCCACACACATAGGACAGACAAACACAGAGGGGGAAGGGGGTGAAAAACAACAAGGATGAATGGGCGGGATTCTCTAAAAATGGGCTATGTTCCCACGCCAGCGTGATAACCGGCGCCAATGACTCCGCATCAACGGCCCCCCAAAGTGAGGAATTCTCACCTTTCTAGGGGGCTAGGTTGCCGCTGGAGTCGTCCCGCAGCTCCAGCCGGCGCGGAACGGGCCCGTGCGAGTTCACGCATTCGCGGAACGGCCAGCGTATTTCCGCACATGCGCGGGGGTTCCTTTCTCCGCGCCGGCCCCCGGGCAATATGGTGGAGCCCTACAGGGGCACGGCGTGGAGTAAAGTAGACACCCACGGATCCAGCCCGTCAGCTGATTGGTAGGCCCAATTCTCGCGCCCCCCCCCCCGCCGTGTCGGAGAATCCCGGCCAGGAGTCTTTGCTTCAGATGGGATTTTCCTTAACAGCTTTGCTTCAGTCCTGGCCTTCAGTTCAATGTTTTTATTGTGGATTAATTCAGGTAGCTGCGGTTTCAGCAATGCAGTACTCACACCTGTTACCAGCTTTCTGAAGAGAGTTATATTGCTCATAGCAACTTTCTGGAGAGGCACTCCATCAAGCTGACACTTCTGTTTGTGCTTTGTCTTCAGGCCTCAGTTGGCTCGGGAGAGAGCACCCAGAGGCTCGGCCCTCACAGTAACCTCCTGGGCTGGGTTAGCTGGATCTCTTCACCGGGCTGCAGAATTAATACTGAATCCAAACCAGGCCTCTGCAAAGCATTCCAGTGGAGTAATATCCAATCACCACCTGTTGCCAGGCAGAACACAGCCCTCTGGGTCCATTCAATTGGTCACCAAACAATCAATCAAACCAAGTCCCAACCCATCCCTCTCTCACTGATGCTGATCAGTCTGTAATTTCCAGTTTAAACCAGCTCAGCCTTCCGGATTCTTCCTGTTTAAGGCTTCTTGCCTTAAAGTGACATGTCCATTAATCATCCATGGATTAATGGCAAAAATAAAAGAAAGTGGAAATAAGGGAATAAACAGGAAATTATTGACAATGCCATCAACTACGTTAACAGCCTCTTGTATGGAACTTTATCAAATGCCTTCTGGAATTCCAAATAAATGCCATCCATTGACATTTCACTGTCGCTACCTTCGTCACTTCTTCCAAAAAATACAATAAAATTAGTCAGGCGTGACCTTCCCTTCACAAATCCATGCTGGCACTCCCTGACTGGCCAAAGTTTTTCAATGTGTTCGGTAACCCCATCCCTGATTATAGAACAAAGAACAAAGAAAAGTACAGCACAGGAATAGGCCCTTCGGCCCTCCAAGCCTGCGCCGACCATGATGCCCGTCTAAACTAAAATCTTCTACACTTCCTGGGTCCGTATCCCTCTATTCCCATCCTATTCATGTATTTGTCAAGATGCCCCTTAAATGTCACTATCGTCCCTGCTTCCAACACCTCCTCCAGCAGCGAGTTCCAGGCACCCACTACCCTCTGTATAAAAAACTTGCCTTGTACATCTACTCTAAACCTTGCCCCTTAATCATATGTCCCCTAGTAATTGACCCCTCTACCCTAGGAAAAAGCCTCTGACTATCCACTCTGTCTATGCCCCTCAGAATTTTGTAAACCTCTATCAGGTTGCCCCTCAACCTCCTTCGTTCCAGTGAGAACAAACTGAGTTTATTCAACCTCTCCTCATAGCTAATGCCCTCCATACCAGGCAACATCCTGGTAAATCTCTTCTGCACCCTCTCTAAAGCCTCCACATCCTTCTGGTAGTGTGGCGACCAGAATTGAACACTATACTCCAAGTGTGGCCTAACTAAGGTTCTATACAGCTGCAACATGACTTGCCAATTCTTATACTCAATGCCCCGGCCAATGAAGGTAAGCATGCCGTATGCCTTCTTGACTACCTTCTCCACCTGTGTTGCCCCTTTCAGTGACCTGTGGGCCTGTACACCTAGAACTCTCTGACTGTCAATACTCTTGAGGGTTCTACCATTCATTGTATATTCCCTACCTGTATTAGACCTTCCAAAATGCATTACCTCACATTTGTCCACATTAAACTCCATCTGCCATCTCGCCGCCCAAGTCTCCAAACAATCTAAATCCTGCTGTATCCTCCGACAGTCCTCATCGCTATCCGCAATTCCACCGACCTTTGTGTCGTCCGCAAACTTACTAATCAGACCAGTTACATTTTCCTCCAAATCATTTATATATATTATGAACAGCAAAGGTCCCAGCACTGATCCCTGTGGAACACCACTAGTCACAGCCCTCCAATTAGAAAAGCATCCTTCCATTGCTACTCTCTGCCTTCTATGGCCTAGCCAGTTCTGTATCCACCTTGCCAGCTCACCCCTGATCCCGTGTGACTTCACCTTTTGTACCAGTTTGCCATGAGGGACCTTGTCAAAGGGCTTACTGAAGTCCATATAGACAACATCCACTGCCCTACCTGCGTCAATCACCTTTGTGACCTCCTCGAAAAACTCTATCAAGTTAGTGAGACACGACCTCCCCTTCACAAAACCGTGCTGCCTCCAGCAATTTCCCCAGCACAGATGTCAGGCTAACTGATCTGGAATTCCCTGGTTTCCCCCGTCACCTTTTTAAAAGTGGAGTGACGTGTGCAATTTCCAATCCCGTGGGACTGCTCCTGAATCGAGGGAACTCTGGAAGATTATAGCCAGGGCATCTACAATGTGCTTCCCTTCTTCCTTTAACCCCCTCCAATGGAAACTGTCAGGTCTTGTGGATGTCTCTCTTTAATTCCACGAATTTCCTAGTTCCTGATGCTCTACTTAAGTTAATTGTGTAAGTCTCTATTCTCTATCAACTATTAATTTTTCCCGTACTTCCAACAAATTATCCTCCTTTTCTACTGTCAATACTGAGACAAAGTAATTGTTCAACATGTCTGCCATTTCCCCACTATCACTGACAATATTTCCGTTTTCAGCTTTTAGTGCGCCCACATTGCTCATCACCCCCCTTTCCCTTGATAGAACGATAAAATCTCATCTTATTGCAAGTTCCTTTCATAATCCCTTTTAGTAGCTCTTCCTGCTTTGTGACCTTTTGCTGGCCCGTGAACCTTTCCCATTCATCCGAATCTGTGCTGTGTTTTGCAATTTTGTAAGCCCTTTTTGTTTTCTGCTGTCCCGAACCTCTTTCGTTATCCATGGCTGCTTTTCTTTGTGAAGTGGAGCCTTTTCCTCTCTGTATACACTGGCTCAGTATCTCGTTAAAAGCTTCTTTAAATGTTCCCCATTGATCTTCAGTCGTTTGAGCCACATTCCCAGTTTCCCGTGGACAGTCTCATCCCGTTAAAGTCAGCCTTATCCACGTCTAAAATTCCAGTATCTGAATCGTGCTTTTCACTTTCAAACCCTACACTGAATTCAATCGTGTCGTGATCGCTATTTGATAAATGTTCGCGCACAGTTAGGCTACTAATTAAATTGGGTTCGTTACTCATAACTAAATCTAATATTGCCTGTCCCCTTGTTACATCCAGAACATATTGCTGCAGGAAACTATCCCGGACACATTCCCGAAATTCACTGCCTTTCTGACAGCCATTCCCAGCCTATGCATACGTTGAAATCCCCCATTAATATTACTCTGCCTTTGATGCACACTTGCCTCATTTCTGCCTTTATACAATCTAGCACCTCCGAACTGCTACCAGGAGATTGATACACAATACCCATTAACACCCTTTACAGTTTTACACTTTTTCTGTTCCTCAGTTCCATCCATATGGTCTCCACTGGCTACTTTTCCCTCAGTATTATCCTCCCTCACTATTAAGGAGGTGATACTATTTTTAATCAGTCAGGGTACTCCACCCATTCTGCTATCTTCCCTGTCCCTCCTGTGAACTTTATAACCAGGGATATTCAGTCCCGACCTCCTGCAGACATGTCTCCGGAATAGCGACAACATCATTTTAATCTGCAGTCACACACACACCTCATAAATCACACACACAGACACTAACACACATACTCCAAAACACACACCCTCACGGTCACACACTCACACACACTTACACACACTCACATACACACACACACTCACGTACGCACACACTCACAATCCTCATAAAACACACACACAGACACTAATACACGCACTCCAAAACACACACAAACACACTCACACACACTTACCTCTTGGCAGTGAGGTAACTAGGAAAGGTAAGTGGTAAATCTAATTCTGCTGTTTTTCAGTTAAAAGTGCAGTGTAGATTAGTGTCTGATTGGCTGAAGCTGCCCCCACCCTAATTGCTGAGAGGCAGTTATCTGGCAGTCACCTGAGGCCTGTTTAGGGGCACAAAGGTACACATTGTATTCTTCTCTTTGAAGTTTTAGTGTGAGTCATCCTGAAGTCTGTATAAAAGACAGACAGAAAGCGCACTAAGTAAGCGTTGCGCAGGTCAAAGAGACACAGCCTGAGTGAGTGAGACACATCCAGAGTGGGGAATTTGAAACTTGGTAATTTGGTGCAGAGAGGTAATTCGGTGCAGAGTGGGAGAAGGTGCTTTTTCTCTACTGTTTTGTTCTCTCTCTTTCTTCTGGCCTGTAACTTTTAATCAGCAGGGGGAGACCCTGAGAGCATCTGAGACCCTCAGAAGGTAAGTAAGTGAGTTTTACTCATTTTTACTTTTATTACCTTTTCAAATTGTGTTTGGGGGGGGGGGGGGAGGTGGGGGGGGAAACTGAAATGACATCACAGAAAAGCTGTGACCTGATTGGCTGGTTGGGAATCTACATTAAATTAAAAAATTTAAGCATTGATAAACTAATTAACTATAATTATTTAATTATAATTTAGAGGGGTATCTAAGCCAGAGATCGGAGAGTACTGTATTTAGCTTTCACATTTATAGTAGAAATCTAGTGCGAGGAAACAGATAGTTAACAGTAACTTTTAACATTTTTTAAAACTTTTAACTTTAATTTACAAATTAATTGACGCAATGTCAGTTAGAGGGGTGCAGTGCTCTGACTGTGAGATGTGGCAGGTCCGGGAGGCTTCCAGCGTCCCGGATGGCTTCATCTGCAGAAAGTGCACCCAACTGGAGCGCCTCACAGACCGCATGGTTCGGTTGGAGCAGCAATTGGATGCACTTAGGAGCATGCAGGTGGCGGAAAGCATCATAGATCGCATTTATATAAATGTGATCACACCCAAGGTGCAGGCAGAGAAATGGGTGACCACCAGAAATGGCAGGCAGTCAGTGCAGGAATCCCCTGTGGTTGTCCCCCTCTCGAACACCAGCGCCCCCAGGCTCGTGCCCACACAGGACGCCATTTCCAGCCCCTTCCACGCCGCCCCCTCCCCCTCCATTACCCACTTACGTATCATCGCCATGTTGGCAGCCCAATAGTACCCACAGAGGTTAGGCAGCGCCACCCCCCCCCCCCCCCCCCCCCCCCGTCCCTGCTCCGCTGCAAGAACACCCTTCTCATCCTCGGGGTCTCCTTCACCCATACAAACCCCATAATACTCCTGTTAACCCGCTTAAAAAAGGCCTTAGGGATCAGGATGGGGAGGCACTGAAACAACAACAAAAACCTCGACAGCACCGTCATTTTGTCCTGTACCTTGGGTGTGGTTACCTCCCTGTAACTCTTCTCAATCACCCCCTCTGCCTCCCGGATGATCCGAAGTTCATCCAGCTTCAGCTCCAGTTCCCTAACACGGTCTTTGAGGAGCTGAAGTTGGGTGCACTTCCCGCAGGTATAGTCAGTGGGGACACCGGTGGTATCCATCACCACCCACATCCTACAGGAGGAGCATGCAACTGGCCTAGCCTCCATCCCCTCTTACCTGACAGAATATAGCTGCCGTGTGGACTAACTAGGTCTCCGCCCTCCGACCCTGCTCCCAGTCAGCTACACTTTCTGTAAACTCCTGGCTCTCTTCGCACTCTTTGCGGAAATGTCGGAAACAAAATGAAAGGAGCACCTTACTCCCTCCTCACCTAACTCTCTCGGTCACCAAACTCTCACTATCGCACTCAAATGCACCAAATTCAGCACTCCCTCGGTCACCAAACTCTCACTATCGCACTCAAATGCACCAAATTCAGCACTCCCTCGGTCACCAAACTCTCACTATCGCACTCAAATGCACCAAATTCAGCACTCCCTCGGTCACCAAACTCTCACTATCGCACTCAAATGCACCAAATTCAGCACTCCCTCGGTCACCAAACTCTCACTATCGCACTCAAATGCACCAAATTCAGCACTCCCTCGGTCACCAAACTCTCACTATCGCACTCAAATGCACCAAATTCAGCACTCCCTCGGTCACCAAACTCTCACTATCGCACTCAAATGCACCAAATTCAGCACTCCCTCGGTCACCAAACTCTCACTATCGCACTCAAATGCACCAAATTCAGCACTCCCTCGGTCACCAAACTCTCACTATCGCACTCAAATGCACCAAATTCAGCACTCCCTCGGTCACCAAACTCTCACTATCGCACTCAAATGCACCAAATTCAGCACTCAGTGCAAACAAAGTCTGCACTGTAGGAGATCACTTTTATACTGTGAATCTAGCCTCTGAAAAACTGGCCTAATCCAATTAACTAACTAACAAGCTCCAGCTGCAAGTGCCTACAAGTAGAAGCCTGTTTAAAGCTGATTGAAAATTCACCTTCTTCTAAACCAAACAGCAACTTTTAAGTTAATTAACTAAATAAAAGAAAGACTAAACTTTAGATAAAAATGAAGCCTTATACGCCCTCAGTCACCAAACTCTCACTATCGCACTCAAATGCACCAAATTCAGCACTCAGTGCAAACCTATAGAGGGAGGTGGAGAGGGAGGTGTCATAATATACACCAGTATATCGTGGTGTAGGCACACACTGATGGACACACAATGGGACCAATCAACACACACAACACCGCAGCCAATCACCAGTGATAGCACACGCACTATAAAGACAGGGGGCATCAGAGTTCCCGCTCATTCGAGCTGCAGCTCGCTAGGAGGACAGAGCTCACAGCCTGCAACTCAGACATTCACCATGTGCTGAGTGCATCGACTGGTTAGGACAAGGCAAAGGTCTTTAGTTAAAGCTGGTATCGTATTTACCCACAGTTCAAGTATGTTTAAATAGTTAACCTTTTAATAAAATAGTGTTGCACTACTTCAAGTGTTGGTGACCTATATGTGATCCAGAACACCAAACACAGCATGATACCAGGAGTGGTTGCATACTAGCACTTCATAGACCTACCTGCAAGTGATCTGCCTCTTCTGCCAGCATTCCGTCATTCTGGACAACATCAGCCCGCCGCCGCCGCTCCGCATCGCCGGCAACCTCAGGGCCAACTGGAAGATTTTCAAACAGCGCTTCCAGCTCTACGTCGAAGACGGTTCTCCTCAAGTCTGACACTCACTGCAGCGTAGAGGTGAATGAAAGTTTCGAACGCTATGTGTTCCAGCAGCGTTTGCAGGGTAAGGACGAACCTTTCCAATCCTTTCTAACGCACCTCCGCATCCTTGCGCAATCTTGCAGCTACGGGCCCACCTCCGACTCCATGATACGCGACCAGATCGTTTTCGGTGTTCAGTCGGACCCCCTACGTCAGCAGCTCCTCAAAGTAAAGCAACTCACCCTAGCGACCGCCATCGAGACCTGTGTCCTACATGAAAACACCACGAGTCGGTACCCCCACATCCAGGCGGCTGAAACGGCGCGGCAAGGTCTCCACGAGGCGGAACGGGTCCAAGTGATTGAGCACCTCCAGGGCCTCAGCCTGGATGAGGGCGGCCATTTTGCGTGCTTTTCGCGGACTCCCGTGCATGTGCGCACCAAACGAGGGGACGGCGACATGGAGGAACATAATGCGCAGGACGCACCGCGCATGCGCGGTGACGCAGCGAACGTGCTGACGTCACGACGTGCGGCAACTGTGGCTCTGCCCATTTAAAGCGAAATGCGCCGCAAAATCTCGACAATGTCCACGATGTGGCAGACTTGGCCACTATGCTGCCTGCTGTCGAGCAGCTCAGCCTTCCAATTCATATCGCTTCAGCCAGCCTCACAGGAATGTTCGGGCAATTCAACCCACAGTCACCGAGTCCGATTCCGACCTCCCGCACAGCAGTGACACCGAGGACCTGAAGGCGCCTTTTCGAGTCGGTGTCGTAACGAAAAACAGGCTGTCCCCGAAGCAAAGACACCAGCCGCTGTCGGTATACAGCATCGATCCAGACGATGAGTGGTGTGCCACCCTGACGGTCAACCGGTCCCAAATACGATTCCGCCTGGACACTGGTGCCTCCGCCAATCTCATGGCGTGGTCTGCTTTCCAAAGCCTTCGTGTCAAACCAACCATTCTTCCATCGGCCTGCCAGCTATTGGACTACAATGGCAACATCATTCCTGCTACCGGCTCCATGCCAACTCGAAGTGACGCACAAGTCACGAAAAGCCATCCTTCCTTTCGAGACCATGGGCTCCTCGAAGGACTCTCTGCTTGGGACACAGGCGTGCAAGCTGCTAAACCTCGTTCAAAGAGTTCACTCTCTCTCTCCTGATGACACGTCTGCCTTCCAGGATGCTGACTTCAGGGCGCAACTCAACGCCATCATCAACCAGCACCGCGACGTCTTCGAAGGCATGGGCACGCTCCCATATACTTACAAGATCCTACTCAAACAGAACGCCACGCCTGTGGTGCATGCACCTCGCAGAGTCCCAGCACCCCTCAAGGACCGCCTCAAGCAGCAGCTGCAGGACTTCCAAGACCAAGGAGTGATCTCCAGAGGTATGGAACCAACCGACTGGGTCAGTTCCATGGTGTGCGTAAAGAAGCCTTCCGGCGAGCTCAGAATCTGCATTGATCGAAAGGATCTGAATCGCAACATAATGAGGGAGCATTACCCAATCCCCAAGGGCGAAGAGATCACATGCGAGATGGCTCGGGCCAAGCTCGTCACCAAACTTGACGCCTCGAAAGGATTCTGGCAAATTCAACTAGACAGGTCCAGCAGGAAACTGTGTACCTTTAATACCCCCTTTGGCAGATATTGTTACAACAGGATGCCGTTTGGGATCATATCGGCGTCAGAAGTATTCCACAGGATCATGGAACAAATGATGGAAGGCATTGAAGGTGTTCGCGTCTATGTTGACGACATAATCATTTGGTCCACCACCCCGCAGGAGCACATCAGTCGCCTCCAGCGCGTGTTCAAACGCACACGGGAGCAGGGCCTACGCCTCAACAGAGCCAAATGCTCCTTCGGCCAGACGGAACTCAAGTTCCTAGGGGACCACATCTCCCAGTTGGGTGTGCGGCCGGATGCGGACAAGGTGGCTGCCATCACAGCCATGAAAAAGCCAGAGGACAAGAAGGCGGTCCTCCAATTTCTGGGCATGGTCAACTTCCTAGGGAAGTTCATCCCTAACCTCGCCTCTCATACCACAGCTCTCAGGAACCTGGTCAGGAAGACGACAGACTTCCAATGGCTTCCTGCCCACGAGCGTGAATGGAGAGAACTTAAAACCAAACTTACCATGGCCCCGGTATTGGCCTTTTTCGATCCAGCGAAAGAGACAAAGATTTCGACCGATGCCAGCCAATCTGGCATTGGGGCAGTGCTCCTGCAACGCGATGAGGCCTCATCATGTGCCCCCATTGCATATGCGCCACGTGCCATGACCCCCACGGAACAGCGCAACGCGCAGATAGAAAAGGAGTGCCTGGGCCTGTTGACCGGTGTCGTCAAATTTCATAATTATGTGTACGGCCTTCCCCAATTCACCGTCGAGACCGACCATCGCCCGCTGGTCAATATAATACAGAACGACTTGAACGACTTGACGCCTCGCCTCCAGCGTATTCTGCTCAAACTCCGGATTTACGACTTTCAGCTCCTATACACCCCGGGCAAAGGCCTGATCATTGCCGACCTGATCGTTGCCGACGCTCTGTCCAGGGCAGTCAACACCCCGTGTGACCCAGCAGGATTCGTCTGCCAGGTTGACGCCCATGTGGCCTTCGTGGCCTCCAATCTACCGGATGAACGCCTCGTCCAAATTCGCCGCGAGACTGCGGCTGACCCCTTGCTACAGTGTGTCATGCGCCACCTAACAGACGGGTGGCTCAAGAGCCAATGCCCGCAGTTGTACAACATCAGAGACGATCTGGCGGTAGTCGATGGTGTCCTCCTGAAGCTGGACCGCATTGTTATCCTGCACAGCATGCGCCAGCTCGTCTTGGAACAGCTACACGAGGGCCATCTTGGCGTGGAGAAGTGCCGCCGACGGGCCCGAGAGGCAGTGTACTGGCCCGGCATCAATGACGATATCGCCAACACAGTGCTCAACTGCCCCACCTATCAGCGGTTCCAGCCGGCCCAACCACCTGAGACCCTACAGCCCCATGAGTTGGTCACGTCCCCTTGGTCCAAGGTCGGCATCGACCTGTTCTATGCGCTGGGCAGGGAATGTTCTGATTGTAGACTATTTTTCAAACTACCCGGAGGTGGTACGTTTGCACGACATCACATCGTCTGCAGTCATCCGTGCCTGTAAGGTCACCTTTGCTCGTCACGGCATCCCACTCACTGTGCTGTCGGACAATGGCCCCTGCTTCGCGAGCCAGGAATGGTCCAACTTTGCCAGGAGGTACAACTTTGTGCATGTGACATCCAGTCCCCTGTACCCCCAATCCAATGGCAAAGCGGAGAAGAGCGTCCACATAGTCAAACAGCTCCTTGGCAAGGCTGCCGTGCGGGATCCGACTTCTACCTCGCTTTGCTGGCCTATCGCTCGGCCCCACTGTCCACTGGCCTGTCGCCAGCCCAGCTGCTCATGGGTCACACCCTGAGGACCACGGTGCCGTCCATTCACGTCCCAGACCTCGACCACGTTCCGGTCCTTCAACGAATGCAACTGGCTCGTGCACAGCACAAGGCAACTCATGACTCCCGTGCAGCTGATCTCCCGGCTCTGGCTCCAGATGACAACGTCCGCATCCATCTTCCGGATGGTGGCTGGTCTGCAACCGCTGTGGTTCTTCGGCAGGTGGCCCCCCGCTCGTTCCTGGTTCGTCTACCGGATGGTTCCATTCTGCGCCGCAATCGACGTGCCCTTCGTCTCGTTCTGCGCTCGCTACGTGATCCTCCGCCAGTGCCACGCTCTCCTGTTGTCCCTGACCTGGACTATGCGGCGATTCCAGTTACTCTGCATCCTCCTCACTCTGTCGCAGTCAAGCCCGTTCCTCAGCCGGGGGCTCCTGACCCACCCTTGAGGCGGTCAACCAGAATTCGTCGCCCACCTCAGAGACTTAATTTGTGAACTTTGCACGAATGGACTCTCTGGTCTGTTCTGTTCTTCCGTTTAATCGTTCAAGTGGTTTGTATATAGTGTTCATCTCGTTATTTGTGTGACACTTTTTTTTTTTTCCACACCAGGCACCTTCCCATGTAAGTAGCTTAGTTTTATGTACATAGTCCTGTAAATATTTCACACACACGTAGTCAGGAACATTCACCACACACTATTTATTGTCACGCAGGCACATTTTTTTATATAAAAGGGGGGATGTCATAATATACACCAGTATATCATGGTGCAGACACACACACTGATGGACACACAGTGGGACCAATCAACACACGCAACACCGCAGCCAATCACCAGCGAGAGCACACGCACTATAAAGACAGGGGGCAGGAGAGTTCCCGCTCATTCTAGTAGCAGCCAGCTCGGAGCACAGAGCTCACAGCCTGCAACACAGACATTCACCATGTGCTGAGTGAGATCGACTGGTTAGGACAAGGCAAAGGTCTTTAGTTAAAGCTGGTATTGCATTTACCCACAGTTCAAGTATGTTTAAATAGTTAACCTTTCAATAAAATAGTGTTGCACTACTTCAAGTGTTGGTGACCTGTATGTGATACAGAACACCCAACACTTCAGGAAGTGGAGAGGGAGGTGGAGAGGGAGGTGGAGAGAGAGGTGGAAAGGGAGGTGGGGAGGGAGGTGGGGAGGGAGGTGGGGAGGGAGGTGGGGAGGGAGGTGGAGAGGGAGGTGGGGAGGGAGGTGGGGAGGGAGGTGGGGAGGGAGGTGGAGAGGGAGGTCGGAAGGGAGGTGGGGAGGGAGGTGGGGAGGGAGGTGGGGAGGGAGGTGGGGAGGGAGGTGGAGAGGGAGGTGGAAAGGGAGGTGGGGAGGGAGGTGGGGAGGGAGGTGGATAGGGAGGTGGGGAGGGAGGTGGATAGGGAGGTGGAGAGGGAGGTGGAAAGGGAGGTGGGGAGGGGGGTGGGGAGGGGGGTGGAGAGGGGGGTGGAGAGGGAGGTGGAGAGGGAGGTGGAGAGGGAGGTGGGGAGGGAGGTGGATAGGGAGGTGGGGAGGGAGGTGGATAGGGAGGTGGGGAGGAGGTGGGGAGGGAGGTGGATAGGGAGGTGGATAGGGAGGTGGGGAGGGAGGTGGGACGGAGGTGGGGAGGGAGGTGGAGAGGGAGGTGGAGCAGACGGTGGGGAGTTGAGTGTCATGTGAGAGTACCTTTAAGAAATGGGTGTTTACTACTGCAGTGAAGTCAGAGAGTGGGTGGCGTTGGGCTGTCTGTCAGCTTTTTACTTTCTTTTTAGGCTGTTTGCTGCAGGGTGTGTTTTAGTTTCGTTTTCAGAGCTGGATAGCTGCAGTCACAGCCAGAAGGTGTATGAATCTCTCTCTGTAATCTAAAGGCTGTAATTCGATTCTGGTGATTTAAAACTAATAACAGTCGTGACTTTAACCTGATGTGCTTCTGGTAAAAGGTGTTTTAAGTCGTATGGATGTTAAAAAGGAAAGCTTAAAGGATTACTTAGTGTTGTATTCTTTGGGGGTTGTATTTGAATTAATTGTTGCTACGATGTTCACTGTATGTTTTAAAAAGGTTAACTTGAGTTCACAGAATAAACATTGTTTTGCTTTAAAAAATACTTTCCCATTTCTGCTGTCCCACACCTGTAGAGTGGGCCGTGTGCTCCCCATCCCACAATCTAGTAAAGGTTGTGGGTCAGGTGAACTCCATGATACACTTTGGGGTTCTCTAAACCCTGGCCCACAACAGGAGGAGGATAGGGAGGCATTGTGGGAGGTGCAGAGGGAGGTCGGGAGGTTCAGGGAAGATCAGGAACTCCTCCTGTTCCAGGACAATCCAGCCCTGATTAGGGAAGATGGCTGCCTGGTACTCATGTCATTGGGCGAGTGATCCACTGTCATTGGTGAGTGCCAAAACGCATCTGGTTCACTAATGCCCCTTTCGGGAAGGAAATCTGCCGTCCTTACCCGGTCTGGCCTACATGCGACTCCAGACCCCCTTAACTGCCCTCTGAATTATTTTATATTCATTTACGGGATGTGGGCGTTGCTGGCCAGACCAGCATTTATTGCCCATCCCTAATTGTCCTTCAGAAGGTGGGGGTGAGCTGCCTTCTTGAACCGCTGCAGTCCCTGACGTGTAGGTACACCCACCGTGCTGTTAGGGAGGGAGTTCCAGGATATTGTACCAGCGACAGTGAAGGAACGGCTGATATATTTCCCAGTCAGGGTGGTGAGTGACTTGGAGGGGAACCTCCAGGTGTTGGGGCTCCCAGGTATCTGCGGCCCTTGTCCCTCTAGATGGTCGTGGCTGTGGGTCTACAAGGTTCTGTCTGAGGAACCTCGGTGAGTTACTGCAGTGCATCTTGTAGATGGTACACACGGCTGCCACTGTGCGTCGGTGGTGGAGGGTTTGAATGTTTGTTGGAGGGGGAGCAATCAAACGGGCTGCTTGGTGCTGTATGGTGTTGAGCTTCTTGAGTGTTGTTGGAGCTGTGCTCATCCAGGCAAGTGGAGAGTATTCCATCACACTCCTGACTTGTGCCTTGTAGATGGTGGGTAGGCTTTGGGGGGCCCTACATATTTACTGTAGAATTCCCAGCCTTTGACCTACCCTGGTAGCCACAGTACTGAATGGCTAGTCTAGCTCTTTCCTTTGAGGAACCCCTTCTGCTTTAGTGTAGGGGCTGGATGTTAACTGGAATTAGTGTAGAGGCTGGTTTAGCACACTGGGCTAAATAACTGGCTTTTAAAGCAGTCCAAGCAGGCCAGCAGCACGGTTCAATTCCCGACCAGGCGCCGGAATGTGGCGACTAGGGGCTTTTCACAGTAACTTCACTGAAGCCGACTTGTGCCAATAAGCGATTTTCATTTCATAGCAGACTGGCACAGGAGGAAGGCACGGTGACAGTGCCAGGATAAGGACCTTCGCCAGCATGTTGTTCAAAGTGACCACTCAACGTACATGGACTGAATGGGGATCTTTTGTGATGACAGTAAATCTCCTCATTGAGATGCAACACCTGTGGGGGGGAAAGGTGATCGTCCTGCAGAGAAAACAGAGGAGATTTACAGAGGGTGCGGCTGGGACTGAGGAATGTCGGCGATGAGCAAAGGTGCGATCAGTCGCTGGGGGAAACATTCAGACCAACAGAACGGAATGTTACCGAGGCGATCAATTCCATTTCCCCAGTCCCTCCTCCATCACCAGCAATCCCTGCGGAATCTTTTGTGTAGACTCGATGGGCCGAATGGCCTCTTTCTTGACTGTAAATTCTATGATTTCAGATAGGCTGTGATCGTTTCCGATGGAGGAAACAAGTAATTGAATTTTATAAAATTATATTGGTTGAGACAAAGCAATGGAGGGGCCTGGTACCATTGGGTTGTGTAAACTGGGGAGAATAGAGTCAGGTCGAGGGAGGGGAGATTTTGAGGAGAATTGAGGGTAAAATCTTTTTGAACCAGAGGGTGGTGGGGATGTGGAACTCACTGCCTGAAAAGACGAGAGAGAAACCGTCAGCATGTTTAACTAACACTTGGACCAGCCGCGAGGCGACATTGGAAGAGCTGGAAAGTGGGACCAGGAGCGATGGCTGCATGTTGTCTAGCACGGAAACGCTGAGCCAAATTACCATCTCCTGTACTGTAGACTTCTGTGATTGTACCTTGTCTTTCAGAAGCTGAGTCTGCCCTGAAGCAGCTTTCGAATTGGCGTTATTCCTGCACAGATAGGTCCCCCGCTGAGGGTGTTTAGTTCTGGGCCTCTTGCCACATGAACAACGGGACAACATCTGTCATTGTTGAAGCTGAGAAGACAGAGGTGCTAAGGAGAGCTTGTGCAGTAACGGATTCACATGGTCAAGTAGCAAGTTAATAAAACTGGCAGGAATGTGCAAAGATAGCAAGTTATATCGATCCCATTATCTCAGAGGAGAGGGAGCAGGTCACACAGTCATTTATCTTGTTATTGAGAAGTTTCTGACTCACCTCCTCAAGTCATTTTTAATTCTGATTTAAGCAGGGCATGTGCAGACTCGCTACTGGGAAGGGTTAGGAGAAGGTACGGAGATCCAGAGGAGGCCATTCAGCTCCTCGAGTCCATTAACATGGCTGGCTGTAACTTAATTCCATCTATCCATATTGGTTCTGTAACCTTACATTGAAAAGTGTACAGGTCTAGTTTATTGAATCTGGCCTGATAATTTAGCTCCAGTGTTTCTGCACCTTCTTCAAGACCAATATATAGATGTGATGCCCCCAGGTTAGTGGGGGCAGAAATATGCCTCATGTAACAGAGTTTCCAGCACTATGGATTGTAATTTTTGACATAGCGAGGTCTCATAGAGGCCTTGCACAAGGAAGGTGCATTCACAACACAACCAATCAGATCCAATCCTTCCAACATACACCAATCATAGGCGGTAAGAATAATAAAAATGTAACCCCTGCGTCCCTATCATGAGGGAAATCTTGACTATTGTCCCATCCTTTACTCCGATAATCTGTCCTGTTTTACCACCAGCCTATTCAAGACAATTTGAAATTTGACCCTTGGTCTGATTGTATCTCTTTGGGCGAACACAGCTAGTGAGGAACTGGTTAATTCTTCCACCACTCTTCTGGTTGTAATGGCTTCAGGAAATCTATATCCATCAAGTTAACAAGTATTCATTTCAACTTCGGGTCTTTGACTGCAATCCTGCACGCTCGATGAGAACTCTGGTAAAATGTTCTTCAGAAACTGGAGTAGGGATCAATGTATCTGGTTTGTTGCAGCTTGTCGTTTCCCTATTGCTTGACATGTGTGACTTGTTGGGTCAAATTTAACTGCAGCTTTATGCCATCTGGGCCAATGAATCTGTTTCTGTATCTTTGCTTGTGTTTTCCTGATTCCGAGATGTCCCCCTAATGGAATTTTATGAGCTAGCCTTTCGAGTCTCTTTTCTATACTCAGGGGGGATTACAATTTGATGGATTTCTGACCATTTGTCATTGTCATGATATTCAAACACACACATCATGATAGACACACCAACAGACAAATCAGAACACACAACACCACAACCAATGACAGAAAGATATAAAAGCACAGACACGACCCCCGGTGGTCAGTATTAGCTGCAGAGGAGGACCAGGACAGATCTGTTACCAAACACACTCAGGGAGACAGCACGTGCAGAGTATCCAGAACGAACTGTATTATAAGAGTTAAAATAAAATAGAGTTGTACCACATACAACTGTGTTGGCTCATCTGTGCACCAGAGCACCCAACACCACATGGTACAGGAGTGGATCGATACCTGCCGGCATACCTCAGTGTACACAGACAACCAGCAGTGCCCAGGCAAAATGATAGAGCTCCCGGTTCCGCAGCCGCTCCAGTGCTACGGCGATCTCCGCGAAAACTGACGGCGATTCCGGCAATGATTCGAATTGTTCCTGGTGGCAGCTGAACTCCAAGACCTGGATGATAGCGAAAAAATTGAATTTCTCCTCACCATCGCCGGTGCAAGGGCAAGAGAAATATTCACAAGGTTCAGGTTCTTCAGGAGGCAGCAAAGGTACGATTACCAGGCAGTCCTGGACAAATTCTCCAAGTACTGTGAAGAAAACGCAATCCAATCGGCAAGTAAAGGTAAGAAAAGCTGCAGTACTCACCTCGTGGCTGGGATCCCGGAGCCCGAATTCCCAGAGGCCGAAATCCCGGGCCTGAGAGAGGGCTGGGTCGAGGTCGGCGGCCATCTTGCTAAAGGTATCACGCTAGCACAGTTGCGCGAGCAGTGCGCAGAACCGGAAGTTTCGTTTGCGCATGCGCGCGATGCTGCGCATGCGCAGTCAAGAAAACGGCCATTGGTAAAGGAACAGCGATCTGAGCATGCGCAGTCGCTTCCTACGTGCTACATACCGAGCGTCAGGATGTCAGAGGCCCCAGACTGCACCAATTTAAAGGGGAAATGTCCCAAATCCAATTTAAAAGGGAAACATCCCAAATCAAAAAAACAAAAATCTGTTAAAGTTGTAAAACAACCTTCCCTCACCTGGAATGACAGCACATTGCCGCAAATTGACCCAGGAGATGAATTTGACCTCCGAAGAACCCTCCGACAAGCAGTTACCTACGCACAAGCCGATGATTCCGACCTCGAATACATCGATGACGATCTTTACAGTGTTTCCGGACCTCGCGAGCCCAATGATAGCTCCGTGGTCCTATACGACTATGACTCGGACGAACCTTTCGTGTTGCACATTGGCAGCCCCCACATTGAATCCGACGCAGATGTGGATTCATTTTTCGGATTTGAGGATCTTCAATCCAGCAGATATGACGTTCCAACTTATCAGTACCAGATGATGCTGCAGCCTGACATTAACAGACAGGGAGCGGTGCAAGCATATGGAGAGCGCCCTGCTGCCACACAGAGCGTGGTCCACGTCCCGCTCAACGTTCCCGACTCTATGAAAGAAGACATGCAAGACTCCAGAGCGCAGTCCTCGCATGAACCAGAAGTGACTCCAGTGTCACAAGCTTCCACAGCAAGCTCGTGGACAGACTCCACAATTGCAGAAATGCAAGACTCCAGAGCGCAGTCCTTGCACGGACAAGAAGTGACTCCAGTGTCACAAGCCTCCACAGAGAGCTCGTGGACAGCCTCCACGATAGAAGCAACGCAAGACTCCAGAGCGCAGTCCTTGCACGAACAAGAAGTGACTCCAGTGTCACAAGCCTCCACAGAGAGCTCGTGGACAGCCTCCACGATAGAAGCAACGCAAGACTCCAGAGCGCAGTCCTTGCACGAACAAGAAGTGACTCCAGTGTCACAAGCCTCCACAGAGAGCTCGTGGACAGCCTCCACGATAGAAGCAACGCAAGACTCCAATGTGCAGTCCTTGCAGGAACAAGACCATGAGGGTCCAGCAACCTCTCCTGACCAACCAGCGGCAGACGATGCAAGTCTACCATGCTCCACTACACAGCAGCATGACCATGACGGTCTCTCATGCTACAATGAAGGGCACAGCGCTGAAGACTGTTCAAGCCCAACTGAAGACAAGCCAAAGGAATCGCCTCGTCCAAGCCCGAAGAAAAAAGGTTTATGTGCTGACCTTCAGGATCATTATAGCCGAACAGAGATTAATAATGCTGCACGGCCACAGAAGGATGCTGAGGATTTGCTAACGAAATTAATTGAATGTTTAACTTGCAAGGAGCAGACTGAGAATTGCCAGTGTTTTAGTATGGATCGAAAAAATGGACAAGACATTGATCCTCAGGTAATGGAAATAACACAACCCGAATCATATCTACAGCAGGGACAAATGTCTCCCTTCAACACAACGCCGCAAAATCCCAACTTCGGAGACCAGCAGTTAGTCAGTAATCACTCTTCAAACCTTGAGGGGAACATTAATTGCATTGAACCTATACACACTCCACTGATAAATGAGCAGAACATTGGAGCAAGAATCCTGAGGACACCGACATCGAGTAGCCAGATAACGAATTTAAAACCCACAGCAGTTTCAAGTGAACCAAGTGTGCTTTCCACTAATGGTGAAGATGCAGATAAGGTCGACCCGATTATCCATTGTACCACACTAACCCCAGTGATTAAGCAGTTATGTATGGGGAGTATAATGTGGGCAATTGAGAACAGTAAAAGAGAGACTGTGACCATGCCAGTCCCAGCAAAATCAGACCCAGAGACCATGAAGGCATGTACATTAGACAAAGATACATATGAGGTACCTGAGAAGAAAAGTGAAACGGAATGTTCTTTGGAAAATAGTACAATGTCGATAGAAACATTGGATCCTATATTCGAGACCATACATATGGGAGAATTTGGGGGTAATAAACAAGGTTCTGCAATGTCTGGGGGAAGATTTAAAATTCCAAAGAAGAAAAGCCCAAATGAAGGACAACGGCAAGACAATGACAGTCCACCGACATGGTGTGCACCACCAGATGAAAACTCTGACAATTTACCCAACCCTAGTGAACAGCAAGCTGCTAATGAGGATCTATCCACGGGATGTGAGACGAGTGACGACAGCATCCCACTTCCCATGCAAAAGGTGCAAGGTGACAGACCTCGCCTAGTGCGTACCGAGGCACTCGACGATCACGGTGGGACCACTGACGACTGCGGTGGCGGCGCACCGCTTCCACCCTCGATGGCTCGACCCTCTCCACTGGTTGGTGCATTCCTGCATGTTCCGACTCCAGAAGTGCAGCTTCAGGGAATCTCGGCTGCCTCCAGTGAACCTGTTGGGACTCCGGACAGGGGGCATCGACGGAAGGCAGACCGGACTCCAGATGGGGAGCAGCCAAGCGCCGACTCTGATTTGCGCACGCCAGACCTTGCTCCGGACGGGCGGTGTCGCGGTCTCGGTGATGGCATGCTCAGGGTGACGGCGGATGCCACGGCGACAGGGAATGGATCGCGTGGCAGTCCCACTGGGTCGGCAGTGGCAACCAGCACCGGCGGTCCAAGGTGGACACACCAATTCGCGCCATCGCCAGATGTTGATGCGAGCAACAATTCTCTCTCCAAGGCGACATGCTTCGACGTTTCTCTGCGGAGTCGCCCTTCCAGCACAGCAGGTGGCCGGAACCAGCGTGCACGGTCTCGGCCAACTTCCACATCTGGCACAGTCATCGCCTTGCATGATATTAGTGATGGTGCTACTTCGATGGCAACGACCCATCGGCTACAAGATGCCGTCCACCACAAACATAAAAAGAAAAAAGACTCCACCTTGTTCCTGGCATGCAGGGCGGATGGATTGGTGCGTAGGCGCAATCAGCGAGCTTTGCGCCGCCTTCCACGCTCGCAACCGAACCGTACGCACACGCCGGATCCTCCACTGGTTCCCAAGGATGACTTCGTGGAGATGCCACGGATCATGCCCCTTCCATCGCCACCAGAACCAAACCACAGCCAAGGCACCACTAACAAAGATGTTGAATGTTATATTTGCACGAATGAAAAAACCAAGCACTGCACGAAGTACAACAAATGGTAAAGTAGAGACTTCGGCAACAGCATCACCTCCAACAGTCCAAGGTGAACCAGTGTGACCTCAAATCTCCACAGCTGAACCGGCTTGAGGACCAGCCCATTCTTGAGGCGGTCACCCATTAGACTGGACTTATAACGCTGTTCATACGTTCAAAAAGTCAAACACTTCTGTATTATAACCTGTTGTTGTTTATTGTTCCAGATATCGTCTGACCGGACCAATGTTCAAGTTTTTTTTTCTCTCGCATCCAAGTTTTGTTATGGTACAACCTTGTTAGTGTGACGCACCCGACATCGCCCCATGTAAATAGTTACGTCATAAACACACGCTGTACACAACACACACACACACTCTTAGATGCACTCACGACACAATTATATTTATAACCACGTAGGCACATATCTTTGTAAAAAGGGGGGATGTCATGATATTCAAACACACACATCATGATAGACACACCAACAGACAAATCAGAACACACAACACCACAACCAATGACAGAAAGATATAAAAGCACAGACACGACCCCCGGTGGTCAGTATTAGCTGCAGAGGAGGACCAGGACAGATCTGTTATCAAACACACTCAGGGAGACAGCACGTGCAGAGTATCCAGAACGAACTGTATTATAAGAGTTAAAATAAAATAGAGTTGTACCACATACAACTGTGTTGGCTCATCTGTGCACCAGAGCACCCAACACCACAGTCATCTGCACTAACATGTGTGTGATGCGCTAAGCGTCAAGAACCACAAAGACACGTGAGACTTTAACTCAGGCTTTAATATACTACATGGGAGGCTTACCCGACACAGACGACCCCAGACAGAATGGGGCCTGTCCCAGAAGAGGGTTCTTATACTGACTCCCGGGGGAGTGGCTAAGGCGGAGCTCTCCGTGGCCAGGTCGGGTTACCTACCAGTGACCGAACCTCTGCAGAGTTACAGTACAATACACAGTATTACAGGGCCACGTTACGCACAACTATTATATACTATGTACAATGGTAGGGAGGTACAGTGGTGTATCACCACAGTGTGGGACCCCATTTTTCTCATTAATATGTGGCCCTTCACATATATCTGTGCGGAGTCTGCACATCCTCCCCGCGTGTGCGTGGGTTTCCTCCGGGTGCTCCGGTTTCCTCCCACAGTCCAAAGATGTACAAGTTAGGTGGATTGGCCATGATAAATTGTCCTTAGTGTCCAAAATTGCCCTTAGTGTTGGGTGGGGTTACTGGGTTATGGGGATAGGGTGGCGGTGTGGACCTTGGGTAGGGTGCTCTTTCCAAAAGCCGGTGCAGACTCGATGGGCCGAATGATCTCCTTCTGCACTGTAAATTCTATGAAATAATAACATTCAGGAATACACTGAGCCAGGCAGCATGGTGGCGCAGTGGTTAGCACTGCTGCCTCATGGCACCGAGGTCCCAGGTTCGATCCCGGCTCTGGGTCACTGTCCGTGTGGAGTTTGCACATTCTCCCCGTGTCTGCGTGGGTTTTGGCCCCACAACCCAAAGACGTGCAGGGTAGGTGGATTGGCCACGCTAAATTGCCCCTTAGTTGCAAAAAATGAATTGGGTACTCTTAAATTTATTTTTTTAAAAGGAATACACAGTGCCTCCAATTCCGAGCAAGCCATTTGATAGATTTGCTTTAATTTGGTACACTCTGCTATAATTCTATCAATCTCTTTGAACTAAATACATCTGTTTCTTCCCCTTTATCTGTTCCATCTTTATTCAGCTTACTGTACATCACGTCAGATAACTTGATCTAACTTTTCTCACCCTGTGCTCATAACTCCTTTGCTTCTTGTCTTGTCTTATGTGTCTCATCACTTCACAAGCAGGAAATACCCCAAGGGTGGTCTGTTTGCAATTTTTCTGTGGCCGGATTTTCTGTTCAACCACTGTAGGCATCATTACTATCTGTGATCCAGCTATATTATTCTCCAGAGTGAATTGAATCCCTGCAGTGGGCAATGTTTACTCCTGAAACCACTTCTCCCGTCTTTAAGCTACTCCTTAAGTTTATTTTCACCAAAAGGAATTTTTCTTGTTTCTCCGCGAATGCTGCTGACCAGAACCTCTTCCTTCAATATTCCTTCTGGACAACAAATATCTTTATCCCAAAACTTTAGGGATTGACTTGCTCCTGTATCTCTTTAAATTTAAATGTTTTTCCCCACTCCATTTTGTACACATGTAAAGACCTTCCCTCCAGGTACATGTTCCTGGACACACCAGCTGCCTGCTGGTCACTCTACCCTGTACAATTTGTGCACACATTTTCACCCCTATTGTTTGGTCCTCTCTGTGTATAAACCTGATTGGCTTCTCTTGCTCTCCAATCTTTGATTTAATAGTTCCTTTCTAAAAATTGATAACTCCAAAAACATGCGAGAGTTTTTGCTCATCTGCAGAGCTTGAGGGCCAAGCTGGTGCTTTTGCCGAAGACTCACTTGCGGGTGAAGGACCAGGTACGGCTTCGTAAGGACTGGGCCGGTCAGGTGTTTCGTTCGGGCCGGGGGTGGTAATCCTGATCAATAAAAGAGTCCAGATACAGAAGGTGATGGTGGATCGGGCGGGCGGGGGGGATAGGTATGTGATGGTCTCGGGGGTGTTGGAGAGCAGGTCGGTAGTGATGGTGAATGTGAACGCTCTAAAATGGGATGATATTGATTTCATGAAGAGGGTGGTGGTGACTATCCCGGATATGGACTCACATCAGTTGATCCTGGGGGGGATTTGGAATCTGGTGTTGGATCTGAGCGCAGACCGTTCCAAGCCAAAGTCTTTCGCTGCTTCGGGGAGGGGGGGAAGGTGTTGGTGGTGTTTAAGAGGGAGATGGTTGGGGCGGACCTGTGGAGGTTTCTACATCCAGGGGGCAAAGAGTTCTCTTCCTTCTCGCCGGTGCATCAGATCTAGTCACATATTGATTTTTTAATTATGGGGAGGTTCCTGTTGCCGAGGGTGCAGAGAGTGGAATATTCGGCAATTGTACTTGCAGATCATGCCCTGCACCTGGTAGATGTGGTGCTGGAGAGGGGACCGGCCCAGCAGCCGGCCGGGAGCTTAGATGTGGAGCTGTTAGCAGATTTGGGGTTTTGTGTGTGAGGGTGGCCAGGGCGATTGGTGAGCATGTCGGGTGTAATAAACATGGTGAGGTCTCGCTGTCAGTGTTGTGGGAGGCTTGAAGGCAGTTGTACGAGGAGGGATAATTGCATTTAAGGCGCAGGTGGATAGGGAGGTGAGGGAGGAGTGCTAGCGGCTGGTGGGTGAGATTGCAGAGATTGACAGTAAATATGCGGAGGGCCCCACCCCGGACCTATTGGCAGGTAGGAAGGTATTGCAGACACAGTTTAACCCGGAGACCGGGGATAAGGCACCGGCTGCGCCGCGAAAGGGGGCGATATACAAATATGGGGAGAAAGCCAGCCGCGTGTTAGCTACTCAGTTGAGACGGCAGACAGCTTCTCGAGAGATTGTCCAGGTGTGGGATATGGGAGGTGGGCTGGTGACTGTGACAATTCTGTTACTGAATGTGGATGCAACAATCCTGGCACAATCCTGGTGCTCAGATTGAGGGGTTTCTCCTGAGCATTGTTGGGGAGGATCAAATAGGGTCTGTGAAGCGTAGGCGATTCTCTAAAGTGCGGCTCCTGTTGAATGTGATCCTATCCCCACTGGGGGAGGCGGGGGGGGGGGGGGGGGGTGGGAGCAGGAGGTCATTGTAGCGCTGGATGTGGAAAAGGCCTTCGATAGGGCAGAGTGGAAGTATCTGGTTGCGGTTTGGGAGCGGTTCGGGATCGGGCCCAGGTTTGCGTTGTGGGTGAGACTGAGACCAGGAGCCTCAGGCTAGTGTCCACAGCAATGATACAAGTTCAAAGTATTTTCTAACTTTCTCAGGTTTAAAATGTTTTGCAAAAAAAGGCTTTGACCTATGAACCAACTAATAAGCAAGCTTTGTGGCTTGCGTGATGGTTTTAACTCTTTGTTTCTCCACAAGAGTTCTAATCACCCGATAGATCGACCATCCGGATTCAGTGATGCGCTTTGCGAATCGCTAAATCTCAGTAGAAATTTAAGTTAAAACTTCACAGGTGCAAATAAGAATTGTATTATTTGTCTTCTATTGATTTCAATTGAAAGTCATTTAAAAGGCAATTCGTGCACAATTGGAAACTTTCAAAGAATCACAGAAATGATTTTCTTGCTTAGGCAAACAGCTCGCAATAACTTTAGAAGTCAAAGTCTGAAAAATGAAATATGAAGACAGGCGAACAGTTCAGCCAAAGTATAGATTGATTCTAGAAAGAGAGAGAGAGAGAAAACCAGCTCAAAATGGCCGACCGAAACTTCACAGTTATATTGTATCATATCTGTCTTTAGCCATCTAATCACACCCCAATATAATCCTAATTGGTTTGGGTTAGACTCAAATACATCTGAATTGACGGCAAGCCGTCCATCTTTCACATGAACCTGAAATGAATTCCGATATGAGTTATGGAATGCTGTTATCGAACTGGTTTGTTACTGAATACAACAGCGCTTTTAGGCTCCTGTGGCGTTGCCATGGAGACTGCCCCCTGTCCTTGGTCACTTTATCTTGCAAATGTATTTGTTAGCTGAGTGGGAATTTCTGTTTGCTGCTCTGTTTTTGAAATGCTGAATGTGTGTTTTTAAATGATCTGAGGTTAAGAGTGATTTAATAGGCCAGGGGCTCAATACTAAATCGCTATCTTTCGAACTATCACTTTTACCTATTAGATGTATTAGGAAACAGCTGGCTTCTACAGTCGGCCCTTTGATAAATCAAAAGAATAAGTGAGATATTATCACAATAAGATAAAAGACATCATTAATGCGATAGGATAGGTAAAAGCGCAAAGAGTAAATCATTCATATTGTCATTGCAGTTTTAAACAATAGAGTGGATAAGTATTGCAACAATTAATAAATGAATCAAATTTGATACTACTGATTCAGTATTAATATATTAATAATACAGTCAAATAATTGATTGATCAGTAACATTTCAACAATAATATTTCATTTCAAATTCATCCAATGGGGGTGCAGTTGGGTCAGTTTGAATCATTCTGACAGTTGGTCCCCTGCGTTTAGCGAATAGTTCTTTGATGCACTTAGCACGTTGGTATGTTATGTAAATGATGAATGCAGCTACACAGGAGAATGAGATTATTCTTATTGTGGACATTCCAGTGTGTCCAAGCCACCAACAAATTTTACCGCAGAGAGAGATAACGGGTGGATCGAGTTTCTTGATTTCTCTTTGGATATGTAATGCCAAATCTTTAACTTCTTTTGAGTTATCTGGAATGAAAGTGCAACACTCCGCACCAATCAGGGCACAGGTGCCACCTTTTTCGGCCAGCACATAGTCAAGTGCCATTCGATTTTGTAATGCCATGGTTCGACTTGCTCGCATTTCGTCAGAAATTTTATCCAGGGCAGTGACGATGTAATCGGCTACGTTTTGCATGTTGGTTGTTATTTTATTCAATTCATTCTCCATCCTTATTTCCCAATAGAAAGGAATGGTTCCAGCATAAATTGCATCTCTTAAGGTAATGGAACGTTTATTTCTTCGAGCAGCCGCTTCTGAAACACGGGGGAGATTAGTCACATAACGAACGGCGGGTACAATGTATCCTAAACAGCAAGATCCTGACCAGGATCTTGGGAGCCAGGGATCTGCTCTATCATCACAAAGAAAATAAGTTCCATTATAAGCAGAATATAAGTAAATATATTGTAAGAACCATCGGTCTGAAAATGTTTTATTATTTTTGAGGTTAGGTATGCCTGTTATTCTTGAGGACCGTTTAACACTTTGTAAGCGATTGTTTGTACATTTATAAGCTGTGTTAACATCTACATAATTAGTACAAACACTATGACCCATTTGTATCCCTTTAGGGTTCTTACTGATGGGGCAAATTGATCCTTTTTGTTTAATATTAGTTGGGAGGTTAAGGTGTTGAGATTTTTGGTTGGGGTTATATTTAAGTTGGTGCCATCCTGAAAAGGTATTTCGTGGATAGCCTGCAGATTTCCAGAAGTTAATAGACTTTTGGATGTGAACCTGGTACCTTCCTTTTCCACATGAATATGCTCCAGAACGGATCACTACAGAGCGAGTAACTTCATTGAGGCCTACTCGTGACAATAAGCGATTTTCATTTCATTTTCACTTGTACGCGCGCTTCACGTGTGATGCATGAATCCAACTTTACTTTTCTTTTAACTTCACAGCGGATTGGGTGGTGAGAAGGATTACGAAAGGACCTTCCCACTTCGATCCTAAGAGTTCCTTTTGCAGCTTTTTAACGTACACGTCTTCACCGGGCACCAGGTCGTGCCCACCTTCTGGAGGATCTCCCCACGCAGCTAACACCTGTTGAGAAGCAGAGCTAACAGCATTTGTTAGATTTTGACAGTAAGACAGCAAAGCATCACTCATTAAATGACAGTCTGCTTTCCGCAAGTCAATAGTTCCTGGCAGAGACATTGGTCTGCATGTGAAGATTTCAAATGGACTCAGGCCTGTTGTTCTGTTTGGTGTAGCTCTAATACTGCATAATACTATTGGCAAAGCTTGGACCCGATTCATGCCTTCCTGGCTGTATTTAGACAGTCTTTCTTTCAAAGTTCGATTCATACGTTCCACTTGTCCAGATTGTGGAAGATAAGGACAGTGTAGATTCCAGTTAATGTTTAGTAGTTTACAGACTTCCTTACAAACAGCACCTGTGAAGTGGGATCCATTGTCTGAGTCAATGCTAGCTGGTACTCCCCATCTGGGGATAAAGTCTTTGCATAGCACTTTGGCTGTAGAGGTAGCTGTCCCTCTTCTCGGCCTTTTGGCTAAGATCAAGTGTACATTTGATCAAGGGAAGCTGAGGATTTCGATTTCGATGTCGATCGTGGATTGAAGAACACGGAGGGATTGAAGTCGTCGAAGAGGAAATGTTTCGAGCTCGGCTGCTATTGGTGGATCTACATGCTGGTCTAAGCCTCTGGTTTAGGCCTAACGCCGATACAGTTTAGACTCAACGTGTGAGCTATGGCTGCAGCTGCTTCCCGACCACCAGGCTGGGGAGTGCGAAACACTGTCCGAGTCACAGCGAAGAAGTCGGAAGGGGAGTCACCTGTGGACCGGAAATTCTTCGTGAAGCGGGTGCTGCTCGAGTGCTGCGGGTTTCAAGCAACAGATATCTTCTGCTTGCAAGACTTCCCCAACAATGGATATTTTGATGTCACCTTCAAGAGTGTCGCAGCTTGCATCAAATTCTTGAACGTGTTCAAAGAAAAAGGTAACCAGAGCCCCCTGTCTATCCTGACTGCGGAGCCTCTGTTTACGCTACCGTCGCAGCAAAACCGGGTTGTTACACTGCACACGTACAACCCCCACGTCCCCGTGTCTGATGTGCTCACGTTCCTCGCCAGGTACGTTGAGCTGAAAAGTAACAGCGTGCAACTGAAGGACACCTTCGGCATCTGGACAAGTGAGCACCAGATCAAGGTGACTCTGAGGACAGACTGCGACGGAACCATCCTGCATCCCCCCTCCAGTTTCGCCATTGGAGGAAATCGTGGCTACCTCTACTACGTGGGACAGCCACGTGTATGTCACACCTGTGGCAAAACGGGGCATGTGGCCGCAAAGTGCAGTGTGACCTTCTGCAAAAACTGCAGGCAGGAGGGACACATGACAAAGGAAGACGAGTGCTGCAACCTGTGTGGGGAGGCCAGCCATCTTTACAGGGCCGGCCCAAAACGCGGGGCAATGTACGCACAAATCATCAGCGGCGGAGTCAAAAAGACGACCACAGAGGAGGTTCATACACCCTCCATCGACACCACAGCACAGAATGCGGAAAAGCAACAGAAGGGCCCTCAACAAAAAGAGGAGGCCCCAGCACGCCCTGACAACCCAACCCCAACCTCAGCTGACGAGGAAGACTCAATGGAAGAGGACGGAACGAAGAATGAAGAGCCCTGGGAAACGGTGAACAGGGACAAACGAAAGAGGAAACAAAAAAATGAACTGAAGAAACCCCCGAGGGGGAGTGGCAAAAAGCGGCACCTTTCAGTCAGCGGGCTTAGCGCCGACACCTCCTCCGATGAGGGAAAACAAGACCAGAATCGGCCTCAAATAAAGAGGCAAAGCACCAATGTGGAACGGTAGGCACAGCCCCCCCAGACCACAGACCGGGAAGAAAATGAAACACGCCGAGACAATCAACCTCTGGCTCATGGGAACAGCAATATGACCAACGGCCACCAAACGCCGGACATCGAAAACAAGGTCACAGACCAACCCCCGAAAGTAACAAGCAGCAACAACCCAGGCGAAGACCGGCCTGCAACCCCAACACCCACTGACTGCCGCAACGAACGCCAGGGCTACACCCCCCCCCCCCCCCCCCCCCCATGCATCTGCATCAAGTTCACGGGGCCAGTGCGGACCAGAACAGTTTTCTCAGCCCTGCAACTGTGCTAAAGTTTGCGAGCACCACTGGCATGCTGGGGAACATCCAACAGCTGGAACAGCCAACTGTATAGACTCTGGACTCTTGAGACTGGTAAATCTACCTTTTTACAATGGGTTTTAAAATTGCATCTATTAATGTGCGAAGCATTAAAGATACTTCGCGGTGTGTAGCCACACTCAACTATTTAGCAACTGTGAAAGCTGACCTACTGTTCCTGCAGGAGTGCGGAATTCCGCACCTCAGCAACTACAGGTGCTGGTCGAGCTGGTGGTCCCACGGGCCATCAATCTGGTCAGGAGGAAACGACTGCCGCTCCTCCGGCCTGGGTATTCTGCTGCGGGGAGGCAACTTCACCATCTCCGACGTTAAGGAGGTGGTGGGCGGGCGCCTCCTCGTAGCAGACGTCAATTACAAAAACACCCCTCTCAGACTTATTAACGTGTACGCCCCGGCCGTAAAGAGTGAGCGGCTGGCAGTCCTTCAGCAACTCCCACTGCTGTTGGCCACCTCCAAGCCGGTCATTCTGGGCGGTGACTTCAACTGCATCATCGATGCGGCTGGACGATCCAGCAGAGCCGACAACAAACTAGACGCTACGTCCAGACTCCTGATGGAAACGGTAAAAGACGCCAAGCTGCTCGATGTCTGCAGCAACCCTGCAGACGGAGCGCAGCGTAGATACACATGGTCACGGCCAGACCGGTCCATCCGCTACAGGATAGACTTATGTTTTGTGTCCCGTGCTTTCACAGTCAGGCCCACCGATGTTAAGCTGGTGTTCTTCTCTGACCACTGCCTCCTACTGGCCGACTGCCACCTGCAGGAAAACCAGGGGGTAGGCAGGGGAACATGGAAGCTGAATGTAAAACTGCTGACCCCTGAGAACCTCGAGGAACTCAAGAGGGATTACAAAGGTTGGAGAACCGTGAAACCCCTCTTTGAGTCTCCACATCTCTGGTGGGAAGCAATCAAGGGGAATATCAAAAGGTTTTTCATCCTCAAGGGCGTTCAAAAGGTGAGAGAGAGACGAGGGGCCATGTCCAGGCTCCAGAAAAGTATGCAGAATTTGCTCCAGCTGCAGTCGATGGGGGTGGATGTCAAGGAGGATCTCCAAGGGGTGAAGAGCCAGCAAGCCTTGCTCTACACCGCGGAGGCCTCCACGGTTATCTTCCGTTCCAGAGTCCGCTCCGTGGAGCAGGACGAAAAGTGCTCACGCTTCTTCTTCCAAAAGGTGCACAGAGAGACCTCTGTGATCAGCAGCCTGAAGGAAGAAGATGGCTCTGAAAATTCATCGCAGTCTGACATCCTGAGGATCAGCCAATCCTTTTATGCCGGACTGTATGACCTGAAGCCAACAGATAACACTGTTTCCCAGACCTTCCTGTTGACCATCACGGAGGTCTTAGGCGACAGCGAGCGGGAATACCTGGACAAACCGCTAACTCTGGAAGAGCTGACAAAGGCCGTCAGGTCCTTTGAGACGAGTAAAACTCCCGGAAGCGACGGCTTACCGGTTGAGTTGTATTCGGCTCCGTGGGACTGGATGGGCCCAGACCTGCTGGAAGTGTACGAGAGTATGCTTCTGGAAGGCAGCATGTCAGAGTCCATGAGGAAAGGCATCATCACCCTCATCTACAAGCAGAAGGGGGAAAGGGAAGAAATTCGAAATTTGCGACCCATTTCCCTGTTGAATGTGGATTACAAAATTCTAGCCAAGGTCATCGCCAATCGGGTCAGGTCTGCTCTGGAGTCAGTGATCCACCCTGACCAGACCTGTGCTGTACCCGGCAGGAAGATCTCTGATAGCCTTGCGCTACTCAGGGATACGATCGCCTACGTGCAGGACAGGAGGGTGGACACCTGCCTCATCAGCCTTGACCAGGAGAAGGCTTTTGACAGAATATCGCACACCTACATGATGGATGTGCTCTCCAAAATGTGGTTTGGGGAGGGAATTCGCAATTGGATCAAACTGCTCTACACAAACATCTATAGCGCAGTCTCAATCAATGGGTGGGAATCAGAAAAGTTCCAGATCAAATCTGGAGTCAGGCAGGGCTGCCCTCTCTCCTCGGCCCTGTTTGTGTGCTGCATAGACCCTTTTGCCGAGTCCATCAGGAAGGATCCGGGTATAAGAGGAGAGACGATCCCAGGCAGTGGAGGTGTGCAAGTCAAGGCCTCCCTGTACATGGACGACGTTGCCGTCTTCTGCTCGGATCCTGCGTCTGTAAGCGGGCTCTTGACCACCTGCGACCAGTTTGAACTGGCCTCGGGAGCCAAGGTAAACCGTGGCAAGAGCGAGGCCATGTTCTTTGGGAACTGGGCCGACCGGTCCTTTGTCCCCTTCACTGTCAGGTCAGATTACCTGAAGATGCTGGGGATATGGTTCGGAGCTGCTGGGGCGTGCACCAAAAACTGGGAGGAGCGCATAGCCAAGGTAAGACAGAAACTAGGCTGGTGGGAGCAACGCTCCCTCTCCATTGCGGGCAAAACTCTGGTCATCAGGTGTGAGGCACTCTCGGTGTTACTGTACGTGGCGCAGGTCTGGCCCATTAACCGACCCTATGCCGCAGCAGTCACCTGTGCCATCTTCAAATTCATCTAGAGATCCAAGATGGACCAGTTTCCGAAGGGACACCATGTACAAACCTCTGGAGAAGGGAGGGAGGAACGTACCCAATGCCTCCCTCATCCTGTTGGCCATCTTTGTGTCCAGCTGCATCAAGCTGTGCGTGGACCCCCAGTATGCAAACACCAAGTGTCACTACACACTGAGGTTCTACCTGTCCCCGGTGTTACGAAGGATGGGCCTGGCCTCATTGCCCGCGGAACGCTCCAAGTAGTCCTTCGTGGAAAAGTTTTTGAAGAAAAACACCTTTGACCACAAGGCAATGAAGCAGTGGTCAGCACGTAATGTCCTCGAGGCCCTCAGGGAAAAGGAGACTGTGGAGGACGTTGGATGGTTCCCTGAGCAGACTGCCAGAGTCATCTGGCAAAACGCCTCATCACCAGAACTTTCAAACAAGCACCAAGACCTAGCTTGGCTGGTGGTGAGAAGGGCCCTCCCTGTCAGATTCTTCATGCACACCCGAAGGCTCTGCGCCAATGCACGCTGCCCTCGAAGTGGCTGTGGGGGGAATGAGACGGTCACCCACCTCCTTGTGGAATGTGCCTTTGCAAAGAAGGTCTGGAGAGAGATGCAGTGGTACTTGTCAAGGTTCATCCCGAGCAGCTCTGTGACACAGGACTCTGTGCTCTACGGACTGTTTCCAGGGACACACACCGAGACAAACATCAACTGCTGCTGGAAGGTCATCAACTCGGTGAAAGACGCTCTTTGGTCTGCCCGAAACGTGCTGACCTTCCAGTGCAAAGAATTGTCCTCGACCGAGTGTTGCAGACTGGCACATTCCAAGGTCCAGGACTACGTGCTGAGGGACGCACTCAAGCTTGGGGCAGCTGCCGCCAAGGCGCAATGGGGAAAGACCACTGTGTAAGGTCTTACCAGCAAATGTACACCGAGGGGGGGTAACAGTGTAAACCCCCCTCGGTCTGGGCCACCAACACTCCAATGTATAAAAGAAACATGACAATGTAAATATTTAAGAAGGAATTGAAACGTAAAGAGCGATATGTGGGTAATATTATCAAAACTGAATGGAAGAAAGTCAAGGCAATGTGTAACTCTGATGGAAATGTACAGTCAAGACAATTCGAAATGTTCTGTAATGTTTATGATAGATTTTATGATTAAAGTATATTTTTTTGAATTAAATTTTAAAAAGCTGTCCCTCTTCCAGCTGGAGCAGCTTCCACCCACCTGGAGGATGTATCCACTATTACAAGGACCTCATTGTATTGTTGACATTTTGAAAGGGTGATGTAATCTACCTGTATGTCCTGGAATGGGCCTGTGGGAGCAGGAGCTCTTAATTGAGGCATTGATGTTATAGGACCCAAGTCATTCTTTTGACAGGTTACACAACGGTTTGCTACCAATTGTGCATGTTTCTTGAATCCTTTACCACACCAACTTCTATGGAATCGATCCATCATTTGTTGAGGTGATATGTGTCCCCATGAATGAATTTGTTGAGCTAAAAGGGGCATTAGTGATTGTGGTGCGACTGGTTTACAAGTTTGAACTTCTCTCCAAATGTCACCATCATACGGTTGAATACCTGATTCTAACCATGTCCATTTTTCTTCCATTCGACAATCATTCTGCATTTCACGTAAATCATGTAATAAGGTAGTTACTCCCAATTTGTAAATGTGACTGAATTCCTGATGCCATTGAGAGGCACAAAAGGAGACAGCTTCCCTTGCTGCTTGGTCTGCAAGAGCATTTCCTCTTGCTTCCATAGTGTCCTCATGAGTGTGGGCTTTACATTTTAGAACTGATACTTCTTTTGGTAAGATCATAGCTTCTAGAAGATCTCGTACTTCCTTTCCATTTCGGATAGGTGTACCTGCCGTTGTGAAAAATCCTCTTTTTCTCCACAGATGGCCAAACTCATGTGATATTCCAAAACCATATCTGGAGTCAGTATAGATGTTAGCAGTTTTATCTCTTGCCACATGACATGCTTCTGTTAGTGCCTTTAATTCGGCCTGCAGAGCTGATGTACCTGGGGGCAAGCTTCCTTCAGCTAATACTTCGTATGGGCTTGTGACTGTCCACCCAGCTTTTCTGATACCCTTGTCAATAAAAGAGGAACCACCAGTGAATAAGATGAAATCTGGGTTCTGTAGTGGCTCTTCTTGTACTAAGCGTACTTCTTCCATTTCCTCGATTATTTTCACGCAGTCATGCTCTTCTCCCTCCCCTCCCTTTTGTTCCTCGGGAAGCGGGAGCAAAGATGATGGTTTTTTTTGTGAGGGCCACGAAGAATCCAGCACGAGTTTTAAGGATACAAAGTAATAAGATTTATTTACAATAACATATATATACAACAGCAGCAGCAACCTCACTTGCTGCTCACTCCTTCCTGCTGGTTCCAAACTGGCCAGCTTTATTTATACTAGGAGTTTACTAAGGGTTTCTCCGCCCCCCTCATTGGGGAAGCTCATACTCCCACAGGATTGTGGGATTGTCATTAGTCCCCAGCCAATGGTAAGTAGGCAGGTTTTAACATCCCTCCCCCCAAAGTCCAAGGAATCCACCGAAGACCCTGGCGAAGGAGGGCGTCGGACTCGTTTTGCCGCAGGCCGGACACCATTTGCACGCGGTGCTGGATCGGGCGGCGTGTAACGAGACGGAGACCGGCGCTTCCGTGATGAACGGCGTAACGGTTGTACATCCACGGCCCGTGGGCCCGAGGATTCCCCCTCTGATGCATCCTGTGTCTCCATCTCGGAGTCAGAGTCTGCTGCCTCTGTCATCTCAGCGTCTCTATCTCCATTCGGTCCCGTAACGACCTGCGCAGGCTTCGAGAGAGGCACCAGTGGAAGATTGTGAGGACTACCTTCCCTTGTCTCTGGTCTCTGTGACTGTAGAAATGAGCTCCGGGGGCGGGGAATCTTTGGAAGGGATAGTCTTCTGGACCAAACGTGGTCTACATGTTTGCGCTGGAGACGACCCTGGGCTTGCACCTGGTAAGATATAGGGCCCGTTTGGCAAAAGATTATGCCAGGGATCCACTGGGCACCATCAGCAAAATTCCGAACGAACACTGGGTCACCGGGCATAAACTGCCGAATCGGCCGATGCCGAGAAAAACCCTGCCCCTGCCTTTCTTGTGTGCGGCGTACTTTTGCACCAATGTCCGGGAAAACCATACTAAGGCGGGTGCGAAGTCTCCGGCCCATTAGGAGTTCTGTGGGAGCTACCCCAGTCACTGCATGGGGGGGTGGTCCTGTACGTAAACAAAAAGCGAGCCAGTCTCCTGTCCATTGACCCGGAAGACTGCTTCTTTAGGCCTCTTTTGAATGTCTGCACTGCGCGCTCTGCCAACCCATTTGAAGCCGGGTGGTAAGGGGCAGTGCGGATATGGCATATGCCGTTCATCTTCATGAACCTCGCAAACGCCTCACTCGTGAATGGAGTGCCGTTATCCATGACCAGCAACTCGGGGAGGCCATGCGTACTAAACGATAGACGCATCTTTTCAATTGTTGCGCAGGACGTTGTCCCCTGCATCTTATGCACCTTTAACCATTTAGACTGGCCGTCGATTAATAAAAGGAACATGGATCCTTGAAAAGGGCCTGCGAAATCTGCATGCAAGCGTGCCCAAGGCCGCCCTGGCCATTCCCAGTGATGTAGGGGCGCGGCCGGCGGAAGCTTCTGATGCTCCTGGCAAATGGAGCAGTTTTGGGCCACCTTCTCAATGTTGGTGTCGAGGCCTGGCCACCAGACATAACTCCGGGCCAACATTTTCATCTTGGTCACGCCCGGATGCCCATTGTGCAAGTCTCTTAGGATCAACTCCTGTCCTTTTTCCGGGACAATCACGCGCGTCCCCCACAAGAGGATGCCGTCTTCCACGCTGAATTCTGACAGCTTGGAGGAAAATGCTCGCAACTCGCCTGGGAGCTGTCTATGCTGCCCACCATACAGAACTATGTGCCGAATTTTTGACAGGACTGGCTCCGTCTGGGTCCACTCATGGATCTGTGATGCCGTGACAGGCAAGGTGTCCATAAAATTTAGGGTTGCAACCACCTCACCGGTCGTGGGGGTCGACATGGGGCCGGTCGATAAAGGCAATCGGCTCAGTGCGTCGGCATTCGCTATCTGCGTTCCTGGTTTGTGCTCCAGAGAATACTCGTATGCAGCGAGCAACAAAGCCCAGCGCTGGATCCGTGCGGAAGCAATGGGCGGTATTGGCTTAACCACAGCAGCATGTTTTAATATCTTACCGTTTAAATAATAATCCATTCTGCTGTTATTCCTCCCAAAATGGATAGCTTCACACTTGGCAACATTGAATTCCGTCTGCCAAACCCTAGCCCATTCGCCTAACCTATCCAAATCCTTCTGCAGACTTCCGGTATCCTCTGCACTTTTTGCTTTACCACTCATCTTAGTGTCGTCTGCAAACTTTGCCACATTGCACTTGGTCCCCAACTCCAAATCATCTATGCAAATTGTGAACAACTGCGGGCCCAACACTGATCCTTGAGGGACCCCACTAGTTACAGGTTGCCAACCAGAGAAACACCCATTTATCCCCACTCTCTGCTTTCTGTTAGTGAACCAATCCTCTACCCATGCTACCACTTTACCCTCAATGCCATGCATCTTTAGTTTATGCAGCAACCTTTTGTGTGGCACCTTGTCAAAAGCTTTCTGGAAATCCAGATATACCACATCCATTGGCTCCCCGTTATCTACTGCACTGGTAACGTCCTCAAAAAATTCTACCAAATTAGTCAGACACGACCTACCCTTTGTGAACCCATGCTGCGTCTGCCCAATGGGACAATTTCCCTCCAGGTGCCCCGCTATTTCCTCCTTAATGATAGATTCCAGCATTTTCCCTACAACCGAAGTTAAGCTTACCGGCCTATAATTACCCGCTTTCTGCCGACCTCCTTTTTTAAACAGTGGTGTCACGTTTGCTACTTTCCAATCCTTTGGGACCACCCCAGAGTCTAGTGAATTTTGATAAATTATCACTAGTGTGTTTACAATTTCCCATGCCATCTCTTTTAACACTCTGGGATGCATCCCATCAGGGCCAGGAGACTTGTCTACCTTTAGCCCCATTAGCTTGCCCAATACTGCCTCCTTAGTGATTACAATCATCTCAAGGTCCTCACTATCATATCTTTATTTCCATCAGTCACTGGCATGTTATTTGTGTCCTCCACTGTGAAGACTGACCCAAAAAACCTGTTCAGCTCCTCAGCCATTTCCCCGTCTCCTATTATTAAATCTCCCTTCTCATCTTCCAAAGGACCAATATTTACCTTAGCCACTCTTTTTTGTCTTATATATTTGTAGAATCTTTTACTATCTGCTTTTATTTCTGAGCCAGTTTACTTTCATAGTCTACCTCACTCTTCTTTATGGCTTTTTTAGTAGCTTTCTGTTGTCCCCTAAAGATTTCCCAGTCCTCTAGTCTCCCACTAATTTTTGCCACTTTGTATGTTTTTTCCTTCAATTTGATACTCTCCCTCACCTCCTTAGATATCCACGGTCGATTTTTCCCCTTTCTACCGTCTTTCTTTTTTGTCGGTATGAACCTTTTCTGAACACTGTGAAAGATCGCTTGGAAGGTTCTCCACTGTTCCTCAACTGCTTCACCATGAAGTCTTTGCTCCCAGTCTACCTTAGCTAGTTCTTCTCGCATCCCATTGTAATCTCCTTTGTTTAAGCACAAAACACTAGTGTTTGATTTTACCTTGTCATCCTCCAACTGTATTTTAAATTCCACCATATTGTGGTCGCAACCTTCCAAGAGGATCCCAAACTATGAGATCATTAATCAATCCTGCCTCATTACACAGGACCAGATCTAGGACCGCTTGTTCCCTTGTAGGTTCCATTACATACTGTTCCAGGAAATTATCCCGGGCACATTCTATAAACTCCTCCTCAAGGCTGCCTTTACCAACCTGGTTAAACCAATCGATATGCAGATTAAAATCTCCCATGATAACCGCTGTACCATTTCTACATGCATCCGTTATTTCTTTGCTTATTGCCTGCCCTACCATCCTGTTACTATTTGGTGGCCTATAGACTCCTCCTATCAGTGACCTTTTCGCCTTACTATTCCTGATTTCCACCCAAATTGATTCAACCTTGTCCTCCATAGCACCAATATCATCCCTTACTATTGCCCGGATGCCATCCTTAAACAACAAAGCTACACCACCGCCCTTACCATCCATTCTATCCTTTCGTATAGTCTGATACCTTTGGATATTTAACTCCCAGTCGTGACCATCTTTTAACCATGTTTCAGTAATGGCCACGAAATCATAGTCATTCACGATGATTTGCGCCATCAACTCATTTACCTTATTCCGTATACTACGAGCATTCAGGTAAAGTACACTTATGCTGTTTTTTATGTCTTTGTTATGAATCCTAACACCTTGATCAGTAACTTTTCGCAATTTATTTTTCCTCTTACCCTTTCTCCTAATTTTCCTTGTCTTTGAACCCATATCTCTACATAATAACCTGTCACGTAACCTGCTGCCTTGCTCTCCATTAACCATTATACTGTCCATAGCTTTACATTTCCCTTCCCCCCAACTTGCTAGTTTAAAGTCCTTGTGACCAACCTATTTATCCTATTCGCTAGAACACTGGTCCCAGAATGGTTCGGGTGAAGGCCGTCCCAATGGTACAGGTCCTTCCTGCCCCAGTACTGATGCCAATGCCCCATGAAATGGAATCCCTCTTTCCCGCACCACTCCTTTAGCCACGTGTAAACTTCTCTAATTTTCTCAACCCTATGCCAATTGGCACGTGGCTCGGGTAGTAATCCAGAGATTATAACCCTGGAGGACCTGTTCTTTAATTTAGTCCCTAGTGTTTGATAATCCCCAAACAGGTCCTCTTTCCTAGTCATACCTATGTTGTTAGTCCCAACGTGGACCACAACAACTGGATCCTCCCCCTCCCTCTCCAAAATCCTTTCAAGCCGATCAGAGATGTCCCTCACCCTGGCACCGGGCAGGCAACATACTATGCGGGACTCTCGATCTGGCTTACAAAGGATGCCATCAATCCCCCTAATTATAGAATCCCCTACAACTACCACTTGTCTTTTTGCTCCCCCCTCTTGAATGGCTTCCTGTACCACGGTGCAGTGGTCAGTCAACACATCCTCCCTACAGCCCTCTTTCTCATCCACACAGGGAGCAAGTACCTCATACCTGTTGGACAAGGTCAAGGGCTGAGGCTCCTCAACTCCTAAACTCAGGATCCCCCTACCTGCCTCCCTTGCAGTCACACCCCTCTGTCCCTGACCACTGTCCGAATTAACAGAACTTATTCCACCGGGTGTGACTGCCTCCTGAAACAAAGCGTCCAGGTAATGTTCCCCCTCCCTGATGTGCCGCAGTGTGTGCAGCTCGGTCTCCAGCTCATCAATTCTGAGCCCAAGTTCCTCGAGCAGCCAACACTTGCTGAAGATGTGGTCACTGACGGTCTCAATGGGATCCACCAGTTCCATCATCATACAGCAACAGCACATCACCTGTCCAGCCATATTCAACTAGTTAATTTATTTAAATATTAAAAAAAAAATTTTTTTTATATAACCTCAAGAATAAACCTGAACACCAACAAAAACACAACCACTCACCCGAACTCAGTCACTCACCTAAACTCAGATGCACTCTGTTCCAATCAGCACTCAGTCACTCACCTAAACTCAGATGCACTCTGTTCCAATTAGCACTCCGTGTCTAAAGGCACTCCTGCCACACCTTTTGTGCACTCACCTCCCCCAGCACTGTCCCGGCTCTCTCTCCTCCCGCACTTTTTAAATCTCCCGGCTCTCTCCTCCGGCGCTGTTTTCGCTGTTTGGAAGCTCTAATGGAAGGCAAGCATGCTGTATGCCTTCTTGACCACTCTATCGACCTGCGTTGCCACCTTCAGGATACAATGGACCTGAACTCCCAGATCGCTCTGTACATCAATTTTCCCCAGGACTCTTCCATTTACCGTATAGTCCGCTCTTGAATTAGATCTTCCAAAATGCATCACCTCGCATTTGCCTGGATTGAACTCCATCTGCCATTTCTCTGCCCAACTCTCCAATCTATCTATATTTTGCTGTATTCTCTGACAGTCCTCCTTGCTATCTGCAACTCCACCAATCTTAGTATCATCTGCAAACCTGCTAATCAGACCACCTATACCTTTGTCCAGATCATTTATGTATATCACAAACAACAGTGGTCCGAGCACGGATCCCTGTGGAACACCACTAGTCACCTTTCTCCATTTTGAGACACTCCCTTCCACCACTACTCTCTGTCTCCTGTTGCCCAGCCAGTTCTTTATCCATCTAGCTAGTACACCCTGAACCCCATACGACTTCACTTTTTCCATCAACCTGCCATGGGAAACGTTATCAAACGCCTTACTGAAGTCCATGTATATGACATCTACAGCCCTTCCCTCATCAATTAACTTTGTCACTTCCTCAAAGAATTCTATTAGGTTTGTAAGACATGACCTTCCCTGCACAAAACCATTCTGCCTATCACTGATAAGTCCATTTTCTTCCAAATGTGAATAGATCCTATCTCTCAGTATCTTCTCCAACAGTTTGCCTACCACTGACGTCAAGCTCACAGGTCTATAATTCCCTGGATTATCCCTGCTACCCTTCTTAAACAAAGGGACAACATTAGCAATTCTCCAGACCTCCGGGACCTCACCTGTGCTCAAGGATGCTGCAAAGATATCTGTTAAGACCCCAGCTATTTCGTCCCTCGCTTCCCTCAGTAACCTGGGATAAATCCCATCCGGACCTGGAGACTTGTCCACCTTAATGCCTTTTAGAATATCCAAAACTTCCCCCTCCCTTATGCCGACTTGACCTAGAGTATTTAAACATCCATCCCTAGCCTCAACATCCGTCATGTCCCTCTCCTTGGTGAATACCGATGCAAAATACTCATTAAGAATCTCACCCATTTCCTCTGACTCCACGCATAAATTCCCTCTTTTGACTTTGAGTGGGCCAATTCTTTATCTAGTTACCCTCTTGCTCCTTATATACGAATAAAAGGCTTTGGGATTTTCCTTAACCCTGATAGCCAAAGATATTTCATGACCCCTTTTAACCCTCTTTATTGCGCGTTGGAGATTTGTCCTACTTTCCCGATATTCCTCCAAAGCTTCATCAGTTTTAAGTCGCCTAGATCTTATGTATGCTTCCTTTTTCATCTTAGCTAGTCTCACAATTCCACTCGTCATCCATGGTTCCCTAATCTTGCCATTTCTATCCCTCATTTTCACAGGGTCATGTCTGTCCTGCACTCTAATCAACCTTTCCTTAAAAGACTCCCACATTTCAAATGTGGATTTACCCTTAAACAGCTGCTCCCAATCCACATTCCCGAGCTCCTGCCGAATTTTGTTATACTTGGCCTTTCCCCAATTTAGCACTCTTCCTTTAGGACCACTCTCGTCTTTGTCCATGAGTATTCTAAAGTTTATGGAATTGTGATCGCTATTCCCAAAGTAATCACCGACTGAAACTTCAACCACCTGGCCGGGATCATTCCCCAATACCAGGTCCAGTATGGCCCCTTCCCGAGTTGGACTATTTACATACTGCTCTAAAAAACTCTCCTGGATGCTCCTTACAAATTCTGCTCCATCTACGCCTCCAACACTACATGAGTCCCATTCAATGTTGGGGAAGTTAAAATCTCCCATCACAACCACCCTGTTGCTCCTACATTTTTCTATAATCTGTCTACATATTTGTACCTCTACTTCACGCTCGCTTTTGGGAGGCCTGTAGTAAAGTCCCAACAATGTTACTGCACCCTTCCTATTTCTTAGCTCTACCCATATTGCCTTAGTGCTCGAATCCCCCATCGTGCCCTCCTTAATCACAGCTGTGATATCATCTCTGACCAGTAATGCAACTCCTCCACCCCTTTTACCTCCCTCTCTATCCCTCCTGAAGCATCTATACCCTGGGATATTTAGTTGCCAGTCTTGCCCTTCACTCAACCAAGTCTCAGTAATAGCAATAACATAATATTCCCAGGTACTAATCCAAGCCCTAAGTTCATCTGCCTTACCTGCTACACTTCTCGCATTGAAACAAATGCACCTCAGACCACCTGTCCCTTTGCGTTCATCATCTCTTCCCTGTCTACTCTTCCCCTTAGTCACATTGAGTTTATTATCTCGTACCTTACTGGCTTTAGTTGCTGCCTCTTTACTGACCTCTAACTTCCTAATCTGGTTCCCATCCGCCTGCCATATTAGTTTAAAACCTCCCCAACAATGTTAGCAAAAGCTAACAAGACATTGGTTCCAGCCCTGCCCAAGTGTAGACCATCCGATTTGTAATGGTCCCACCGCCCCCAGAACCAGTTCCAATGTCCCAAAAATCTGAACCCCTCCCTCCTGCACCATCTCAAGCCACGTATTCATTCTGACTATTCTTGAATTTCTACTCTGACTGTCTCGTGGCACAGGTAGCAATCCTGCGATTACTACCTTTGAGGTCCTACTTTTTAACTTATCTCCTAACTCCCTACATTCTGATTGTAGGACCTCATCCCGTTTTTTTAACCTATATCGTTGGTGCCTATATGCACCACGACAACTGGCTGTTCACCCTCCTCCTTCAGTATGTCCTGCAGCCGATCTGAGACATCCCTGACCCGTGCACCCGGGAGGCAACATACCATTCTGGAGTCTCGTTTTCGACCACAGAAACGCCTGTCTACTCCACTTAAGATTGAATCCCCTATAACTACAGCCCTGCCAGTCTTTTTCCCGCCCTTCTGTGCAGCAGAGCCAGCCACAGTGCCATGAGACTGGCTACTACTGCCTTCCCCTGGTGAGTCATCTCCCCCAACAGTATCCAAAACGGTATACCTGTTTTGGAGGGAGATGACCAACTCACTGAACGTGCTATCCACGACCTCCTCAGCATCGCGGATGCTCCAAAGTGAGTCCATCCGCAGCTCCAGAGCCGTCATGCGGTCTAACAGGAGCTGCAGCTGGACACACTTCCCGCACATGAAAGAGTCAGGGGCATCGGCCGCGTCCCTGAGTTCCCACATTGAGCACAAGGAGCATAACACGGGTCTGGGATCTCCTGCCATTTTTACACTCCCAACAGTAATTTAAAAAAAAAAAATTACTCCCCTTCTCAGCAAGCACTCACTCAGCAACCACTGCGCCCCGCACGATAACACCTCAGGGAAAAGAAAACTACTTACCAGTCACAGCCAATCACTTACCTGCAGGTTGTGATGTCACGGTTCAACTTCTTTCTACTTCTACCTGCCGTCGAGTCTCCCTCTTGATCTTTGCTCGGCTGGGATCCTTCCAGTGATTGTCTTTTTCTTTTGGTTAGAGGAGGAGGTAGGGGGGGAAACACTGAAGAAGTGTTTCAGGTTTAACTGTCACTTGACAACAGCTCCTCCACAAACCACCTTTTGGATGCAGTGATCGCAATGCACAGATGCAAACTTTCCCCGCAACAGCCAATCAGCAGCTCCTCTCTACTGCCCTCTGCTGGATCTCTTATTATGGTTAACTCTTATAAATCACTGTTGACTCAGGAGATGCTCGATATGCGACTGAGCTGTGTGCTTGTGGTGCAGATTCTGTGTCTTTGTGTCACCCGAGGGTAGCCGTCATCTCCATAAGGCCTGTCTTCTAGTGATCTACTTCTGTCACTACGCCACCTGTGGTCGATGCTAGAATCTCAGACGATGCACTCGGCACCTATCCTAACTTACAGTTCGGTTAGTAAATCATACACAAATGATATTCTACATATCATTACACCCTGAAAGAATTATTTTAAATGACCAGGAATGGAGAAGCTGGGTGTGATAGACATCAGGCTGGATCCTCCGCCTCTCCACGCCCGAATCGCCAATCGCCACCGGCCGCAGAAGTGGGCGGGTCCACCAAAAATTGAAGTTGGTGCCTGGTGTTGATTCTGGAGCCATGGTGTTCAGCCCCGGTGGCGGAATTGAGGATTGCGCCACGTGCAGGCGGGGACACAAAACCAGTATTTGCAGACACACCCTGTGATCATGTCGTTACATAGATTATCATAGAATTCACAGTGCAGAAGGAGGCCATTCGGCCCATCGAGTCTGCACCGGCTCTTGGAAAGAGCACACTACCGAAACCCACACCTCCACCCTATCCCCATAACCCAGCAACCCCACCCAACACTAAGGGCAATTTTGGACACCAAGAGCAATTTATCATGGCCAATCCACCTAACCTGCACATCTTTGGACTGCGGGAGGAAACCGGAGCACCCAGAGGAAACCCACACACATACGGGGAGAACGTGCAGACTCCGCACAGACAGTGACCCAAGCCGGAATCGAACCTGGGACCCTGGAGTTGTGAAGCAATTGTGCGATCCACAATGCTACCGTGCTGCCCCGTTACAAACGGGGACTGGGCACCATGGCTGTGGAGGGGAAGCGGTTGGCTAAAAACCACTGAAAAACTATTGAAAACTGCCAGGCCTGCAGGGGAAGGCCTCCCAGGCTGGGGTGTCCCCCTTGGGATGGGGGTGGCCTGGCTCACATCACCATTCATGCTGTCTCTCTTTTCTCCCCACCACGATGGTGTTCCTTACAGGCTCCTGGCTGCTCTGACCGCTCAGCGTTTCCTGCGAACTTTAAATGTTCAGAAGGCCTCTGGTCATGTGGGAGCCCACCCAGGCCAGCCCTCTGGACACCCTCATACGCCAGGTGTACCTTCAAAAGGCTGGGCGTGCCCAAGCTATATCACTAGATGGTTAGTCCTGAGGGAGTGCTGCACTGTCAGAGGGTCAGTACTGAGGGAGAGCCGCACTGTCAGAGGGTCAGTACTGAGGGACTGCTGCACTGTCAGAGGGTCAGTACTGAGGGAGTGCCGCACTGTCAGAGGGTCAGTACTGAGGGAGTGCGGCACTGTCAGAGGGTCAGTACTGAGGGAGTGCCGCACTGTCAGAGGGTCAGTACTGAGGGAGTGCTGCACTGTCAGAGGGTCAGTACTGAGGGAGTGCCGCACTGTCAGAGGGTCAGTACTGAGGGACTGCTGCACTGTCAGAGGGTCAGTACTGAGGGAGTGCCGCACTGTCAGAGGATCAGTACTGAGGGAGAGCCGCACTGTCAGAGGGTCAGTACTGAGGGACTGCTGCACTGTCAGAGGGTCAGTACTGAGGGAGTGCCGCACTGTCAGAGGGTCAGTACTGAGGGAGTGCCGCACTGTCAGAGGGTCAGTACTGAGGGAGTGCCGCAGTGTCAGAGGGTCAGTACTGAGGGAGTGCCGCAGTGTCAGAGGGTCAGTACTGAGGGAGTGCTGCACTGTCAGAGGGTCAGTACTGAGGGAATGCCGCACTGTCAGAGGGTCAGTACTGAGGGAGTGCCGCACTGTCAGAGGGACAGTACTGAGGGAGTGCTGCACTGTCAGAGGGTCAGTACTGAGGGAGTGCCGCACTGTCAGAGGGAGAGTACTGAGAGAGTACCGCACTGTCAGAGGGTCAGTACTGAGGGAGTGCTGCACTGTCAGAGGGTCAGTACTGAGGGAATGCTGCACTGTCAGAGGGTCAGTACTGAGGGAGTGCCGCACTGTCAGAGGGACAGTACTGAGGGAGTACCGCACTGTCAGAGGGTCAGTACTGAGGGAGTGCTGCACTGTCAGAGGGTCAGTACTGAGGGAGTGCGGCCCTGTCAGAGGGTCAGTACTGAGGGAGTGCCGCAATGTCAGAGGGTCAGTAATGAGGAAGTGCCGCACTGTCAGAGGGTCAGTACTGAGGGAATGCTGCAGTGTCAGAGGGACAGTACTGAGGACAGTGCGGCACTGTCAGAGGGTCAGTACGGAGGGAGCGCTGCACTGTCAGAGGGTCAGTACTGAGGGAGTGCCGCACTATCTGAGGGTCAGTACTGAGGGAGTGCTGCACTGTCAGAGGGTCAGTACTGAGGGAGTGCTGCACTGTCAGAGGGTCAGTACTGAGGGAGTGCCACACTATCGGAGGGTCAGTACTGTGGGAATGCTGGATTGTCAGAGGGTCAGTACTGAGGGAGTGCTGCACTGTCAGAGGGTCAGTACTGAGGGAGTGCCGCACTGTCAGAGGGTCAGTACTGATGGGAGTGCTGCACTGTCAGAGGGTCAGTACTGAGGGAGTGCTGCACTGTCAGAGGGTCAGTACTGAGTGAATACCGCACTGTCAGAGGGTCAGTACTGAGGGAGTGCTGCACTGTCAGAGGGTCAGTACTGAGGGAGTGCTGCACTGTCAGAGGGTCAGTACTGAGGGAGTGCCGTACTGTCAGAGGGTCAGTACTGAGTGAGTGGCGCACTGTCAGAGGGTCACTACTGAGGGACAGCTGCACTATCAGCGGGTCAGTACTGAGGGAGTGCTGCACTGTCAGAGGGTCAGTACTGAGGGAGTGCTGCAATGTCAGAGGGTCAGCACTAAGAGAGTGCTGCATGTTCAGAGGGTCAGTACTGAGGGTGTGCCGCACTGTCAGAGGGCCAGTGCTGAGGGAGTGCCGCCCTGTCAGCGGGTCAGTACTGAGGGAGTGCCGCACTGTCAGAGGGACTATACTGAGTGAGTGCTGTACTGCCAAAGGGTCAGTACTGAGGGAGTGCTACACTGTCAGAGGTTCAGTACTGAGGGAGTGCTGTACTGTCAGAGGGTCAGTACTGAGGGAGTGCTGCACTGTCAGAGGGTCAACGCTGGGGGGGTGCTGCACTGTCAGAGGGTCAGTACTGCGTGAGTGCTGCACTGTCAGAGGGTCAACGCTGGGGGAGTGCTGCACTGTCAGAGGGTCAGTACTGAGTGAGTGCTGCACTGTCAGAGGGACAGTACTGAGGGAGTGCCGCACTGTCAGAGGGTAGTGCTGGGGGAGTGCTGTACTGTCAGAGGGTCAGTACTGAGTGAGTGCTGCACTGTCAAAGGCTCAGTACTGAGGGAGTGCTGCACTCTCAGAGGGTCAGTTCTGGGGGAGTGCTGCACTGTCAGAGGGTCAGTACTGAGGGAGTGCTGCACTGTCAGAGGGTCAGTACTGAGTGAGTACCGCACTGTCAGAGGGTCAGTACTGAGTGAGTGCCGCACTGTCAGAGGGTCAGTACTGAGGGACAGCTGCACTATCAGCGGGTCAGTACTGAGGGAGTGCTGCACTGTCAGAGGGTCAGTACTGAGGGAGTGCTGAAATGTCAGAGGGTCAGCACTGAGAGAGTGCTGCATGTTCAGAGGGTCAGTACTGAGGGCGTGCTGCACTGTGAGAGGGTCAGTACTGAGTGAGTGCTGCACTGTCAGAGGGTCAGCGCTGGGGGAGTGCTGCACTGTCAGAGGGTCAGTTCTGGGGGAGTGCTGCGCTGTCAGAGGGTCAGTACTGAGGGAGTGCTGCCCTGTCAGAGGGTCAGTACTGAGTGAGTACCGCACTGTCAGAGGGTCAGTACTGAGGGAGTGCCGCACTGTCAGAGGGTCAGTACTGAGGGACAGCTGCACTATCAGCGGGTCAGTACTGAGGGTGTGCTGCACTGTCAGACGGTCAGTACTGAGGGAGTGCTGCACTGTCAGAGGGTCAGTACTGAGGGAGTGCTGCAATGTCAGAGGGTCAGCACTGAGAGAGTGCTGCATGTTCAGAGGGTCAGTACTGAGGGCGTGCTGCACTGTGAGAGGGTCAGTACTGAGTGAGTGCTGCACTGTCAGAGGGTCAGTACTGAGGGAGTGCTGCACTGTCAGAGGGTCAGTACTGAGGGAGTGCCGCACTGTCAGAGGGTCAGTACTGAGGGAGTGCCGCACTGTCAGAGGGTCAGTACTGAGGGAGTGCCGCACAGTCAGTGGGTCAGTACTGAGGGAGTGCTGCACTGTCAGAGGCTCAGTACTGAGGGCGTGCCGCACTGTCAGAGGGTCAGTACTGAGGGAGTGCTGCACTGTCAGAGGGTCAGTACTGAGTGAGTGCTGCACTGTCAGAAGGTCAGTCCTGAAGGCGTGCCGCACTGTCAGAGAGGGTCAGTACTGAGGGAGTGCCGCACTGTCAGAGGGTCAGTACTGAGGGAGTGCCGCACTGTCAGAGGGTCAGTACTGAGGGAGTGCCGCACTGTCAGAGGGTCAGTACTGAGGGAGTGCCGCCCTGTCAGAGGGTCAGCACTGAGTGAGTGCTGCACTGCCAGAGGGACAGTACTGAGGGAGTGCTGCACTGTCAGAGGCTCAGTACTGAGGGAGTGCTGCACTGTCAGAGGGTCAGCGCTGGGGGAGTGCTGCACTGTCAGAGGGTCAGTACTGACGGAGTGCTGCACTGTCAGAGGCTCAGTACTGAGGGAGTGCTGCACTGTCAGAGGGTCAGTTCTGGGGGAGTGCTGCACTGTCAGAGGGTCAGTACTGAGTGAGTCCTGCACTGTCAGAGGGTCCCTACTGAGTGAGTGTTGCACTGTCAGCGGGTCAGTGCCTGGGGAGTGCTGCACTGTCAGAGGGTCAGTACTGAGGGAGTGCCGCACTGTCAGAGGGACAGTACTGAGGGAGTGCTGCACTGTCAGAGGGTCAGTGCTGGGGGAGTGCTGTACTGTCAGAGGGTCAGTACTGAGGGAGTGCTGCACTGTCAGAGGCTCAGTACTGAGGGAGTGCTGCACTGTCAGAGGGTCAGTACTGAGGGAGCGCTGCACTGTCAGAGGGTCAGTACTGAGTGAGTGCTGCACTGTCAGAGGGACCGTACTGAGTGAGTGTTGCACTGTCAGGGGGTCAGTGCCTGGGGAGTGCTGCACTGTCAGAGGGTCAGTACTGAGGGAGTGCCGCACTGTCAGAGGGCCAGTACTGAGGGAGTGCCGCACTGTCAGTGGGTCAGTACTGAGGGAGTGCCGCACTGTCAGAGGGTCAGTACTGAAGGAGCGCTGCACTGTCACAGGGTCAGTACTGAGGGAGCGCTGCACTGTCAAATGGTCAGTGCTGGGGGAGTGCTGCACTGTCAGAGGGTCAATACTGGTGGAGTGCTGCACTGTCAGAGGATCAGTACTGAGGGAGTGCTGCACTGTCAGAGGGTCAGTACTGAGGGAGTGCCGCACTGTCAGAGGGTCAGTTCTGAGGGAGCGCTGCACTGTCACAGGGTCAGTACTGAGGGAGCGCTGCACTGTCAAAGGGTCAGTGCTGGGGGAGTGCTGCACTGTCAGAGGGTCAATACTGGTGGAGTGCTGCACTGTCAGAGGATCAGTACTGAGGGAGTGCTGCACTGTCAGAGGGTCAGTACTGAGAGAGTGCCGCACTGTCAGAGGGTCAGTACTGAGGGAGTGCCGCACTGTCAGAGGGTCAGTACTGAGGGAGAGCCGCACTGTCAGAGGGTCAGTACTGAGGGAGTGCCGCACTGTCAGAGGGTCAGTACTGAGGGAGTGCCGCACTGTCAGAGGGGCAGTACTGAGGGAGTGCTGCACTGTCAGAGGGTCAGCACTGAGGGAGCACTGCACTGTCAGAGAGTCAGTACTGATGGGAGCGCGGCACTGTCAGAGGGTCAGTACTGAGAGAGTGCCGCACTGTCAGAGGGTCAGTACTGAGGGAGTGCCGCACTGTCAGGGGGTCAATACTGAGGGAGTGCCGCACTGTCAGAGGGTCAGTACTGAGGGAGTGCCGCACTGGCAGAGGGTCAGTACTGAGGGAATGCTGCACTGTCAGAGGGTCAGTACTGAGGGAGTGCCGCACTGTCAGGGGGTCAGTACTGAGTGAGTGCCGCACTGTCAGAGGGTCAGTACTGAGGGAGAGCCGCACTGTCAGAGGGTCAGTACTGAGGGAGTGCCGCACTGTCAGAGGGTCAGTACTGAGGGAGTGCCGCACTGTCAGAGGGGCAGTACTGAGGGAGTGCTGCACTTTCAGAGGGTCAGTACTGATGGGAGCGCTGCACTGTCAGAGGGTCAGTACTGATGGGAGCTATACTGTGCGTCCTCCCCGATAGATGTGAGCAATCCTATGGCAGTAAAACGAGGATAGTTTGGAGGATTCTCAGCACTGTTTCGAACCATAATTATCTCTGATTCTTCATCGCTAAATACAGGTATTCTAGTTATTGTCCCATTTGGGATCTTGCTGTGTGCCAATTTGGCTGCTGAATTCTCTGCGTTGGGGATCCTTTTCAAAAGTGCTTCATTGGCTCTCATTTCATGTCCTGGGGTTGTGACAGGCGCTATGTAAGTGTAAATCATTCATTGATACAAAACGTCCGACTGCGTCGATCCATCAGGGATTTCAAATGAGTTCCAGCCCGAGATCGATGCTGAAGTTAATCGAAGCTCTGAATGGTAGTTCTCACGACCAGCCTTTATTTGTGAATGATGGAGTTCCCCAGGGATCGGGCCTGGGATCACAGCCTCTCAGTGCATTTAAAAATGAGTTGGATGCACAAACTGAGAGTTCAATGTCCGGGTTTGCAGACATCACTGTGGGTGACAGTGAATCGGAAGGAGCAGATTTCTCAGAGACGCTGATCAATGCAGTGACAGGGAAACACTGAGTGAAACGGAGTCCAATGTGGAGATGTCAGAGGGCTTCTGATATTAGATGCAAATCTTTTCTAAATCCTTAGATTGCCGACAGGTTGCAGGATGAGGCCAGTCAGCCCATCAGGTCTGCAGCGACCCTCCGAAACAGCCCTCCACACAGACCCACTCCCACGCCCTACCCCTGTAAACGCACACATTGATCGTGGCCAATCCACCTAACCTGCACTCAGGGAGAAACCCGGATCACCCGGAGGAAAACCACGCAGACACGAGGAGACCGTGCAGACTCCGCACAGACAGTGACCCAAGCCGGGTATCGAACCTGGGGCCATGGCACTGTGAGACAGCAGTGTTAACCCTGGTCACTGGCACTGTGAGACAGCAGTGTTAACCCTGGTCACTGGCACTGTGAGACAGCAGTGTTAACCCTGGTCGCTGGCTCTGTGAGACAGCAGTGTTAACCCTGCTCCCTGGCTCTGTGAGACAGCAGTGCTAACCTGGGTCCCTGGCACTGTGAGACAGCAGTGTTAACCCGGGTCCCTGGCACTGTGAGACAGCAGTGTTAACCCGGGTCCCTGACACTGTGAGGCAGCAGTGTTAACCCGGGTCCCTGGCACTGTGAGGCAGCAGTGTTAACCCGGGTCCCTGGCACTGTGAGACAGCAGTGTTAACCCGGGTCCCTGGCACTGTGAGACAGCAGTGCTAACCCAGGTCCCTGGCACTGTGAGACAGCAGTGTTAACCCTGGTCCCTGGCTCTGTGAGACAGCAGTGCTAACCTGGGTCCCTGGCACTGTGAGACAGCAGTGTTAACCCGGGTCCCTGGCACTGTGAGACAGCAGTGTTAACCCTGGTCACTGGCACTGTGAGACAGCAGTGCTAACCCAGGTCCCTGGCACTGTGAGACAGCAGTGTTAACCCGGGTCCCTGGCACTGTGAGACAGCAGTGTTAACCCTGGTCACTGGCACTGTGAGACAGCAGTGCTAACCCAGGTCCCTGGCACTGTGAGACAGCAGTGTTAACCCTGGTCCCTGGCTCTGTGAGACAGCAGTGCTAACCTGGGTCCCTGGCACTGTGAGACAGCAGTGTTAACCCGGGTCCCTGGCACTGTGAGACAGCAGTGTTAACCCTGGTCACTGGCACTGTGAGACAGCAGTGTTAACCCTGGTCGCTGGCTCTGTGAGACAGCAGTGTTAACCCTGCTCCCTGGCTCTGTGAGACAGCAGTGCTAACCTGGGTCCCTGGCACTGTGAGACAGCAGTGTTAACCCGGGTCCCTGGCACTGTGAGACAGCAGTGTTAACCCGGGTCCCTGACACTGTGAGGCAGCAGTGTTAACCCGGGTCCCTGGCACTGTGAGGCAGCAGTGTTAACCCGGGTCCCTGGCACTGTGAGACAGCAGTGTTAACCCGGGTCCCTGGCACTGTGAGACAGCAGTGCTAACCCAGGTCCCTGGCACTGTGAGACAGCAGTGTTAACCCTGGTCCCTGGCTCTGTGAGACAGCAGTGCTAACCTGGGTCCCTGGCACTGTGAGACAGCAGTGTTAACCCGGGTCCCTGGCACTGTGAGACAGCAGTGTTAACCCGGGTCCCTGACACTGTGAGGCAGCAGTGTTAACCCGGGTCCCTGGCACTGTGAGGCAGCAGTGTTAACCCGGGTCCCTGGCACTGTGAGACAGCAGTGTTAACCCGGGTCCCTGGCACTGTGAGGCAGCAGTGTTAACCTGGGTCCCTGGCACTGTGAGACAGCAGTGCTAACCCAGGTCCCTGGCACTGTGAGACAGCAGTGTTAACCCGGGGGTCACTGGCACTGTGAGACAGCAGTGGTAACCCGGGTCCCTGGTGCTGTGAGACAGCAGTGTTAACCCGGGTCCCTAGCACTGTGAGACAGCAGTGTTAAACGGGATCCCTGGCACTGTGAGGCAGCAGTGTTAACCCGGGTCCCTGGACCTGTGAGACAGCAGTGTTAACCCAGGTCCTTGGCACTGTGAGTTAGCAGTGTTAACCCGGGTCCCTGGCTCTGTGAGACAGCAGTGTTCACCCAGGTCCCTGGCTCTGTGAGACAGCAGTGTTAACCCGGGTCCCTGGCGCTGTGAGACAGCAGTGTTAACCCGGGTCCCTGGCACTGTGAGACAGCAGTGTTAACCCGGGTCCCTGGCACTGTGAGACAGCAGTGTTAACCCAGGTCCTTGGCACTGTGAGTTAGCAGTGTTAACCCGGGTCCCTGGCACTATGAGACAGCAGTGTTAACCCAGGTCACTGGCACCGTGAGGCAGCAGTCTTAAACCAAGTCCCTGGCACTGTGAGACAGCAGTGTTAACCCGGGTCCCTGGCGCTGTGAGACAGCAGTGTTAACCCGGGTCCCTGGCTCTATGAGACAGCAGTGTTAACCCGGGTCCCTGGCGCTGTGAGACAGCAGTGTTAACCCAAGTCCCTGGCACTGTGAGACAGCAGTGTTAACCCGGGTCCCTGGCACTGTGAGACAGCAGTGTTAACCCGGGTCCCTGGCACTGTGAGACAGCAGTGTTAACCCGGGTCCCTGGCACTGTGAGACAGCAGTGTTAACCCGGGTCCCTGGCACTGTGAGACAGCAGTGCTAACCCGGGTCCCTGGCACTGTGAGACAGCAGTGTTAACCCGGGTCCCTGGCACTGTGAGACAGCAGTGCTAACCCGGGTCCCTGGCACTGTGAGGCAGCGGTGTTAACCCGGGTCCCTGGCACTGTGTGGCAGCAATGCTAAGCCAGATTCCTGGTGCTGTGAGACAGCAGTGTTAACCCGGGTCCCTGGCACTGTGAGGCAGCAGTGTTAACCCGGGTCCCTGGCACTGTGTGGCAGCAGTGCTAAGCCAGATTCCTGGTGCTGTGAGACAGCAGTGTTAACGCGGGCCCCTGGCACTGTGAGACAGCAGTGTTAACCCGGGTCCCTGGCACAGTGAGGCAGCAGTGTTAACCCGGCTCCCTGGCACTGTGAGACAGCAGAGTTAACCCGGGTCCCTGGCACTGTGAGACAGCAGTGTTATCCCAGGCCCCTGGCACTGTGAGACAGCAGTGTTAACCCGGGCCCATGGCACTGTGAGGCAGCAGTGTTAACCCGGGTCCCTGGCACTGTGAGACAGCAGTGTTAACCCGGGTGTCTGGCACTGTGAGTTAGCAGTGCTAACCTGGGTCCCTGGCACTGTGAGACAGCAGTGTTAACCCTGCTCCCTGGCTCTGTGAGACAGCAGCGTTAACCCGGGGCCCTGGCACTGTGAGACAGCAGTGTTAATCCGCTCCCTGGCACTGTGAGGCAGCAGTGTTAACCCGGGTCTCTGGCACTGTGTGGCAGCAATGCTAAGCCAGATTCCTGGTGCTGTGAGACAGCAGTATTAACCCGGGTCTCTGGCACTGTGAGACAGCAGTGTTAACCCGGGTCCCTGGCACTGTGAGACAGCAGTGTTAACCCGGGCCCCTGGCACTGTGAGGCAGCTGTGTTAACCCGGTTCCCTGGCACTGTGAGACAGCAGTGTTCATCCAGGTCCGTGGCACTGTGAGGCAGCAGTGTTAACCCGGGTCTCTGGCACTGTGAGACAGCAGTGTTAACCCGGGTCTCTGACACTGTGAGGCAGCAGTGTTAACCCGGGTCCCTGGCACTGTGAGACAGCAGTGTTAAACCGGGTCTCTGGCACTGAGGCAGCAGTGTTAACCCGGGTCTCTGACACTGTGGGACAGCAGTGTTAATCCGGGTCCCTGGCACTGTGAGGCAGCAGTGTTAACCCGGGTCCCTGGCACTGTGAGACAGCAGTGTTAACCCGGGTCCCTGGCACTGTGAAACAGCAGTGTTAACCCGGGTCCCTGGCACTGTGAGACAACAGTGTTAACCCGAGCCCCTGGCACGTGAGGCAGCTGTGTTAACCCGGTTCCCTGGCACTGTGAGACAGCAGTGTTCACCCAGGTCCGTGGCACTGTGAGGCAGCAGTGTTAACCCGGGTCTCTGGCACTGTGAGACAGCAGTGTTAACCCGGGTCTCTGACACTGTGAGGCAGCAGTGTTAACCCGGGTCCCTGGCACTGTGAGACAGCAGTGTTAAACCGGGTCCCTGGCACTGAGGCAGCAGTGTTAACCCGGGTCTCTGACACTGTGGGACAGCAGTGTTAATCCGGGTCCCTGGCACTGTGAGGCAGCAGTGTTAACCCGGGTCACTGGCACTGTGAGACAGCAGTGTTAACCCGGGTCCCTGGCACTGTGAAACAGCAGTGTTAACCCGGGTCCCTGGCACTGTGAGACAGCAGTGTTAACCCGGGTCCCTGGCACTGAGGCAGCAGTGTTAACCCGGGTCCCTGGCACTGTGAGGCAGCAGTGTTAACCCGGGTCCCAAGCACTGTGAAACAGCAGTGATAACCCGGGTCCCTGGCACTGTGAGACAGCAGTGTTAACCCGCTTCCCTGGTGCTGTGAGACAGCAGTATTAACCCGGGTCTCTGGCACTGTGAGACAGCAGTGTTAACCCGGGTCTCTGGCACTGTGAGACAGCAGTGTTAACCCGGGCCCCTGGCACTGTGAGGCAGCTGTGTTAACCCGGTTCCCTGGCACTGTGAGACAGCAGTGTTCACCCAGGTCCGTGGCACTGTGAGGCAGCAGTGTTAACCCGGGTCTCTGGCACTGTGAGACAGCAGTGTTAACCCGGGTCTCTGACACTGTGAGGCAGCAGTGTTAACCCGGGTCCCTGGCACTGTGAGACAGCAGTGTTAAACCGGGTCCCTGGCACTGAGGCAGCAGTGTTAACCCGGGTCTCTGACACTGTGGGACAGCAGTGTTAATCCGGGTCCCTGGCACTGTGAGGCAGCAGTGTTAACCCGGGTCCCTGGCACTGTGAGACAGCAGTGTTAACCCGGGTCCCTGGCACTGTGAAACAGCAGTGTTAACCCGGGTCCCGGGCACTGTGAGACAGCAGTGTTAACCCGGGTCCCTGGCGCTGTGAGACAGCAGTGTTAACCCGGGTCCCTGGCACTGTGAGACAGCAGTGTTAACCCGGGTCCCTGGCACTGTGAGACAGCAGTGTTAACCCAGGTCCTTGGCACTGTGAGTTAGCAGTGTTAACCCGGGTCCCTGGCACTATGAGACAGCAGTGTTAACCCAGGTCACTGGCACCGTGAGGCAGCAGTCTTAAACCAAGTCCCTGGCACTGTGAGACAGCAGTGTTAACCCGGGTCCCTGGCGCTGTGAGACAGCAGTGTTAACCCGGGTCCCTGGCTCTATGAGACAGCAGTGTTAACCCGGGTCCCTGGCGCTGTGAGACAGCAGTGTTAACCCAAGTCCCTGGCACTGTGAGACAGCAGTGTTAACCCGGGTCCCTGGCACTGTGAGACAGCAGTGTTAACCCGGGTCCCTGGCACTGTGAGACAGCAGTGTTAACCCGGGTCCCTGGCACTGTGAGACAGCAGTGTTAACCCGGGTCCCTGGCACTGTGAGACAGCAGTGCTAACCCGGGTCCCTGGCACTGTGAGACAGCAGTGTTAACCCGGGTCCCTGGCACTGTGAGACAGCAGTGCTAACCCGGGTCCCTGGCACTGTGAGGCAGCGGTGTTAACCCGGGTCCCTGGCACTGTGTGGCAGCAATGCTAAGCCAGATTCCTGGTGCTGTGAGACAGCAGTGTTAACCCGGGTCCCTGGCACTGTGAGGCAGCAGTGTTAACCCGGGTCCCTGGCACTGTGTGGCAGCAGTGCTAAGCCAGATTCCTGGTGCTGTGAGACAGCAGTGTTAACGCGGGCCCCTGGCACTGTGAGACAGCAGTGTTAACCCGGGTCCCTGGCACAGTGAGGCAGCAGTGTTAACCCGGCTCCCTGGCACTGTGAGACAGCAGAGTTAACCCGGGTCCCTGGCACTGTGAGACAGCAGTGTTATCCCAGGCCCCTGGCACTGTGAGACAGCAGTGTTAACCCGGGCCCATGGCACTGTGAGGCAGCAGTGTTAACCCGGGTCCCTGGCACTGTGAGACAGCAGTGTTAACCCGGGTGTCTGGCACTGTGAGTTAGCAGTGCTAACCTGGGTCCCTGGCACTGTGAGACAGCAGTGTTAACCCTGCTCCCTGGCTCTGTGAGACAGCAGCGTTAACCCGGGGCCCTGGCACTGTGAGACAGCAGTGTTAATCCGCTCCCTGGCACTGTGAGGCAGCAGTGTTAACCCGGGTCTCTGGCACTGTGTGGCAGCAATGCTAAGCCAGATTCCTGGTGCTGTGAGACAGCAGTATTAACCCGGGTCTCTGGCACTGTGAGACAGCAGTGTTAACCCGGGTCCCTGGCACTGTGAGACAGCAGTGTTAACCCGGGCCCCTGGCACTGTGAGGCAGCTGTGTTAACCCGGTTCCCTGGCACTGTGAGACAGCAGTGTTCATCCAGGTCCGTGGCACTGTGAGGCAGCAGTGTTAACCCGGGTCTCTGGCACTGTGAGACAGCAGTGTTAACCCGGGTCTCTGACACTGTGAGGCAGCAGTGTTAACCCGGGTCCCTGGCACTGTGAGACAGCAGTGTTAAACCGGGTCTCTGGCACTGAGGCAGCAGTGTTAACCCGGGTCTCTGACACTGTGGGACAGCAGTGTTAATCCGGGTCCCTGGCACTGTGAGGCAGCAGTGTTAACCCGGGTCCCTGGCACTGTGAGACAGCAGTGTTAACCCGGGTCCCTGGCACTGTGAAACAGCAGTGTTAACCCGGGTCCCTGGCACTGTGAGACAACAGTGTTAACCCGAGCCCCTGGCACGTGAGGCAGCTGTGTTAACCCGGTTCCCTGGCACTGTGAGACAGCAGTGTTCACCCAGGTCCGTGGCACTGTGAGGCAGCAGTGTTAACCCGGGTCTCTGGCACTGTGAGACAGCAGTGTTAACCCGGGTCTCTGACACTGTGAGGCAGCAGTGTTAACCCGGGTCCCTGGCACTGTGAGACAGCAGTGTTAAACCGGGTCCCTGGCACTGAGGCAGCAGTGTTAACCCGGGTCTCTGACACTGTGGGACAGCAGTGTTAATCCGGGTCCCTGGCACTGTGAGGCAGCAGTGTTAACCCGGGTCACTGGCACTGTGAGACAGCAGTGTTAACCCGGGTCCCTGGCACTGTGAAACAGCAGTGTTAACCCGGGTCCCTGGCACTGTGAGACAGCAGTGTTAACCCGGGTCCCTGGCACTGAGGCAGCAGTGTTAACCCGGGTCCCTGGCACTGTGAGGCAGCAGTGTTAACCCGGGTCCCAAGCACTGTGAAACAGCAGTGATAACCCGGGTCCCTGGCACTGTGAGACAGCAGTGTTAACCCGCTTCCCTGGTGCTGTGAGACAGCAGTATTAACCCGGGTCTCTGGCACTGTGAGACAGCAGTGTTAACCCGGGTCTCTGGCACTGTGAGACAGCAGTGTTAACCCGGGCCCCTGGCACTGTGAGGCAGCTGTGTTAACCCGGTTCCCTGGCACTGTGAGACAGCAGTGTTCACCCAGGTCCGTGGCACTGTGAGGCAGCAGTGTTAACCCGGGTCTCTGGCACTGTGAGACAGCAGTGTTAACCCGGGTCTCTGACACTGTGAGGCAGCAGTGTTAACCCGGGTCCCTGGCACTGTGAGACAGCAGTGTTAAACCGGGTCCCTGGCACTGAGGCAGCAGTGTTAACCCGGGTCTCTGACACTGTGGGACAGCAGTGTTAATCCGGGTCCCTGGCACTGTGAGGCAGCAGTGTTAACCCGGGTCCCTGGCACTGTGAGACAGCAGTGTTAACCCGGGTCCCTGGCACTGTGAAACAGCAGTGTTAACCCGGGTCCCGGGCACTGTGAGACAGCAGTGTTAACCCGGGTCCCTGGCGCTGTGAGGCAGCAGTGTTAACCCGGGTCCCTGGCACTGTGAGGCAGCAGTGTTAACCCGGGTCCCAAGCACTGTGAAACAGCAGTGATAACCCGGGTCCCTGGCACTGTGAGACAGCAGTGTTAACCCGGGTCCCTGGCACTGTGAGGCAGAAGTGTTAACCCGGGTCCCTGGCACTGTGAGGCAGCAGTGTTAACCCGGGCCCCCTGTGAGACAGCAGTGTTAACCCGGGCCCCTGGCACTGTGAGGCAGCAGTGTTAACCCGGGTCCCTGGCACTGTGAGACAGCAGTGTTAACCCGGGTCCCTGGCACTGTGAGACAGCAGTGTTAACCCGGGTCTCTGGTACTGTGAGGCAGCGGTGTTAACCCGGGTCTCTGGCACTGTGAGACAGCAGTGTTAACCCGGGTCCCTGGCACTGTGAGGCAGCCGTCTTAACCCAATTCCCTGGCACTGTGAGACAGCAGTGTTAACCCGGGCCCCTGGCACTGTGAGGCAGCAGTGTTAACCCGGGTCCCTGGCACTGTGAGACAGCAGTGTTAACCCGGGTCCCTGGCACTGTGAGGCAGCAGTGTTAACCTGGGTCACTGGCACTGTGAGACAGCAGTGTTAACCCGGTTCCCTGGCACTGTGAGACAGCAGTGCTAACCCAGGTACCTGGCACTATAAGGCAGCAGTGTTAACCCGGATCCCTGGCACTGTGAGACAGCAGTGTTAACCCGGGTCCCTGGCACTGTGAGGCAGCAGTGTTAACCTGGGTCCCTGGCACTGTGAGACAGCAGTGTTAACCCAGGTCCTTGGCACTGTGAGACAGCAGTGTTAACCCGGGTCCCTGGCACTGTGAGACAGCAGTGTTAACCCTGGTCCCTGGCACTGTGAGACAGCAGTGTTAACCAGGGTCCCTGGCACTGTGAGGCAGCATTGTTAACCCGGGTCCCTGGCGCTGTGAGGCAGCAGTGTTAACCCGGGTCCTTGGCATTGTGAGACAGCAGTGTTAACCCGGGTCCCTGGCACTGTGAGACAGCAGTGTTAACCCGGGTCCCTGGCACTGGGAGACAGCAGTGCTAACCCCTGTCCCTGGCACTGGGAGACAGCAGTGCTAACCCGGGTCCTTGGTACTGTGAGGCAGCAGTGCTAAACCCTGTCCTTGGCGCTGGGAGACAGCAGTGCTAACCCCTGTCCCTGGTGCTGGGAGGCAGCAGTGCTAACCCGGGTCCCTGGCGCTGGGAGGCAGCATTGCTAACCCCTGTCCCTGGCGGGAGACAGCAGTGTTAACCCGGGACCCTGGCACTGTGAGACAGCAGTGTTAACCCGGGTACCTGGCACTGTGAGGCAGCAGTGTTAACCCGGGTCCTTGGTACTGTGAGGCAGCAATGTTAACCCGGGTCCCTGGCACTGTGAGACAGCAGTGTTAACCCGGGCCCCTGGCACTGTGAGGCAGCAATGTTAACCCGGGTCCCTGGCACTGTGAGACAGCAGTGTTAACCCGGTTCCCTGGCACTGTGAGACAGCAGTGCTAACCCAGGTACCTGGCACTATAAGGCAGCAGTGCTAACCCAGGTACCTGGCACTATAAGGCAGCAGTGTTAACCCAGATCCCTGGCACTGTGAGACAGCAGTGTTAACCCGGGTCCCTGGCACTGTGAGGCAGCAGTGTTAACCTGGGTCCCTGGCACTGTGAGACAGCAGTGTTAACCCAGATCCTTGGCACTGTGAGACAGCAGTGTTAACCCGGGTCCCTGGCACTGTGAGACAGCAGTGTTAACCCTGGTCCCTGGCACTGTGAGACAGCAGTGTTCACCTGGTTCCCTGGCACTGTAAGGCAGCAGTGTTAACCCGGGTCCCTGGCGCTGTGAGGCAGCAGTGTTAACCCGGGTACTTGGCATTGTGAGACAGCAGTGTTAACCCGGGTCCCTGGCACTGTGAGACAGCAGTGTTAACCCGGGTCCCTGGCACTGTAAGACAGCAGTGTTAACCCGGGTCCCTGGCGCTGGGAGGCAGCAGTGCTAACCCCTGTCCCTGGCGCTGGGAGGCAGCAGTGCTAACCCCTGTCCCTGGCGCTGGGAGGCAGCAGTGCTAACCCCTGTCGCTGGCGCTGGGAGGCAGCAGTGCTAACCCCTGTCCCTGGCGCTGGGAGGCAGCAGTGCTAACTCCTGTCCCTGGCGCTGGGAGGCAGCAGTGCTAACCCCTGTCCCTGGCGCTGGGAGGCAGCAGTGCTAACCCCTGTCCCTGGCGCTGGGAGGCAGCAGTGCTAACCCCTGTCCCTGGCGCTGGGAGGCAGCAGTGATAAACACTGTGCCACCTTGCCGCCCTGTCAAGGGAGTTAATGAATGATCAGATTTAAGCCCAAATTCAGAAATGAGTAAATGCAAATGGAAATGTGCCTGGTGGCCTGCATGTGATTCCAGGCACACAGCAATCTTAACTGCCCTCTGAAATTTTTTCGTTCATTCATGAGATGTGGGCGTCGCTATTTAGGCCAGCATTTATTGCCCATCCCTAGGTGCCCTTCTGAAGGTGGGGGTGAGCTGCCTTCTTGAACCGCGGCAGACCCTGAGGTGTAGGTACACCCACTGTGCTGTTAGGGAGGGAGTTCCAGGATGTTGCCCCAGCGACAGTGAAGGAACGGCCGATATATTTCCCAGTCAGGGTGGTGAGCGACTGGGAGGGGAACCTCCATGTGGTGGGGTTCCCAGGTATCTGCTGCTCTTGTCCTCCTGACGAATGTGATATAAAATAGTTACTTTCGAGATATTAGTTACTGTAATGTAAATATAGGCCGGTCTGATTCTGTTAGTTCATAGACAAAGGATTTCAGAATGCATGGCAAGAAAAGGGGGAGGGGTGTCCAGTCGATGAGGAGAAAAGGATGCTGGGTAATAGGAGGCCAGAGGAAGGGATGAGAAGTGAGCCAATTAGGATGTATGGCCAGGTCAGGAGGGGTATAGGAAGACCTATGGGAATCGTCTATGTGAAACTTGATGCCATTTGAATTTATTGGTAGAGATCTCTTTGTTCTACAGACTCACTCAATTCGGGGACTCGGGAGGCAGCTGGTCTCCTGTGTTTGTGTGAAACGAGTCAGACTTGCAAGTCAAATAAAATTAACTAATGCTATGTCTACAAATCCATCTCGAGTTTTATTGAGGCCAGACTGACGGGTAAAGAATTAAGATTTCTCATTTGGTGCCGGAAACCCGGGATTTCTCCAGACGGTCATCGGCCAGCTGCGAAATCAGAATTAGACTGATTTTGGACAAAGGAGAGTGGAAAAGGGCCCACAATGTATAGCTGGAAAATGACCGCGCATTGATTTTTCCCCTCTTCTTATCGTCTGATTAGTCTGGTCACTCGTGGTTGGTACGGAAAGATTGTCTCAACGAAATCAAAGGTCAGTCTGGGGATTAGAAATTTAATTGATGGGATTTCATAATTGTTGATTCGGTTTTGGGTTAGGTTTTGGGATTGATAAGACATCTAAAAAAAGATGGTTTAATTTCATGTGTGAGTTCTGATTCGGTTTTGGGTTAGGTTTTGGGATTGATGAGACATCTAAGAAAAGATGGTTTAATTCCATGTGTGAGTTCTGATTCGGTTTTGGGATCGGTTTTGGGATTGATGGGACATCGAAAAAAAGATGGTTTAATTCCACGTGTGAGTGTTTTAAATCTATAGTTGATTAAGCTAAAATTGTACCCTTGGACTGAAGTGGCGAAAAACGCAGTCTTGAGGACTAGTTGAGATTATGGGGAATTGCTTGGATAACACGAATGATCCAGGCATGCCACTGCAAATATTATGTGATATTTATCCAGATAAAGCGAAAGATTTAAGAAAATGTCAGCAACCTTAAGGAACAAATTGGGTGATGAATGGCCACTAGGGGGCACCAAAGACCTAGACATCATTAAGAAAATTCAGGGACAAATCTGGCCAAAGTATGAAAGCAAAATAATTAATTGGATTATGGAGACAATATTGTCCAGAGGAAAGAGATAAGATCATGTTATCAAGTTGGCAAGACAATGCCCTTAAAATGGGAATTCCAATTAGTGAAGGGGGAAACCAGAAAACGTTAGAGGTCTTGAAAAAGGAGTGTGCATTCAAAAAAATGCGCAAGTAAAGACAGGGAAGGTTCGGGTCAAATAAAAAATGGCCTACGTAGTTCAATGGCTGGCCTTGCATTGACAGAAGATGAAGAAGTAGACAATTTGACCAGGTCGGCTCAGGGTCCGACTGCACCTGTAGCATTGTCTGCACTAATTCCGGAACCACCAGAGTATCATAATTTATATCCAGTCACTGCTCCCTAGATTCAAATCATGCCAGCCCCTCCAGCCCCTTCGGTTGATAGCGTGGGTCCTATTTTACCATCTTCACTATCTAAGAGAAGGGGAGCTCTGTTCCACAAGCCCAGTTAGCTCGAGGACCCGATCTCGGACAGCGAGAGAAGGGCCTGATCGTATCCAGAAACAATCACGCATACCACCTAAATCCCTTCAGACCGATAAGGGGGGACAGAAAAGTCCAAGAACAAAGGGAGAGGAAAGGATGGTTCTGAGGAGAAGGAGCTCCCTCTAGTGACAGGGAGGGACGTCGAAGTCTTGGAAGAGCCAGAGGAAATAGCTAGAGTGCCCCTTGGTGAGACTCGGAGACAGTTGCCGTTTAGGAAAATACCAAACCCTGACGCTGTGACGGCGGCGGCCCAGCCCGCGATAGACGTTTATTTCCCATGGAGACCCAGTGAGATGATTCTGGCTGCAATCCCAGACAGAAAAAAATCTCCTGCTGCTTTCGTGGATCACCTGAGAACTGCCATCTCAGTTTATCAAGCTGATTCTAGGGACCTCTGGGCCCTAGTCCAGCAGGTTTTAACCCCAGCAGAGTACCGCAATCATCTCGATCACTTGAATTATGCTAGCCACGCCGCACTTCAGCAAGCCCATGCGTTGGACGATGATAGACGGACACAAATCCTGAATGCGTTGAATAACACATTTCAAAAGCCCATAAATATTTCTGTTATCTTAGACCTCAAACCTAAAAAGACTGAAGAGCCAGAGGAATTTCTGGAACGTTTTAATGAAATCTACCGTGGGCAGTCAGGCGACTTGCCATATTAAAATGGTCAGAATTCCCCTCAATATTGTGCTATGTTAATGTATTGCCTACCACCTTCCGTGGCTACTGCCGTGAAATGTAATAACATAAATTGGACAGAGAACGACCCTTCCCAGATGACAAGGGCAGTCAGATTTTATTGGAAGGAGGGTGTAGGCCAGGAAGGAGGCTCAGTTACAAAGGTTAAGACTGAGTATGTAATGAAAAAGGATGATCTGCGACCCCAACAAGTGGCAGAAATGGTAGCTTACCAGCTGGAGCCCCAATATTGTGACTTTGGGTGGGTGGATCAGCGAGGGGGAGGATATCAAACCCACCCAAATGGACCCTCAGCTCCTCTTTATGGCCCACCGAATGTACCAACAGCTTTACAACCGCTGCCCCCTCTGAGGGGCCATTGGTCTACTGGGAGAAGAGGACGGGGCAGATATAGAGGGAGCAATGCATGTTTTAATTGCGGCCGTGCAGATCACTGGCAACAGGAATGCCCCTTTAAAAGACAGGCAGCAGAAGGAGACTACCCGACCCAAAGGAGGGGGTACCCACCAAGGGGAAGACAGACGAGGTACACTGACTTCTCCCAGGCAAACCCTTTCCCAACACAGGATTGACTAGCTAATTTAGTCATAAGGACTCTCCAATCGGACAGGGGACCTATTATCAGGATTGGAAAATCGCTGTTGTAACCCCCCTGTTCAAGAAGGGAACAAGGAAAAAGATGGAAAATTATAGGCCAATTAGCCTAACCTCGGTTGTTGGCAAGATTCTAGAATCCATTGTTAAGGATGAGATTTCTAAATTCTTGGAAGTGCAGGGTCGGATTAGGACCAGTTAGCATGGATTTAGTAAGGGGAGGTCGTGCCTGACAAACCTGTTAGAGTTCTTTGAAGAGATAACAAATAGGTTAGACCAAGGAGAGCCAATGGATGTTATCTATCTTGACTTCCAAAAGGCCTTTGATAAGGTGCCTCACGGGAGACTGCTGAGTAAAATAAGGGCCCATGGTATTCGAGGCAAGGTACTAACATGGATTGACGATTGGCTGTCAGGCAGAAGGCAGAGAGTTGGGATAAAAGGTTCTTTTTCGGAATGGCAACCGGTGACGAGTGGTGTCCCGCATGGTTCAGTGTTGGGTCCACAGCTGTTCTCATTATATATTAACAATCTAGATGACGGGACTGAGGGCATTCTGGCTAAGTTTGCCGATGATACAAAGATAGGTGGAGGGGCAGGTAGTATGGAGGAGGTGGGGAGGCTGCAGAAAGATTTAGACAGTTTAGGAGAGTAGTCCAAGAAATGGCTGATGAAATTCAACGTGGGCAAGTGCGAGGTCTTGCACTTTGGAAAAAAGAATAGAGGCATGGACTATTTTCTAAACGGTGACAAAATTCATAATGCTGAAGTGCAAAGGGACTTGGGAGTCCTAGTCCAGGATTCTCTAAAGGTAAACTTGCAGGTTGAGTCTGTAATTAAGAAAGCAAATGCAATATTGTCATTTATCTCAAGAGGCTTGGAATATAAAAGCAGGGATGTACTTCTGAAGCTTTATAAAGCATTAGTTAGGACCCATTTAGAATACTGTGAGCAATTTTAGGCCCGACACCTCAGGAAGGACATACTGGCACTGGAGCGGGTCCAGCGGAGATTCACACGGATGATCCCAGGAATGGTAGGCCTAACATACGATGAACGTCTGAGGATCCTGGGATTATATTCATTGGAGTTTAGGAGGTTGAGGGGAGATCTAATAGAAACTTACAAGATAATGAATGGCTTAGATAGGGTGGACGTAGGGAAGTTGTTTCCATTAGCAGGGGAGACTAGGACCCGGGGGCACAGCCTTAGAATAAAAGGGAGTCACTTTAGAACAGAGATGAGGAGAAATTTCTTCAGCCAGAGAGTGGTGGGTCTGTGGAATTCATTGCCACAGAGGGCGGTGGAGGCTGGGACGTTGAGTGTCTTGAAGACAGAAGTTGATAAATTCTTGATTTCTTGAGGAATTAAGGGCTATGGAGAGAGAGCGGGTAAATGGAGTTGAAATCAGCCATGATTGAATGGTGGAGTGGACTTGATGGGCCGAATGGCCTTACTTCCGCTCCTATGTCTTATGGTCTTATGGTCTTATGGTGGCACCCTAAAATGCAGGGGTTGGCCCAGAGTATCAGTAATCGGTGTTTGATTTGTCAGCAATATAACACCGGCAAAGGTATCCCTTGTGGTATGGGGCGAACCCCGTTGCCCAGTGGTCCCTTTGAGACGCTCCAAATGGATTACATTGAGTTAGAAAGGTGTCAATGTTATACATATGTTTTGGTCATTGTGATGTGTTCAGCAGATGGGTTGAGGCGTATCCAACTACCGATAATAAAGCTGCTACTGTGGTTAAAGTTCTGATGCGGGAAATCATTCCCCGGTACAGTATACCAGCTCAATTAAGTTCTGATAAAGGGCCTCATTTTATTGGACAGATTAACAAGGAGTTCTGCTCCCAGTTGGGCAAACGGCAGCAGTTACACTGTGCTTACAGACCGCAGGCGGCCGGGTTGGTTGAGAGACACAATCAGACCCTCAAAACTAAATTGGCTAAATTAAGAGCAGACACGGGACTGACATGGCTTAAGTTGCTCCCCATTGCCCTCTTACCACCCCCACGGCAGTTAAAGTGGAGGGGCGGAGTGCTTGGGTTCACCTCCACCACTGTAAATTGGGTCCACCTCCATTACTGTAAAAAGGTCGGTTACTAACCTGCCTCCCTTCCCCAGCGCTGTTTTACAGGTGTGGAGCATGATGGGGTGGCTACGCACCGCCTGTGTGATCTACGGCCTCACCTCGCTTGGAGTGTCATCCGCGACGGACATGGAAAAGGGAAATATCATCTACATCTGTAACCCCAACCAAACTACAAGGACATTTTGTTTATGCAGAGGTGATGTTCTTCGCTGCCCCCATATACGAGGACATGGTATCGACTCATGGAAGGTCATCAAATTCACGGACAATGCAGGACTCATGAAGCAATTGCACCGGTCCCGGCGATGGGAAGGAAACATTACATGGACATTGCCTTGTTTTTGGAGTACATGTAAATTTGATTTTGGATGTGTTAAGATTGGTGCGATAAAGGTAAAATCAGACCGTCAGGAATGGGTAGGAAGAGGTTGTGAGAGAGAGAGGGGGACTAGAGAGAGGACGGAGCGTGTGAGAAGGGGAGTACAGCTAGAATGTAGGTTATCAGGAGATACACTTAATTCATTTAAAGGCCAAACTGAGGAAAACCCGGGTAGTATGAATCTCTTTTACCAGATTTACCACCGCTTGTATGGCCAGGGACGGGTTGTCTGCTACCCGAACCCCGCAGCGGTGTCTAGGTTATTTTCTGTTTCACCGCTTTGGGGCACTCCCCAAACGGTGGTTCATTGTCAGCATTCCGAGCCACCGCCCGAGCAAGTCACTCTTCCTTACGATCCGGATTCAGCACCACCGGTTATTTGCCTTCCCCTTCCTCGGGATAATTCCCACTCACAGTATGATAGGCTGCAACGGTGGAGGGCGCATATACCTAGCCACTTCACTCCCAATACGGACTCCCGGTCGTACGAGAATTGTTTCAGCAGTGACGGGTACGGCTGTTTGCTGGTAGAGGTGGAAACGAATATAACATGTCTGTTCCCCACCTGTACGGACAGGAGGTGTCATATCACCCAGGCGTCTGGCCAATGCGTTTGTTACAACACCACCCGCGTTCCATTGTGGTCGTTACCTCTATGGCGTAAGGGGAAAGCGGGTCTGGAACTTGTAGTGCGGGGGCGGCTATAAGCGCCTGTTTTAATGATTCCACAGCATCCGTATGCTGCGGAAGCCATTCCCAGGGGGCTCCTTTCTTTAGGAGGTCTGAGAGGGGCGCTGCCTTGCTGGCGAAACCGTCAATGTGGTTTCGGCAGTAGCCAACCAGTCCTAAATACAACCGGAGGGCTGAAACGTTCTGGGGAAGGGGCAATTTAGCGATCGAGGCGATTCTTTTGTGCTCGATCTCACATTTGCCGTGTGTGATAATAGTACCCAAATATACCACTTTTTCTTCCAATATCTGGGCCTTTTTGGGGTTGACTTTACAGCCGATGGAGTGTAACAATTCCAGGAGTTCGGACAGAAGCTCAATGTGCTCTTCCTTCGTGTCTGTCCGCAGTAGTAGATCGTCTACATACTGTACCAGACATTCGGGGCGAGAAAGTTTCGCTCGTCCATTTGCCAACTGTCGGTGGAAAATGGAGGGGGAGTTGTGGAATCCTTGTGGCAGGCATGTCCACGTGTACTGCTGAGCTCTGAAAGTGAAGGCAAATTTATACTGGCACGCCTTTGCCAATGGAATGGACCAGAACCCATTACTGACGTCCAAAACCGTGAAATATCGGGCATGGAGTCCCTGTTTGAGCATGGTCTCGGGACTTGTTGCAACGGTGGGGGCTGCTGCGGGGGTGACTTTATTGAGTTCCCGATAATCAATGGTCAAGCGCCATGATCCGTCGGGTTTCCTTACTGGCCAAATCGGGGCATTATTAGTTGAGGCTACCGATCTTAGGACGCCCTGCTCTAATAAGCTTTTTATGACCTTTAGGATTTCTCCCTCTGCTTCTAGGGGAAATCCGTACTGTTTTTGGGGTCTAGGGTCCGGTCCTGTTATTTGTACGGAACCGGTCATCCGTCCACAGCCGTGTTTGTGGGTCGTGAATGCTGCCCTGTTCTTTTGCAGGACTGCTCTAACCTGTCGGTCCGTGCTGAGTGTGGTGGGGTTGAACCAAAACTCGCCTACAGCGCTAATTTTGTTCATATAATCCCCTATATTGAGCGTAGCGGGGGCTCTAGCGGATTTCGCCATCTCCCAGACACACTGGTTGACTGGATCGAAAGAGAGGTGATGAAAATTCATGAAGTCGATCCCCAAAATGTGCTCTGCTGTTGGGGGCAGGTCGACTAACACTACGGGGTGTTTTGTGTTAATGGTTCCGATCTGGATGGGTACAGGGGTTGTGATGTGTCCCTGCTGTGAGTGGCCTGTGAAGCCGCTGAGGGTGTTCGTGGCTGTGGTGGGCCACGTGTTGTAAGGTTTTCGGGCAATTCGGCCCTTTTTGGACTGCCCAAGGATAAAACCCAGAGACTGTAAACTGGACACTTTTCAGCCAAGGTAACGTAACCAAATTTCCCAGCAGGCTTGGTCCGCTGAGCCGAGTAGGGGCATAGGTATTTACAAACCCCCCCCCAGGAGCTACAAGGAAGAAGGAGCCAGACAACTAGATAAGATTAAAACACAGACAAAGGGGCACGGGAATACACAAGGGGCCTGCCTGCAAGCAGGACAACGGGATGGTCATAGCCCCATGCAGATGTAAATGACTATGCCTCCACCAGGGCAGAATCCAATCAACACCCCATCAACATAGCAGCGATCTCCGGAGCAGATGGAAGACTTTGAAAATCTTCACAAGGGAGCTCAACCTCGTTATCTCAAAAAGCAGACTGGAGGCGGACCTAGGGGAGGTACTCCTATCTTGACAGGTCTGACCGGCTCAAAGGGGGCAGGACCAGCGGGAACTTGAAACCTTATGGATTCAATGCAAAAGGGGCTGGCCGAACACAGGAAAAAGCCAGGTAAAACAATATAAAAGGGGCTGTGTTTCGATTGAGGGTCTCTTGACTTGACCTCTCCACCTTTGACTTGACCTCCTGCAGCCTGTGACTGTAAGTACCCTGCAGCAGCTTGCGAAACTCCCTTGACTTTGATAGTGGTTGAGGCTTTGGGGAAGGGGGCTTGATTTGTGTTTTGTGCCCTTGCTAAAATTGTGTAACAATAAGATTTTACGTTGTGTCCGTTATAGTACTTTCTGAATAGACTTAGTTTGTGTTAGAGTTTAAGATTTTATTATAATTTCTTCTGTTTGATGATTTTGACCTGGGTTTTGCAATAAACCTCGATTTGCTGATAATTGGAGTCGTTTAAATTCTTCAATCTCTCACCAGCGATCTCTGACCAAGTCATTGTTAAGATATTCCTCACCTTAATTCCGGGGTCGAGAATCTAGGGTCATCTTGAACGATTCAAACCCGTTGACTCAGGACAGGCTGCTGGTTAGGTAATAAACAGCAGTGTCCTATTCTCTCTCTTGGGAAAGCTACTCCAGCGAAGTAGGAACCGGGTGGGTTGCAACACCGGCAAGAGAGAGAATCACCTGGGCAGTGGTAGGGGTCTGGATATCTGTTTGATATAAGCCTCAGGCTTCCGGTTAGGGATAAACGGCAGGCTTGATTCAGTGCTCTCTCCCGTGGAGGTGTCCCAGTGCGACATCCCCTGGCCTCTGAAGTTTCAGTGCCAGCTGGAGAGAGACACACACAGATACTCAAACCCCAGATATCAGCCCAGTAGTGGAGTAGCAGAGATGGCACCCTCTACAGTGTCCTTACCAAGGGTGGAGGAATTTAAGGTTGTGCGGGACCCTCCTGTGTCCCAGAGAAGCTCGATCGGCTGTCCCCTAACCTTTGCTGCGACTACGGGTCGTCCGGACCTATCCCACAGGGTATCGCAGACCCAGCTGGGGGAGCCTGTAGACCGTCAGTCCGTTCCGGTCAAGTCTGTCTGATCGGACTGGGCGCTAACGCTATGTATGGGCTCTGCCTTTTCCTTATTGAGAGTGCCGGTCTGTTGGGCTTTTTGTGTTTTTTTAGGGGCCTTGCTTTCTTTGGCAAAATGTCCCAACTATCCGCAATTGTAGCATTCTTGCGGTTTTGCTGGGGGGGCTGCTCTTTCCCTCGTTTACCCAGGCGGGGTTGTGAAGAGTGGTTCTTACTGCCTGCACGTCTGCGGCGGCTTGGTTTTCCTCGGGGGTTCCAGCGGCGGGTTTATTGTGAGCCGCTTGTTCCCAAACGCGGGACAATCTTTTGACCACCCACTTCTCATTATGAGCCTCCTCCGAGGGGTCATAATTACTACAGGCATTCTGTCCTGCTTCCGTGGCATGGGAGAAAAGGGTGCGGGTCCATTTGACCATATTGTCTGCGGACAAATGGGCACGGTCTACATATCCGAAAACGGCTTCAAAGTGAATCCACAAGCGTCCTGCGAACGGTGTGGGGTGTTCAGACTTTTTCTGCCTGCACTTATTTAGGCCATCCACGGGGTCACCCCGGTTATACCCGATCGCATCCAGGATCGCGGTATGCATTTCTGCAAGGGTGCCTCCTCCTACATTCTGTGGGTCGGGAAGGGCTGCTGCGACCGATGGGTCTAAGCTGAGGACCGTGAGCTTTACCTGCTCTTTCTCATCCAGGCCGTACATGGTCGCCTGGTGTTTGACGGTGGCAAAGAAATGGTGTGGGTCTGAAGCGGGGAGGAACGGTGTGATTTTAGCACACGCGTCCCGTAATTGGGTCACTGTGAGGGGGGTGGAATATAAGACCTCCGCCTCGTCTGCTGGTGCGGTGCAGTGGGTTGTTACAGGGTTCATGGGAGCCTGTGTTCCCTGCTGTGTGGAGGGTGGGGGTGCTCTCGTCCTTTGGGGTTTTCCCTGCGCACATGCTCCCTGAACATATCCCTGCGCTGTCTCTTGCAGTTCTTCCCAATCAGGGCCGTCTTCCTGGTCTGAACTTTCCCCAAAGGTGTCTTGGAATCCCTTTTGGACAGAAAGCATTGCTTGCAGGTCTGCAATTTGCTTTTGGCACTTCGCATGGTCCAAGGTACTCTGCCTTTGTTCCGTGGTTGCAGCGTGGAGCGCTCTCAAGGCTGCCTTGAGATCACTACATTGCTTCTGTAGCGTCTCCACCTGCTTCTCCGTCTCTTTCTTAACCAGGACTGCACGCTGCGTGTCCTGATAAGCCTTCTCATACTGGGATTGAAAACTGCTTAAATGCGCCAGACAAGACTGGTGACCCCGTTTGGCGTCAGCCACCTCTTCGTCCTTGGCTTCTAACTGCCTTTTCAATTCTAGGTTCTCTTTTTCCATCTCGCATACATCGGTTTTACTCATACGATGTATGCCCTCTATTTCTTTCCGGAGCGTCCTGACGACCTCCTCTGTGCCTCGCAATTGTGCCATGCAGGACACGATTGCCATCGGCTTGCGCGCTTTTGCTAAGCTCTTTTTATGGATCTCACTCCGGTTCTCCCACCAAGTATGCCCTATACTTCCGGAACCTGAGTCGTCATTATTGCAGAAATCATTCCACACGGGCCATCCTTTGCCCTGGAGAAATTTCCGAATTTCCATTTCCCAAATGGGACACTGTCCCACTCTACTGCTGCTGGTCGCTGCGACCGCAAATTCCTCGGGGTTCATGAGGCGTTGCATTGCCTGCATTGCCTGCATGGCTCTCTCTTAGCTGCTCGCTACGTTCAAATTTGGAACAGGGGGCTAAGGTGGTGTCGTAGATGCGGGTACGGCTTGCACTAATTTCCGAAAATACAGACTTCTGACAGTTTTGACGCAACAAAATCTATCAGTTTTACCTTATAACCCTGTTAGTTACACATGCAGACACACACTTCTGAATTGTGAATTATTAACCAGAACCGCTTGAACACTTGTGGGGGTTTTTTTTGTTGTTGTTTCCGATTGGATTCTATTCAAATTGTTGGGGTTCTCCCGTAGTGGTTTTCCGCTTCTATGTCAGGTCCCGGCGGAGTCGCCAATTATGTTGCTCTTATTAGCCTTAGTTTATTACCTCTGATTATGTCACCTTTGCTCATGAGTCGCCAGGTATCTTTCTGATACCGCCACGTGGTTCAAGCTCGAGTTATGATTAATAAGTCAGCACACCGCTTAGTAAGATTGAAATCAACGGTCATTTATTATATACAACAAGTAATGCTTACACAATAATGCTACTCTCTATATAGAAACCTACCACTACCGGCCAATACTTAACTTTAGGAAGGGCCCACCAGGTCAGGGAAACGAATGGCTTATCGAGTCGGATCTGGCCCGCGGGATTCAAAATGCTGATACGGGTCGATGGCTAGGAGTCTCTATCGGGTAGCGATCGCTGGAGTCAAACTTACGCTTTCTGGTCGATGTTCTTGCGAAGGTCGCGAGCAGGCGAAGAAGGGAGAGAGAGAGAGATCTGAACTTGGCCCCTCACTTTATAGGGTCCCGGGCTTCCCGCCTCTCGGGGCAGCCCTTGACCCTGAGTCCCAAGTGATTGGACTTGTTCCCAATCGCTGGGTTCGATATATCCAATAACGGGGCGATTCCTCGATCGGGGGGTGGTCGTTCACCTGTCTTTGTTTCGGCCACTGCAGGCGCCGACAGGTCTGGCCCGGCATTCAATTGCTAATATGTTGCAATTGTTCCCGGGGATAGCCGATTAAACCGCAGATGTCTGGGTTGATGTGCTGCTAATGGTCTTGAGTATCGATCTGGGCCGACTTCCCCAGAGCCGAATACGCTATTCTGTCTGCAGCTGTCCATTTGTGTCCTGTTGCCTGCTTTTCCCATCTGCCTTTTCGGTTAGCCATTTTAAATCGGATTTTGGCCAAATTAATAGGGAATCAGCCATTTTTGGTGGCTACAAGACACTGCCCATAATCCCATGCACTTTAACTTTACACATTAATCTGCTCTATGAGACCTTGTTGAAAGCCGTTTGAATGCCTAAATAAACCACATCCACCGGTTCTCCCTGGTCAACTATACTAGTTACATCTTCAAAGAATTCCAGTAGATTTGTCAAGCGTGATTTCCCTTTTGTAAATCCATGCTGACTCTGTCTGATTACACCACTGCTTTCCAAGTCCTGTGCTATAAAACCCTTGATAATTGACTCTGCAGAATCATCTCAGGAAACTGCCTGATCTGCCTTCCACCGTTATCCAGTATGTGGATGATGTCCTGATAGCCTCCATCAATAAAGGTGATCATGACAAAGACTTACGGGTGGTCTTGAACCACCTCAGTACTAATAGTCACAAAGCTAGCTTTGCCAAAGCACAAACTGCCCAGGAAGAAGTTGTTTGCTTGGGTCAGAAGATTTCCAAAGGCAAAAGGGAACTTACTCAGAACAGAACGGCTGCCATCAAAGCAGCTCAAGAACTCTCAACTGTACAGGAAGTCAGATCTTTCTTGGGACTCTGTAATTTAAACAGAAATTGGATTGATTCTTACACTCAGTTATGTCAGCATTAAATGATCTTTTCAAAGGAAACAGAAAATCAAGAGATCAAATTAAACTCAATTCTGAGCAAAAACAATCATTTCTGAATTTGAAAAAGGCCCCGTGTTCAGCACCAGCCTTGGGTATTCCAAACAATGGAAAACCTTTTACCATGTTTGTTCATGAAAGAGATGGTTACATGACTGCAGTACTAGCCCAAGAACATGGTGATCAGTTAAGACCGGTTGGCTACTATTCCCTTAAACTTGACAATGGGGCACTAGCATTTGGCAGTTGTTTACGAGCCATGGAAGCCACATGTCGAACTGTAATGATGACATCAGGCCTTGTTCTAGACCAAACGTTCACCATTAAATGTCCACTCTCAGTCCAGTCTCTACTATCCATGAACAGAGTGTCACAAGTTACATCAGCGAGATGGACTAGATAGACAGCAATTTTGGAAGCTCCCAACCTATATTTTCACAAAGCTAGTCCTATAAACCTGTTATAACCTGCCTGCTTACCATTGACTGGGGACTAATGACAATCCCACAATCCTGTGGGAGTATGAGCTTCCCCAATGAGGGGGACGGAGAAATCATTAGCAGACTCCCTGTATAAATAAAGCTGGCCAGTTTGGAACCAGCAGGAAGGAGTGAGCAGCAAGCGAAGTTGCTGCTGCTGTTGTGTATAAATGTTATTTCTTTGTATCCTTAAAACTCGTGCTGGATTCTTCGTGGCCCTCACAAAACTGGCGACGAGGGTTAAAGTGAATAGATGTCTACACTGCTGAAGCCACCTCCCTGGATTTTTGTTGGATACAGGTTGGAAGTTGTTTTCCATTACACCATGCCTCTGTACGGACGTTTGGATGTTTTTGATGCTGCGCTGGAAAGCTGGAACCAGTACGCACAATGGATGCGTTACTATTTCCGGGCAAACAATATCACCGAAAACGAGCACCAGGTGGTCATATTGCTCACCGCCTGCGGCCCGCATACGTTTGGGGTGATTAGGAGCCTTACGTACCCAGCTGCGCCGGACACCAAAACGTTTGATGAACTTGTGAATATAGTGGGGCAACATTTTAACCCAACCCCGTCCACGATAGTCCAGCGTTACCGGTTTAATACCGCTGATAGGACCCCTGGAGAATCCCTTGCCGACTTTCTATCCAGGCTACGCAGGATTGCGGAGTACTGTGACTATCGTGAGACCTTGTCAGAAATGTTACGCGACCGTTTGGTTTGTGGTATTAACAATGCGGCCACGCAGAGAAAGTTGTTAGCGGAGCCAACATTGACTTTTCAACAGGCCATTCAAATAGTATTGTCCCGAGAGAGCGCAGAACGAGGAGTGCAGGAGCTACAGGGAATGGAAGTGCATGCCTTGGGGCGCAACCCCTTCTGCCCAAAACGGCCCCCCGCACTCCTGCGGTACCTTGGGCGAGGCAACGTCCAGACCGACGCCAGTGGCCGTCGGACATTCCTCCCCGAAGGGAGCCTTCTCCAGAGCCAATGGATGAGGAGCCATGTCCGTGTCAGACTTGTAGTCGCCGACCCTGTCGCGGACACCGGTCCTGGGGGCGCCAGAGGCGCCGTCGTTCCGACAGAAACTGGGGCCAGCCCAGGGGCCGTACCTTCCATGTGGATGAACCTGCGGCAACTACTCCTGAGGACGTGGAGACGGAGGACGACTGCCTGCAGCTGCATTATGTGGCAGCTCCCCATGTGGCCCCCATTAAGGTGACAGTACGGGTCAATGGCCACCCGCTGGAGATGGAGTTGGACACTGGAGCAGCGGTCTCTGTGATCGCCCAGAGGACATTCGACTGCATCGAGCAGGGTATACAGACCCTTACACTAACTGACTCACAGGCCAGGTTGGCCACCTACACAGGGGAACCACTGGACATTGCAGAAACTACAATGACCCCTGTTGTTTATGGACGCCAGGAGGGGCGTTTCCCACTTATCGTGGTGCGTGGCCATGGGCCCAGCCTGTTGGGTCGGGACTGGTTGCGCCATTTGTGGCTGCAGTGGCAGCACATCCACCAAACAGGTTATGGAGGGTTGACGGAGGTACTAGGACGATACCCAGAGGTATTCCAGCCCGGTTTGGGGAAAATAAAAGGGGCCGTAGCCCATATCCAAGTCGAACCAGGAGCCGCGCCGCGTTATGTCCGGGCGCGCCCGGTGCCTTACGCCTTGCTCGAGAAGGTACAATGGGAACTCACTCATTTGGAGACTTTAGGTATTATCAGGCCCGTCCGTTTCGCTGACAGGGCAGCACCAATTGTACCTGTAATGAAGCCAGATGCCACAGTTCGCTTGTGCGGCGACTATAGACTTACAGTGAATACGGCTTGCCGACTCGACCGATATTGTGGATAGCACAATTGCTTCACAGCTCCAGGGTCCCAGGTTCGATTCCGGCTTGGGTCACTGTCTGTGCGGAGTCTGCACGTTCTCCCTGTGTGTGCGTGGGTTTTCTCTGGGTGCTCCGGTTTCCTCCCACAGTCCAAAGATGTGCAGGTTAGGTGGATTGGCCGTGATAAATTGCCCTTAGTGTTCAAAATTGCCCTTAGTGTTGGGTGGGGTTGCTGAGTTATGGGGTTAGGGTGGAGGTGTTGACCTTGGATCGGGTGCTCTTTCCAAGAGCCGGTGCAGACTTGATGGGCCGAATGGCCTCCATCTGCACTGTAAATTCTATGAAATATCCAATGCCTCGCATAGAGGATCTCTACGTGAAGCTTGCAGGCGGACTCTCGTTCACAAAATTAGATATGAGTCACGCCTACCTGCAGTTGGAGCTGGACCCTGCCTCCCGACCATATGTAACGATTACTACACACCGGGGCCTGTATGAATATACACGTTTGCCCTTTGGAGTATCCTCTGCCTGCGCAATTTTTCAACGCGTTATGGAGGGCATTTTGGGAGGTTTACCGCGTGTCGCTGTCTACTTGGATGACGTTTTGATCACAGGGACGTCGGAGTAGGAACATTTGGAAAATCTGGAGACTGTCCTTAGACGCTTTCGGAGGCTGGAGTCCGTTTACGTCGCACAAAGTGTGTCTTTCAGGTGAAGGAAGTAGTCTACCTGGGTTATCGGGTGGACCGCGAAGGTCTGCACCCCGTCGCAGAGAAGGTGCGTGCAATTCAACATGCCCCCACCCCAACTGACACTTCGCATCTTCGTTCTTTTCTCGGCTTCGTAAACTATTACGGGAAGTTCCTCCCCAATCTGGCAACTACGCTGGCCCCCTTGCACCTGCTGCTAAAGAAAAATGACCTGGGTGTGCTGGTGCACGAGTCACAGAAAGTTGGTGTGCTGGTGCAACAGGTGATTAAGAAGGCTAATCGAGTCTTTCATTGCTAGAGGGATGGAGTTCAAGACTAGGGAGGTTATGCTGCAATTGTATAGGGTGTTGGTGAGGCCACATCTGGAGTATTGTGTTCAGTTTTGGTCTCCTTACCTGAGAAAGGACGTACTGGCACTGGAGGGAGTGCAGAGGAGATTCACTAGGTTGATCCCAGAGTTGAGGGGATTAGATTATGACGAGAGGTTGAGTAGACTGGGACTGTACTCATTGAAGTTTAGAAGGATGCGGGGGGGATCTTATTGAGACATATAAAATTATGAAGGGAATAGATAGGATAGATGCGGGCAGGTTGTTTCCACTGGTCGGGGAAAGCAGAACTAGGGGGCATAGCCTCAAAATAAGGGGAGGTAGATTTAGGACGGAGTGTAGGAGGAACCTTTTCACCCAAAGGGTTGTGAATCTCTGGAATTCCTTGCCCAGTGAAGCAGTTGAGGCTCCTTCATTAAACATTTTTGAGAAAAAGATAGATACCTTTCTAAAGAATAAAGGGATTCGGGGATATGGTGTACGGGCCGGAGAGTGGAGCTGAGTCCACAAAGATCAGCCATGATCTCATTAAATGGCGGAGCAGGCTCGAGGGGCCAGATGGCCTACTCCTGTTCCTAGTTCTTATGTTCTTATGTTATGTTCATCGGACGGGGTATTGAGTAAAAGAGTCGGCAGGTCATGTTACAATTGTATAGGACTTTGGTTAGGCCACATTTGGAACACTGCGTGCGGTTCTGGTCGACACATTACCAGAAGGATGTGGATGCTTTAGAGAGGGTGCAGAGGAGGTTCACCAGGATGTTGCCTGGTATGGAGGGTGCTAGCTATGAAGAAAGGTTGAGGAGATTAGGATTGTTTTCGTTGGAAAGACGGAGGTTGAGGGGGGACCTGATTGAGGTCTATAAAATTATGAGAGGTATGGACAGAGTGGATAGCAACAAGCTTTTTCCAAGAGTGGGAGTGTCAATTACAAGGGGTCACGATTTCAAGGTGAGAGGGGGAAAGTTTAAGGGAGATGTGCGTGGAAAGTTTTTTACGCAGAGGGTGGTGGGTGCCTGGAACGCTTTGCCAGCGGAGGTGGTAGAGGCGGGCATGATAGCATCATTTAAGATGCATCTAGACAGATATATGAACGGGCGGGGAACAGAGGGAATTAGATCCTTGGAAAATCGGCGACAGGTTTAGATAAAGGATCTGGATCGGCGCAGGCTGGGAGGGCCGAAGGGCCTGTTCCTGCGCTGTCATTTTCTTTGTTCTTTGTTCTTTGTAACCATAGTTGTTTGAATTTAGCCGTAATATCCAATTGCAATCTTACACCATAGGAACCCTTTAGTGATTTAGTTCATTAACAAAGAGTTTTGTTCAATTACAAATCTGTTTGTTCTCTGGGCACTTCACTACAAAGACCTCACCAAACGTGCGTGTAGAGAATGGTACTACGGAGTGGATGCAGTTCGGAAAAATCAGAGACGAAAGAGAAAATGCTGGAAAATCTCAGCAAGTCGATGCTGCCAGACCTGCTGAGATTTTCCAGCATTTTCTCTTTCGTTTCAGATTCCAGCATCCGCAGTAATTTGTTTTTATCCGGAAAAAATCGGAGGCTCGACAAGAAAGAGATGGACTGCGAAACCCGAGACGACCAGGTGAAACGGGATGGAAGCACTCAGGAGTCCCGGCCCACTCCTCACGACCGGTAACAACAATTTACTTTTCATGTGGAGGCCCGGGGTCTCCAGGAGGCCCCAGAACAGAGGAAAATAGCCATACCAATGACTGGAGCTGGTCCCCAGGCAATTTACTGATAAAACATGTTCCAGTTTGCCTCGGAGGACAACTGGAAAAGCTACGATAAAATAATTGGATTATTCGATGACTACTGCCATCGGAAGAAAAATGTAACGTTTGTGCGATTTGTCTTTCGGATACGATTACAAAAATTGGGCGAAGCATTCGACTCTTTTGTAACAGACTTGTGTCTTAAATCCTGCAATCCTGCTATTTTGAAGACCTGCAGGATTCTCTGATCCAGGACCAAATTGTTTATGGACTTAAAAGTGACACACTACGCTCACGATTGTTGCGCTAATGTGTGTGACTTTATCCGGTGCAATGTGGATGTGCAAGGCCAGCAAAGTTGCTTTGCAACAAACCACTGAAATTCAAGCACAGAGAAGTGGGGCGAGACCGACTCCATCCTGGCTGTGTCCCAGGCGCGGCAGAACGCACAGCCCGAGTAAATATCCTGCACATGATAAAACCTGCAACCGATGGGCCAGAAGAAGTCACTTTGCGGGCCGATGTATTCTCACTGAAACAAGCCAGCAGCTCAAGTGTTGACATAGTAAACCAACATGCTGCACCTGCAGGAGCGTTTAGAGTTAATATGGTGAAGGCAGCGGATGAGCGGACCACACGGCTCAACGTCAACGGCACAATGATACAGGGAAAGCTCGACACAGGGGCTCAAGCAAACCTAATTAACAAATCCGATTTGCTTAAATTGAGGACAAAGTCAGACACCAAAAAAAACAATTGCATCTTGTGTGATGAAAGTGGACAGCACCTAGTGACTCTAGGGGCGTACCACCTGAAGGTGACAGTTAAAGGCAAAGAGCACATGATCAGGTTTATAATAGTGCAGTTGGCAAGAAAGTCGCTACTGGGTGCAGAGGCCTGCGAGCAGTTCCAGCTAGTGCGGCATGTCCACAGACTAATGGAGCAGCCGCTCGACACTGCCATCGACCAAATTCTCAGTCAATTTCCACAGTTATTCCCGGGAATCGGGTGCTGCCATCACAACACAAAACTCAGCGGATGGACAATGCACGTCCAGTGATCCGCCCGCCGAGACGGGTGCCTGCGCCGCTTTGAGAACGCCTCAAGACCGAACTGGACAAGATGCAGAGGCTAGGCATGATCGAGAAAGTAGAAGAGCCAACCGACTGGGTGAGCTCCAAGGTGTGCGTGAAGTTACGCATCTGCACCGATCCCAAGGACCTGAACAAAAACATAAAACGGGAACACTATCAGATTCCCAAAAGAGAGGAGATCACGAGTGAAATGAAAATTGTCACAGTATTCAGCAAATTGGGTGGATCAAAGTCAGCTGAGGCTGGTCAAGGACATGTCTGTGCACCTTTAACACACCGTTTGGGCAGTACTGTTTCCTAAGAATGCCATTTGCATCATCGCAGCTTCTGAAATCTTCCACTGAGCCATGGAGCAGAGCGTAGAAAACCTGCCTGCAGTTCGGGTGTATGTCGATGACATTATCACCTGGGCATCAAACTTGGCGAACACAATCAGTGACTAAGTCAAGTCATGGTCCGGACCAAGCAGTACGGGCTCAAACTCAACAGGCTCAAGTGCCAATTCAGTATGGTAAGATTTTAAAAAAATTATTTTTATTCAGATTTTTATCAAAACATAATTTTTGCATAACCATTAACAACATTTAACAAAACAAGGTAAACGTTAACATTATATAAAGAAAGAAGAACAAAAATACGCAACATTTCCCCCCCCCCCTCCCCGGATTGCTGCTGACATTTTCGTGCTCTCCGAGAAAGTCGAGGAATGGCTGCCACCTCCGAGAGAACCCCGTCATGGAGCCTCTCAAGGCAAACTTTCTTTTCTCGAGGCTGAGGAACCCAGCCATGTCACCAATCCAGGTCTCCACGCACGGGGACAAGATCCGTCTCCGGGCTACCAGAGAGGCCAAGACCTCGGCCTCTTTCGCTTCCTGAACTCCCGGTTCGTCTGACACACCAAAGATCGCTATCTCTGGACTCGGCACCACCCGCGTGTTTAGGATCTTGGACATCGCCTTAGCGAATCCCTGCCAGAATCCTTTAAGAGCCGGACATGCCCAGAACATATGGACATGGTTCGCTGGGCTTCCCGCACACCTCGCACATTTATCCTCAACCCCAAAGAGCTTGCTCATTCTCGCTGCCGTCATGTGTGCCCAGTGGACCACCATAAACTGGATTATGCTAAGCCTGGCACATGATGAGGAGGAATTAACCCTGCTTAGGGCATCAGCCCACAGGCCCGCATCCAGCTCCCCGCCTAACTCCTCCTCCCACTTGCCCTGAAGTTACCCCACTGCGGCTTCCTCCGCCTCCTGTAGTTCTTGGTAGATGTCCGACACCTTCCCCTCCCCTACCCAGGTGCCGGAGACCACCCTATCTTGTATCCTACGCGGGGGTAGCAACGGAAATGTCACCACCTGTTTTTTAAGAAAGGCGCGTACCTGAAGGTATCGGAAGGCATTTCCAGGGGGCAGATTAAATTTCTCCTTCAACGCTTTCAAGCTGGGAAAAGTCCCGTCTCTGAACAGGTCCCCCATCTTTTTAATACCTGCCCTATGCCAGCTTTGGAACCCTCCGACTATCTTGCCCGGGACAAACCCCCCCCCCCCCCGCCCTACTGCGCTCTAGATAGTCTCTTTACTCGCTGGGTCTTATTTGCCCATACAAATCCCGAAATGATCTTGTTCACCCGCTTAAAGAAGGACTTAGGGATGAAGATGGGAAGGCACTGGAAGACGAACAGAAATCTGGGGAGGACCGTCATCTTAACCGTCTGCACCCTCCCCGCTAGAGAAAGCGGGAGCATGTCCCACCTTTTAAAGTCCCCCGCCATCTGCTCTACCAGCCGAGATAGATTAAGCTTGTGGAGGGCATCCCACTTTCGAGCCACCTGTATCCCTAGGTACCGAAAGCTCTTCTCCACCATCTTCAGCGGAAGCTCTCCCAGTCTCCTTAGCTTGGATCACGAACATCTCGTTTAATTTGTACCCCGAGAAATTGCCAGAGTCCCTCAGAATTTGCATGACCTCCGCCCATCCCCTCTAGTGGGTCCGAAATATACAGGAGCAGATCATCCGCATAGAGCGAGACCCGATGCTCCCCCCCCCCCCCCCCCAAACCAACCCCTGCCAGTTCTTTGAAGCTCGCAGCGCTATGGCCAACGGCTCTATTGCAAGGACGAATAATAACGGGGAGAGGGGGCACCCCTGCCTCGTCCCTCGATGGAGCCTAAAATATTCCGATCTCCCCCTGTTCACGCATACACTTCCTATGGGGGTCTGATAAAGTATTTGGATCGATCCTCTGAATCCCTCACCGAATCCAAACCTTCTTAGCGTTTCCCACAGGTACTCCCATTCCACCCGGTCAAAGGCTTTCTCTGCATCCATCGCAGCCACTACCTCTGCCTCCCCTCCTTCTGAGGGCATCATAATAATGTTTAGGAGCCTCCGTACATTGGAGTTCAGTTGCCTGCCCTTAACGAAGCCTGTCTGATCCTCCCCTATCACCCCTGGGACACAGTCCTCAATTCTAGCGGCCAAAATCTTGACCAGCAATTTGGCATCTACGTTCAAGAGCGATATCGGTCTATAGGACCCACATTGTAGTGGATCTTTCTCCTGTTTGAGAATGAGTGAAATCGAAGCTTGTGACATTGTTGGGGCGAAGGTCCCTCTTTCTTTAGCCTCGTTAAAGGACCTTAGCAGGAGTGGGCACAACAGCTCCGAAAAGATCTTGTAGAATTCTACAGGATAGCTGTCTGGCCCCGGGGCCTTGCCCGACTGCATGCTCCCTAGACCCTTAACAATCTCCTCCAACTCTATCGGGGCCCCCAGTCCCTCCACCAGGTCCTCTTCCACCTTTGGAAACCTCAATTGGTCCATGAATTGCTTTATCCCTTCCCCTCCCGCCGGGGGTTCTGACTCGTACAGTTTACCATAAAACACCCTAACGACTTTGTTCACCCTTCTGGGTCCAAGACCGTGTTACCATCCTTATCCCGAACTTCCCCAATTTCCCTGGCCGCCTCCCTCCTACGAAGTTGGTGCGCCAGCATTCTACTCTCTTTCTCCCCATACTCATAGACTGCCCCTTTAACCTTCCTCAGCTGTGCTGACGCTTTCCCTGTGGTCAGCAGATCAAACTCCGCCTCCAGTCTCCGGCGCTCCTTCAATAGCCCCGTCTTGAGGGTCTCCGCGTAACTATTGTCTACTCTGAGTATCTCCTCTACTAGCCTCTCTCTCTCCGCTCTTTCTTTCTGCTCCCTATGGGATCTGATAGAGATCAACTCCCCTCTAATAACTGCCTTCAGAGCCTCCCAAACCGTAATCGCCGTTACCTCCCCCGTATCATTTGTTTCCAAGTAGTTTTGAATGTTCCTCTGTATACGCCCACATACCTCGTCATCCACTAGCTGGCCCACATCTAGCCTCCAGAGTGGGCGCTGCCCTCTCTCTTCGCTAAGTCGCAAATCTCTTAGTGATAAGTTGTCCAATCGAGGAGTGCAGCCCAATCCCGAGAAACTCCGAGCATTTGTCAGCATGCCTCGTCCGCAGGACAAGAAAGCAGTGGTACATCTGTTGGGGATGATAAACTTTGTCAGAAAATTCATCCCCAACTTAGCCTCAAAGACCGTAAACTTAAAGAACCAAATCAGGAAAACTGTTCCTTTTCAATGAACGGCCATCCATGAAATTGAGTGGCCTGACCTAAAGCATTGACCACCGCACCAGTGTTGGCCTTCTTCAACCCAACAAAAAATATGAAAATATCAACCGACGCCAGCCAGAATGGGCTAGTAGCAGTCCATAAGACCATAAGACCATAAGACATAGGAGCGGAAGTAAGGCCATTCGGCCCATCGAGTCCACTTCACCATTCAATCATGGCTGATTTCAACTCCATTTACCCGCTCTCTCTCCATAGCCCTTAATTCCTCGAGAAATCAAGAATTTATCAACTTCTGTCTTAAAGACACCCAACGTCCTGCCTTCCACCGCCCTCTGTGGCAATGAATTCCACAGACCCACCACTCTCTGGCTGAAGAAATTTCTCCTCATCTCTGTTCTAAAGTGACTCCCTTTTATTCTAAGGCTGTGCCCCCGAATCCTAGTCTCCCCTGCTAATGGAAACAACTTCCCTACATCAACCCTATCTAAGCCATTCATTATCTTGTAAGTTTCTATTAGATCTCCCCTCAACCCCCTAAACTCCAATGAATGTAATCCCAGGATCCTCAGACGTTCATCGTATGTTAGGCCTACCATTCCTGGGATCATCTGTGTGAATCTCTGCTGGACCCGCTCCAGTGCCAGTATGTCCTTCCTGAGGTATGGGGCCCAAAATTGCTCACAGTATTCTAAATGGGTCCTAACTAATGCTTTATAAAGCTTCAGAAGTACATCCCTGCTTTTATATTCCAAGCCTCTTGAGATGAATGACAACATTGCATTTGCTTTCTTAATTACGGACTCAACCTGCAAGTTTACCTTTAGAGAATCCTGGACTAGGACTCCCAAGTCCCTTTGCACTTCAGCATTATGAATTTTGTCACCGTTTAGAAAATAGTCCATGCCTCTATTCTTTTTTCCAAAGTGCAAGACCTCGCACCTGCCCACGTTGAATTTCATCAGCCATTTCTTGGACCACTCTCCTAAACTGTCTAAATCTTTCTGCAGCCTCCCCACCTCCTCCATACTACCTGCCCCTTCACCTATCTTTGTATCATCGGCAAACTTAGTCCTATTACAGGAGAACGCTGACAGGACGTGGCAACCAGTGGTGTATGGATCCAGGGCGATAACGGACACTGAGCAACGATATGCCCAAATAGAACAGGAATATCTTGGGCTGATGGAGGGCATTGAGAAATTCCATGACTACGTCTTCGGCCTATCAACCTTTACGGTGGACACCGACCATCGACCACTGGTCTCCATCACCCGCAAGAACCTCTGTGAGATATCACCTCGCATCCAGAGGCATAGGGGCTGGTTTAGCACAGTGGGATAAACAGCTGGCTTGTAATGCAGAACAAGGCCAGCAGCGCGGGTTCAATTCCCGTACCGGCCTCTCCGAACAGGCGCCGGAATGTGGCGACTAGGGGCTTTTCACAGTAACTTCATTGAAGCCGACTTGTGACAATAAGCGATTATTATTATTAATTATGACGCTGCAGAGATATGTACTTGCCGGCAAATACATTGTGGTGGCGGATTACCTATCCTGAGCCACCAACAGCAAGGAACGTACAGACATGGCTGAAATCGTACGGGGGGCAGGTCGATCTGCCAGTATTCGATTTTGATTGGTGAAGTCCTTCAGAAGGTTCTGGAACAGAATGACTCTCAGCTCTGCTTAGGTCTCGAGAACAGCCCAAAGCTGGTTTAAAACACTCTCTCTATCCAGCCAGGCCTCTCAAGGTTCAATGGCCTCATGGCGATTTTGATCAAATTGAAATTTTAAAAGAAGATGGAAAAGTAAAGTCACAAGGTGGTGCCGGAGCGGGGCGAGCTCTCTCAAACAGAGCCTCTTTTTACTTATCTTATAACTGTACTAATCTTTTAAAATTTAATTCTAAGAGTGAACATTGTTGCTATCCTTTTTCTTTTATCTTACCTCGCAAGTTTGAAGACATTGCGAACCTTGTGTTGCCCTATTATGTATTTTCTTTTCTTCCCTTTTCTTCCCATGTATTTAATGATCTGTTGAGCTGCTCGCAGGGAAATACTTTTCACTGAACCTCGGTACACGTGGCAAGAAATCAATCCAATCCAAATCCAAAAGCTGCTTTTTTCTTGGATGTTAATGTGGTAAATGTTGATAATAAAGTTTGTTTTCAGTGAATCGCTCCTGGAGCGAAGTGTCCGTTCCTCACAGTTTTCAAATTTAAAAATTGTTGGATCTCGCCTGGTGTACTAAAATAAATTGGAATCTGGGATTCTGGTTAAGGGTATCAGGTGGTGAGTGTGGATTGGGGTGGGGACAGGCTGAGTGGGTGGGGATGGGGGATATGGGTGGGGAGGGTTGATATGGGTGGGGATGGGGGATATGGGTGGGGATGGGGGGATATGGGTGGGGATGGGGGGATATGGGTGGGGATGGGGGATATGGGTGGGGATGGGGGGATATGGGTGGGGATGGGGGATATGGGTGGGGATGGGGATATGGGTGGGGATGGGGATATGGGTGGGGATGGGGGGATATGGGTGGGGATGGGGGATATGGGTGGGGATGGGGATATGGGTGGGGATGGGGGATTGGGTGGGGATGGGGGGATATGGGTAGGAATGAGGATATGGGTGGGGATAGGGAATATAGGTGGGGATGGGGGATAAGTGTGGGGGTATGGGTGGGGATGTGGATATGGGTGGGGATGGGGATATGGGTGGGGATGGGGTATATGGGTGGGGATGGGGTATATGGGTGGGGATGGGAGGATATGGGTGGGGATGGGGGATATGGGTGGGGATTGGGGGATATGGCTGGGGATGGGGGATTGGGTGAGGATGGGGGGATATGGGTGGGAATGGGGTATATGGGTGGGGATGGGGTATATGGGTGGGGATGGGGGGTATGGGTGGGGATGGGGGATATGGGTGGGGATTGGGGATATGGGTGGGGATGGGGGATTGGGTGGGGATGAGGGATATGGGTGGGAATGGGGACATGGGTGGGGATGGGGGATAAGTGTGGGGGATATGGGTGGGGATGGAGGGAAATGGGTGGGGATGGGGATATGGATGGGGATATTGGTGGGGATATGGATGGGGATATGGGTGGGGGTGGGGTATATGGGTGGGGATGGGGGATATGGTTGGGGATGGGGGATATGGGTGGGGATGGGGGGATATGGGTGAGGTGGGGGATATGGGTGGGGATGGGGGATTGGGTGGGGATGGGGGATATGGGTGGGGGATATGGGAGGGGATGGGGATATGGATGGGGATGGGAATATGTGTGGGGATGGGGGGATATGGGTGGGGATGGGGGATATGGGTGGGGTTGGGGGACAAGTGTGGGGGATATGGATGGGGATGGGGATATGGGTGGGGATGGGGGATAAGTGTGGGGGATATGGGTGCGGATGGGGGGATATGGGTGGGGATGGGGATATGAGTGGGGATGGGGTATATGGGTGGGGATGGGGGATATGGGTTGGGATGGGGGATATGGGTGGGGATGGGGGGATATGGATGGTGATGGGGATATGGGTGGGGATGGGGGATTGAGTGGGGATGGGGGATATGGGTGGGAATGGGAATATGGGTGGGGATGGGGGATATGGGTGGGGACGGGGATAAATGTGGGTGATATGGGTGGGGATGAGGGCTATGGGTGGGGATGGGGATATGGATTGGGATATGGGTGGGGATGGGGTATGTAGGTGGGGATGGGGGGATATGGGTGGGGATGGGGAATATGGGTGGGAATGGGGATATGGGTGGGGATGGGGGATATGGGTGGGGATGGGGGACAAGTGTGGGAGATAGGGAGGGGATGGGGGATATGGGTGGGGATGGGGTATATGGGTGGGAGATATGGGTGGGAATGGGGGATATGGGTGGGGATGGGGTACATGGGTGGGGATGGGGGATATGGGTGAGGATGGGGTATATGGGTGGGGATGGGGGTATATGGGTGGGAATGGGGATAGGGGTGCGGATGGGGGATATGGGTGGGGATGGGGGATATGGGTGGAGGATATGGGTGGGAATGGGGATATGGGTGGGGATGGGGGATATGGGTGGGGATGGGGGATATGGGTGGGGATCGGGGATCTGGGTGGGGTGGGGGATATGGGTGGGATGGGGGATATGGCTGGGGATGGGGGATTTGGCAGGGGGCTATGGGTGTAGATGGGGGATATGAGAGGGGGTGGGGACAAGTGTGGGGGATGTGGGTGGGGATGGGGGGATATGGGTGGGGATGGGGGATATGGGTGGGGGCTATGGGTGGGGATGAGGGGATATGGGTTGGGTTGGGGGATATGGGTGGAGATGGGGGATCTGGGTGGGGAATGGGGACAAGTGTGGGGGATGTGAGTGGGGATGGGGGGATATGGGTGGGGATGGGGGATATGGGTGGGGGCTATGGGTGGGGATGGGGGATATGGGTTGGGATGGGGGATATGGGCGGGGATGGGGGATCTGGGTGGGAATGGGGATATGGTTGGGGATGGGGATAAGGGTGAGGGTGGATATGGGTGGGGATGATGGATATGGGTGGGAATGGGGATATGGGTGGTGATGGGGAGATGGGTGGGGTGGGGGATATGGCTGGGGATGGGGATATGGGTGGGGATGGGGATATGGGTGGGGATGGGGATATGGGTGGGGATGGAGATATGGGTGGAGATGCGGATATGGGTGGGGGTGGAGGATATGTGTGGAGATGGGGATATGTGTGGGATGGGATATGGGTGGGTTGGAGATATGGGCGGGGATGGGAGATATGGGTGGGGATGGGGATATGTGTGGAGATGGGGATATGGGTGAGGATGGGGATGTGGGTGGGAATGGGGATATGGTTGGGAATGGGGATATGGGTGGGGGTGGGGGATATGGGTGGGGATGGGGATATGGGTGGGGATGGGGATATTGGTGGGGATGGGGATATGGGTGGGGATGGGGATATGGGTGGGGTTGGTGATATGGGTGGGGGATATGGTAGGGGGTGGAGATATGGGTGGGCATTGGGATGGGTGGGGATGGGGGATGGGTGGGGATTAGGATATAGGTGTGGATGGGGATATGGGTGGGAATGGGGGTTATGGGTGCGGGATGAGGGTGGGGATGGGGATATGGGTGGGGATGGGGGATATGGCTGGCAATGAGGATATGGGTTGGTATGTGGGATATGGGTCGGGAAGGGGATATGTGTGGGGATGGGGATATGGGTGCGGATGGGGGATATGGGTGGGGATGGGGATATGGGTGGGGATGGGGATATGGGTGGGAAAGCGGATATGGGTGGGGGATATTGGTAGGGATGGGTATATGGGTGAGGATGGGGATATGAGTGGGGGATATGGGTGGGGATGGGGATATGTGTGGGGATAGGGGTATGGGTGGGAGATATGGGTGGGGATGGGGATATGGGTGTGGGATATGGGTGGGGATGGGGAATATGGGTGGGGGATATGGGTGGGGATAGGGGATATGGGTGGGGGATATGGGTGGGGATGGGGATATGGGCGGAGGTGAGGGATATGGGTGGGGATGGGGGAAATGGGTGGGGATGGGGGATATGGGTGGGGTGGGGGATATGGGTGGGGATGAGGGTATGGGTGGAAGATATGGGTGGGGATGGGGATATGGGTGTGGGATATGGGTGGGGATGGGGAATATGGGTGGGGGATATGGGTGGGGATAGGGGATATGGGTGGGGGATATGGGTGGGGATGGGGATATGGGCGGAGGTGAGGGATATGGGTGGGGATGGGGGGTATGGGTGGGGATGGGGTATATGGGTGGCAATGGGGGATTGAACATAAGAACATGAGAACTAGGAGCAGGAGGAGGCCATCTGGCCCCTCGAGCCTGCTCCACCATTCAATGACATCATGGCTGATCTTTTGTGGACTCAGCTCCACTTTCCGGCCCGAATACCATCACCCCTAATCCCTTTATTCTTCAAAAAACTATCTATCTTTATCTTAAAAACATTTAATGAAGGAGCCTCTACTGCTTCACTGGGCAAGAAATTCCATAGATTTACAACCCTTTGGGTGAAGAAGTTCCTCCTAAACTCAGTCCTAAATCTACTTCCCCTTATTTTGAGCCTATGCCCCCTAGTTCTGCTTTCACCCGACCAGTGGAAACAACCTGCCCGCATCTATCCTATCTATTCCCTTCATAATTTTATATGTTTCTATAAGATCCCCCCTCATCCTTCTAAATTCCAACGAGTACAGTCCCAGTCTACTCAACCTCTCCTCGTAATCCAACCCCTTCAGCTCTGGGATTAACCTAGTGAACATCCTCTGCACACCCTCCAGTGCCAGTATGTCCTTTCTCAAGTAAGGAGACCGAAACTGAACACAATACTCCAGGTGTGGCCTCACTAACACCTTATACAATTGCAGCATAACCTCCCTAGTCTTAAACTCCATCCCTCTAGCAATGAAGGACAAAATTCCATTTGCCTTCTTAATCACCTGTTGCACCTGTAAAACAACTTTTTGCGACTCATGCACTAGCACACCCAGGTCTCTCTGCACAGCAGCATGTTTTAATATTTTATCATTTAAATAATAATCCCTTTTGCTGTTATTCCTACCAAAATGGATAACCTCACATTTGTCAACATTGTATTCCATCTGCCAGACCCTAGCCCATTCACTTAGCCTGTCCAAATCCCTCTGCAGACTTCCAGTATCCTCTGCACTTTTTGCTTTACCACTTATCTTCGTGTCGTCTGCAAACTTGCACATATTGCCACTTGGTCCCTAACTCCAAATCATCTATGTAAATTGTGAACAATTGTGGGCCTAACACTGATCCCTGAGGGACACCACTAGCTACTGATTGCCAACCAGAGAAACACCCATTAATCCCCACTCTTTGCTTTCTATTAATTAACCAATCCTCTATCCATGCTATTACTTTACCCTTAATGCCATGCATCTTTATCTTATGCAGCAACCTTTTGTGTGGCACCTTTTCAAAGGCTTTCTGGAAATCCAGATATACCACATCCATTGGCTACCTGTTATCTACCGCACTGTTAATGTCCTCAAACAATTCCACTAAATTAGTTAGGCACGACCTGCCCTTTATGAACCCATGCCGCGTCTGCCCAATGGGACAATTTCCATCCAGATGCCTCGCTATTTCTTCCTTGATGATAGATTCCAGCATCTTCCCTACTACCGAAGTTAAGCTCACTGGCCTATAATTACCCGCTTTCTGCCTACCTCCTTTTTTAAACAGTGGTGTCACGTTTGCTAATTTCCAATCCGCCAGGACCACCCCAGAGTCTAGTGAATTTTGGTAAATTATCACTAGTGCATTTGCAATTTCCCTAGCCATCTCTTTTAGCACTCTGGGATGCATTCCATCAGGGCCAGGAGACTTGTCTACCTTTAGCCCCATTAACTTGCCCACCACTACCTCCTTGGTGATATCAATCCTCTCAAGGTCCTCACCTGTCATAGCCTCATTTCCATAAAAAACACTGGCATGTTATTTGTGTCTTCCACTGTGAAGACCGACCCAAAAAACCTGTTCAGTTCCTCAGCCATTTCCTCATCTCCCATTATTAAATCTCCCTTCTCATCCTCGAAAGGACCAATATTTATCTTAGCCACTCTTTTTTGTTTTATATATTTGTAGAAACTTTTACTATCTGTTTTTATATTCTGAGCAAGTTTACTCTCATAATCTATCTTACTCTTCTTTATAGCTTTTTTAGTAGCTTTCTGTTGCCCCCTAAAGATTTCCCAGTCCTCTCGTCTCCCACTAATCTTTGCTACTTTGTATGCTTTTTCCTTCAATTTGATACTCTCACTTATTTCCTTAGATCCACGGTCGATTTCCCTCTGTCTACCGTCCTTCCTTTTTGTTGGTATAAACCTTTGCTGAGCATTGTCAAAAATCGCTTGGAAGGTTCTCCACTGTTCCTTGAGTGGGGATGGGGGGGATATGGGGGGGAATTGGGATATGGGTGGGGAATGGGGATATGGGTGGGGATCTGGGTGGGGATGGGGATCTGGGTGGGAATGGGGATATGGGTGGGGATGGGGATATGGGTGGGAATGGGGATATGGGTGAGGACGGGGATCTGGGTGGGAATGGGGATATGGGTGAGGATGGGGGATATGGGTGGGGATGGGGATATGGGTGGGGATGGGGATATGGGTGGGGATGGGGATATGGATGGGAATGGGGATGTGGGTGGGGATGGGGGATGGGTGGGAATGGGGATGTGTGTGGGGATGGGGGATATGGGTGGGGATGGGGATATGGGTGGGGATGGGGATATGGGTGGGAATGGGGATATGGGTGGGGATGGGGATATGGGTGGGGATGGGGATATGGGTGGGGATGGGGATCTGGGTGGGGATGGGGATATGGATGGGAATGGGGATGTGGGTGGGGATGGGGGATGGGTGGGAATGGGGATGTGTGTGGGGATGGGGGATGGGTGTGGATGGGGGGATATGTGTTGGGATGTGGGAAATGGGAGGGGGAGTGGGGGGATGGGGGGTGGGTGGAGATGGGGAATATGGATGGGGGGATATGGAGGGAGTGGATATGGGGTGAAGCTGGATGAATTCTTCCATCTATCTCTCTGACAGACTGTAAATGGCAGTGTGATTGGCTGAGCATTAAGTGAAATACAGCCAATGAGCAGTGTGGGTGAGTGAGTGATGCTGCAAAGTGAACATTGGACTGGAAGGAGGTTTCTGATGGCGATATGGTGGACACTGATTTTTGGGCAGTTTGACCTCTGGCCTGTCACTGGGATTTGGAGGTTTGGACTGTGAGTGTTTAGATGGTTTTCTCCGCTGTGTTCGAACTGGCCAATTGGGAAGGTGTTTAGTTAATTAAAATCAGCAGTGTGTTCGCTCAATGTAAATGTCAGGCCGGGATCAGCATCAGCGACTTTAATGGAATTTTAATCAAGTTTCATTCCAGCCCACTGGAGGCTTCCCTGACATTGCTGACATCACCTCACATCTCGGCAGCTGTACGACATCCATCTCCAAAGCAGCACCAAGTGGGAATAACCCTGAATTTCTATAGCGCCGGTCACAGACTCAGCAAGTCCCAACGTGCCTCACAGCCAGTGGAAACGTCTGAAAAGCAGCCAGTGTCCACAGCAAGATCCCAAAGACAGCAATGTTTAACGGAGCAGGCAATCTCAGTGATGTTGGTTAAAGATGAATATTGGCAGCGCTCCCTCAATACTCAAGAGAATTTTAAACATTTAGCGAGCTTGTTTATCCACTGTAGAAAGTTTTACAACTTTACGGGGTTAACCCCTGTCCTGGCCACTTACCCAATCCCATCGGCGTGCAGCATTTCCTCCTCAGCATCACCGACCAGCCGGAGACCAAGTCCATTACCTGGTTTCCTCACAAGCTCACCTCCTCCTCACCAAACCTCCCCAAACCTCGGCCTCCTCCTTTGAGGACACTCACCAGTGGAGTCTCGGTAACCAGAGGGACACTGATGAAATGAAATGAAAAAATGAATGAAAATCGCTTATTGTCACAAGTAGGCTTCAAATGAAGTTACTGTGAAAAGCCCCTAGTCGCCACATTCCGGCACCTGTTCAGGGAGGCTGGTACGGGAATTGAACCGTGCTGCTGGCCTGCCTTGGTCTGCTTTCAAAGCCAGCAATTTAGCTCTGTGCTAAACCAGCCCCATGACACGGAATTTGAAAAACCTGAGTGTCGACAAGTCCCCTGGGCCAGATGGGATATACCCATAGAATTCAGCACAGAGCGATGCCCCTCAGGCCGTCATGGCTCTGTCAGCCATCAAGCACATATCTATTCTAATCCCATTTTGCATCCCTTGGTCCATACGCTTTGGCATTTCAAATGCTCAGCTATTTCTCCTTGCTGGCTCAGCAGAGGTTTATTGAACAGGCCGTCACTGTCCAAGCTTTGGCACCAGACCCCCCGAAAATCCGTGAACTCTCCAATGACATCACGCATATCATGTGACTGGGTTCTTAAAGAGACGTTACACACAGCTGCGTTAACCCACATATATAACAAATTGATATGTTTTGTCGCCTTTAAACACCGGGCCTTGTATTGGTCTAGGATCAGCTCAGCTTGCTCAACCCAATTAAAACTTTCTGTAAAACATTGTAAAGCAAGAAATTTGAACCCTGAAATAAATCCGAGATATTTTCAGTTGGTTTGCTCTCATCTCATAGAGTCCTAGATGTTTACAGCATGGAACAGGCCCTTCGGCCCAGCTGGTCCAGGCCGCCCAGTTTCTATCACTAAGCTAGTCCCACTTGCCCGTATTTGGCCCATATCCCTCTACACCCACCCTGCCTATGTAACTGTCTAACTGCTTTTTAAAAGACAAAATCATACCCACCTCTCCCACTGCCTCTGGCAGCCCGTTCCAGATGCTCACTACCCTCGGTGTGAACAAATTTCCCCTCTGGACCCTCTTGTATCTCTCCCCTTTCACCTTAAACCTCTGCCCTCGAGTTCCAGACTCCCCTACCTCGAACATAGAACATAGAACAGTACAGCACAGAACAAGCCCTTCGGCCCTCGGTGTTATGCCGAGCATTGTCCGAAACCAAGATCAAGCTATCCCACTCCCTGTCATTCTGGTGTGCTCCATGTGCCTATCCAATAACCGCTTGAAAGTTCCTAAAGTATCCGACTCCACTATCACAGCAGGCAGTCCATTCCACATCCTAACCACTCTCTGAGTAAAGAACCTACCTCAGACATCCCTCCTATATCTCCCACCCTGAACCTTATAGTTATGCCCCCTTGTAACAGCTACATCCGCCCGAGGAAATAGTCTCTGAACGTCCACTCTATCTATCCCCCTCATCATCTTATAAACCTCTATTAAGTCGCCTCTCATCCTCCTCCGCTCCAAAGAGAAAAGCCCTAGCTCCCTCAATCTTTCCTCATAAGACCTATCCTGCAAACTAGGTAGCATCTGGTTTAGCACACTGGGCTAAATCGCTGGCTTTTAAAGCAGACCAAGGCAGGCCAGCAGCACGGTTCAATTCACCACGGTCCCCATGGTAGGCTTCTGCAGAAAGTAAGGAGGCATGGGATAGTGGGAAATTTGGCCAGTTGGATAACGAACTGGCTAACCGATAGAAGTCAGAGAGTGGTGGTGGATGGCAAATATTCAGCCTGGATCCCAGTTACCAGAACCGCAGGGATCAGTTCTGGGTCCTCTGCTGTTTGTGATTTTCATTAATGACTTGGATGAGGGAGTTGAAGGGTGGGTCAGTAAATTTGCAGACGATACGAAGATTGGTGGAGTTGTGGATAGTAAGGAGGGCTGTTGTCGGCTGCAAAGAGACATAGATAGGATGCAGAGCTGGGCTGAGAAGTGGCAGATGGAGTTTAACCCTGAAAAGTGTGAGGTTGTCCATTTTGGAAGGACAAATATGAATGCGGAATACAGGGTTAACGGTAGAGTTCTTGGCAATGTGGAGGAGCAGAGAGATCTTGGGGTCTATGTTCATTCATCTTTGAAAGTTGCCACTCAAGTGGATAGAGCTGTGAAGAAGGCCTATGGTGTGCTCGCGTTCATTAACAGAGGGATTGAATTTAAGAGCCGTGAGGTGATGATGCAGCTGTACAAAACCTTGGTATGGCCACATTTGGAGTACTGTGTACAGTTCTGGTTGCCTCATTTTAGGAAGGATGTGGAAGCTTTGGAAAAGGTGCAAAGGAGATTTACCAGGATGTTGCCTGGAATGGAGAGTAAGTCTTACGAGGAAAGGTTGAGGGTGCTAGGCCTTTTCTCATTAGAACGGAGAAGGATGAGGGGCGACTTGATAGAGGTTTATAAGATGATCAGGGGAATAGATAGAGTAGACAGTCAGAGACTTTTTCCCCGGGTGGAACAAACCATTACGAGGGGACATAAATTTAAGGTGAAAGGTGGAAGGTATAGGAGGGATATCAGAGGTAGGTTCTTTACCCAGAGAGTAGTGGGGGCATGGAATGCACTGCCTGTGGAAGTAGTTGAGTCAGAAACATTAGGGACCTTCAAGCAGCTATTGGATAGGTACATGGATTACGGTAAAATGATATAGTGTAGATTTATTTGTTCTTAAGGGCAGCACGGTAGCATTGTGGATAGCACAATTGCTTCACAGCTCCAGGGTCCCAGGTTCGATTCCGGTTTGGGTCACTGTCTGTGCGGAGTCTGCACGTCCTCCCCGTGTCTGCGTGGGTTTCCTCCGGGTGCTCCGGTTTCCTCCCACAATCCAAAGATGTGCAGGTTAGGTGGATTGGCCATGATAAATTGCCCTTAGTGTCCAAAATTGCCCTTGGTGTTGGGTGGAGGTGTTGAGTTTGGGTAGGGGGTTCTTTCCAAGAGCCGGTGCAGACTCAAAGGGCCGAATGGCCTCCTTCTGCACTGTAAATTCAATGATAATCTATGATTAATCTCGGACAAAGGTTCGGCACAACATCGTGGGCCGAAGGGCCTGTTCTGTGCTGTATTTTCTATGTTCTATGTTCTAATTCCCGTACCAGCCTCCCCGAACAGGCGCCGGAATGTGGTGACGAGGGGCTTTTCACAGTAACTTCATTGAAGCCTATTTGTGACAATAAGCGATTTTCATTTCATTTAATTTCATTCTGGTAAATCTCCTTTGCACCCTTCCCAATGCTTCCACATCCTTCCTATAATGAGGTGACCAGAACTGCACACAATACTCTAAATGTGGTCTCACCAGGGTCATGTATAGTTGCAGCATAACCCCGAGGCTCTTAAACTCAAGGCCCCTGTTAATAAACGCTAACACACAAGGCCTTCTTCACAGCTCTATCACTTGAGTGGCAACTTTCAGAGATCTGTGGACATGAACCGCAAGATCTCTCTGTTCCTCCGCATTCAAATTTTTTCTACCAAAATGAATCACCTTGCACTTATCAGGGTTAAACTCCATCTACCATTTTCCGGCCCAGCTCTGCATCCTATCAATGTCTCTTTGCAGCCTACAACAGCCCTCCACCTCATCCACTACTCCACCAATCTTGGTGTCATCAGCAAATTTACTGACCCACCCTTCAGCCCCCTCCTCCAAGTCATTGATAAAAATCACAAATAGCAGAGGACCCAGCACTGATCCCTGTGGTACACCGCTGGTAACTGGTCTCCAGTCTGAAAATTTTCCATCCACCACCACCCTCTGTTTTCTATGTGATAGCCAGTTACTGATCCAATCGGCCAAATTTCCCTCTATCCCACACCTCCTTACTTTCTTCATGAGCCGACCATGGGGAACCTTATCAAAAGCCTTACTAAAATCCATGTATACGGCATCAACTGCTCTACCTTCATCTACACACTTAGTTACCGCCTCAAAGAATTCAATCAAATTTGTGAGGCAAGACTTACCCTTCACGAATCCGTGTTGACTATTCCGGATTAAGCTGCATCTTTCCAAATGGTCATAAATCCTATCCTTCAGGACCTTTTCCATTATCTTCCAGACCACCGAAGTAAGACTAACTGGCCTATAATTACCAGGGTCTTTCCTATTCCCTTTCTTGAACAGAGGAACAACATTCACCACTCTCCAGTCCTCTGGCACTATCCCCGTGGACAGCGAGGACCCAAAGATCAAAGCCAAAGGCTCTGCAATCTTATCCCTTGCCTCCCAAAGAATCCTCGGGTATATCCCATCTGGCCCGGGGACTTGTCGACCCTCAGGTTTTTCAAAATTGCTAATACATCCTTCCTCAGAACATCTACTTCTTCCAGCCTACCCGCCTGAATCACACTCTCATCCTCAAAAACATGGCTCCTCTCCTTGGTGAACACTGAAAAAAGGTATTCATTCAAAGCCTCTCCTATTTCTTCTGACTCCATGCACAAGTTCCCACTACTGTCCTTGACCGGCCCTACCCTCACCCTAGTCATTCTTTTATTTCTCACATAAGAGTAAAAAACCTAGGGGTTTTCTTTGATCCGACCCGCCAAGGACTTCTCATGCCCCCTCCTAGCTCTCCTAAGCCCTTTTTCCAGCTCATTCCTTGCAACCTTGTAACCCTCAAGCGACCCTACTGAACCTTGTTTTCTCATGCGTACATACTCTTCCTTTTTCCTCTTGACAAGACATTCAACCTCTTTTGTGAAGCATGGTTCCCTCACACAGCCATTTCCTCCCTGCCAGACAGGGACATTCCTATCAAGGACACGCAGTATTTGTTCCTTGAACAAGCTCCACTTTTCATTTGTGCCTTTCCCTAACAGTTTCTGTGCTCTTATTCTCCCTAATTCTTGCCTAATCGCATCATAATTACCCCTCCCCCAATTATAAACATTGCCCTGCCGTATGGCCCTATCCCTCTCCATTGCAATAGTGAAAGACACCGAATTGTGATCACTATCTCCAAAGTGCTCTCCCACAAACAAATCTAACACTTAGCCCGGTTCATTACCCGGTACCAAATCCAAACCTATGGGAAAAAATGTCGACTATCTACCTTATCGATGCCCCTCATTATTTTATAGACCTCTATAAGATCCCCCTAAGGCTCCTACGCTCCAGGGAAAAAAGTCCCAGTCTATCCAGCCTCTCCTTATAACTTAGACCATCAAGTCCCGGTAGCATCCTTGTAAATCTCTTCTTCACTCTTTCTAGCTTAACAATATCCTTCCTATAATAGGGTGACCAGAAGTGAACACAGTGTTCCATGTGTGGTCTCACCAATGTCTTGTACAACTTCAACAAGATGTCCCAACTCCTGTATTCTGACCAATAAAACCTAGCATGCCGAATGCCTTCTTCACCACCCTGTCCACCTGCGACTCCACCTTCAAGGAGCTATGAACTTGTACCCCCCGATCTCTTTATTCTGTAACTCTCCCCAACTCCCTACCATGAACTGAGTAGGCCCTGCCCCCATTCAATCTACCAAAATGCATCACCTCACATTTATCCAAATTAAACTCCATCTGCCATTCATCGGCCCACTGGCCCAATTGGGCAAATCCTGTTGCAATCCTAGATAACCTTATTCACTATCCACTATGCCACCAATCCTGGTGTCATCTGCAAACTTACTAACCATGCCTCCTACATTCTCATCCAAATCATTAATATATATAACAGATAACAGTGGACCCAGCACCGATCCCGGAGGCACACCGCTGGTCACAGGCCTCCAGTTTGAAAAACAACCCTCTACAACCACCCTTTGGCTTCAGTCGCTAAGCCTTCTTAAATGTTGTGCGGGTTCCCGTCTCTACCAGTGCTATACATTTGGGCTGTTCTCATTGTGTTGTTGCATGGTCACTCGAAAGAGTTTTGTCGCGTGATAGTCCCAGACGTCATTGGCTACTTTGCGGGGTTCGAGTCCGTCTAGACGAAGGCTGGAATCCTCCAAACACACCAGGGTGAAAAGAAAACTGCCGACGAGGAACGGAACAGAAGAAATATTATTTTCCAAAAAAGGAAATCGATGTTTCAACAGTCGGCGTTGAGGCAGATCAACGTTAGCAATTGGACCCCAGACCTGGCATCGGACCGGGAAGATTGTTGGGCAAAGATTAAAAAGGAAAGGTCCGTACCTGAGTACGACCTCTCGAGGAGGTCAGGCTGCAGAGCCCGCCATGGGCAGTAGAGTAAGACACGGAGGTAGAGGGGGCAAAGAGAAACAAAATCAGGCATTGCAAACTGGCTTATTCACCATTATTAGACCATTAACATAAGGGAGATTGTGAGAACATTCCAATATCGCTGAAAAATGGAAGGAAAATCTGGCTTATTTGAGGAAGAGTCTAAAAATTGGAAATCATATGCAGAGAGCTGGCAGCGATAGCCAATAACATTCCAAAAGAGATTAAGGCTCCTGCTTTTCTTACTATTGGTAGATTAGTAAAACCTCTCATTCACTCCAAAGTCTGGTGCAACCCACGGACCCGGTTGGGAGGATACACTTGTAAAATCCTTGTCCATCCTGTGTTTCTTTTTTAATTCCTGTCCTGCTGGCTGCCTTTAATCTACAGTCTTCTTGCTAGCTGCTGCAACATTGAGACTTTTGCTTAAGCTAGACACTTTAGGCAAACCGAAACACCCCTGATCTAATTGAACCAGCTCAGAACTTCCCCTTTATGCTCTTTAGAAGAGCCCGTGATGTCGGTTTAATAGACTTGGCAAGCAGCCAATTGGTGAGTCTGGAATTCTGAGACATCGCCTGTCTCCCTTATGATTGGTGGAGGCATTCAGAACATTCTAGAAGAAAGGCGAGTCATGGGAAGAGCTCCATTTTGTTCTGTGAGGAGACTCAGCCAGGAAGTAGCTTGAAGTCTCTCTCTCTCTCTGCCAGCCACTTTAAGGTGCTCCTAGCCAGACCTGTGAAGGCACTCCTATTTTAAAGACTGCAGACAGCAGTCGGACCTGTGAAGGGAACTCCTGGAGTGAAACGCTGTGAGCAGGCTCTCCTACCAGGTCTATAGCAGGTTAATCCTCCGTCTAATTGGCTGGGAAAAACCTGGTCTGTGGACTTTTCACGATACAGGCAGAATCTCTGCACCAAGATCAGGCAAACAGAAAAAAGCAGACTGGACATGTGGGCCAGGATTCTCCGACCCCCGCGCCGAGGTAGGAGAATCCCCAGGGGGGAGGCGCGAATCCTGTCCCACCGCCCCGACGCCAGCCTCCCTATTCTCCGGCGCTGTTTTTTGGGGACCGGTGAGATTCCTGCCACACCAGTCAGGGGCCGTTGACACCCCCCCCGGTGATTCTCCGGTTTGGGCGCAGTCCCGCCGGCGTGAATTACTCACCTCCCGCACGGCGGGACCTGGCAGGTAAGAGTGCGGGGGCGGTCCTGGGGGCGGGGGGGTGCGGAGGGATCCGATCCCGGGGGGAGCGGGCCCTGGGCCCCTCTAGGGCTCTGCCATATTGCCCAGGGGGAGCATGTACGGAAATACACCGGCTGGACCGTGCATGCACGAGGTCACGCCGCCCATTCCGCGCATGAGCGAACTCCCGCCGGCCCTTCGGCGCTGGAGAGGCGTCAACCCCTTCGCCCGTCAAACTAGCCCCCGAAAACTTGGAGAATTCCACACTTCCGGGGGCTGTTGACGCCGGAGTGGTTGACGCCGGTATTCCCGCTGGCATGGGGACTTAGTCCGCAGAAGGGAGAATCCCGCCCACGGTTTCTGTGACCTCTCATGTATAAAGCTCCAGTAATTTCTCAGGAAGATGGAGACTCCATCTGGTGGTTGACGAATTGAACTGCACTGACCTGAATCTCCTGTGTGGGGCTCCATCTGGTGGTCAAAGGACAGAATTGCACCATCCTTTATCTCCTGTGTCAATCCATTCCCCTGAGGGTTGCATTTGGAGAAGAATGGGATTACTGGGTGACAGATGGAGGTGTGGGCTTGGGTCGGGTGCTCTTCCCAAGGGCTGGTGCAGACTCGATCAGCCAAATGGCCTCCTTCTGCACTGTAAATTTTATGATTCTATGATTGAAAGATCCTCATATCTCCCATACTTATTGCACAGTGGTTAGCACTGTAGTTTCACCGCATCAGGGCCTCAGATTCTCTGACTGGCTTGGGTCACTGTCTGTGAGGAGTCTGCACGTTCTCCCCATGTCTACGTGGGTTTAAGTCCTGAAAGACGTGCTGTTGGTGAATTGGACATTCTGAATTCTCCCTCTGTGTACCCGAACAGGCGCCGGAATGTGGCGACTAGGGAATTTTCACAGTAACTTCATTGCAGTGTTAATGTAAGCCTGCTTACGACACCAATAAAGATTATTATAATGCCTGTTATTTTTTAACCTTTCCTACCATCCCCTCCTTACTGTGTGTCCATCTTGTGTGCGCCTGGGTGGAGGGTGGGATGGGATTTTGAGCATAGGTAGACGAGTTAACCATTGTTCCGTTATTTCAGTTGTATATTCACCTTTTGCTCTTGTTAGAGATAAACAAAGCCCGGCTAGCTCAGTCGGTAGAGCATGGGACTCTTAATCCCAGGGTCGTGGGTTCAAGCCCCACTTTGGGTGCTTCAATTACTTGTTAGAAATAAACAGTTTGTTAATGTTTTATTTATAAATCTGGTGCCTGGAACTCATTGGAGAAGTCAATGGTTAAAGGTTTCAGGAAAACATACAAATTAGCGGTTAATTCATTATGTTGGGATGCTGGGTCTGTACACTCGTCCAGGGTGTCATAACGCGGTGACAAAACTTATCAGGAATTGGTTAAAATAATAGAAAACCATTATGCGCCAAAGCCATTAATTATTACAGAGAGGTTTCGACTTCACTGAAGGAACCATCTACAAGGGTAAAATATAGCACAGTTTGTTGCAACCTCGTGGAGTTTTGTGAATTTGGTGACTCTCCGGATGATACAATTAGAGATCGCTTGGTTTGTGGGTTGAGAAATGAGGCCATTGAGGGAAGATTATTAACGGAACAAAATCTAAGTCTGAAAGCAGCATTGGATATAACCATTTCAATGGAGCTTGCACTTGGATCCATAACATGGTTATCACGCAGGAAAGGTTTACCCAGCAACATGTGTCATCGCGGTGCAAAAATGGGCCATTCACAGGCTGACTGTAATGTCAAAATTGAGGCAGAATTGGCCACAGTCTCCCAGAGAAGAAAAACACAGAACACAGCAAGCAGAAAAAACTTTGATTCGATTTATTGTCACATGTACCGAAGTACAGTGAAAAGTATTTTTCTGCGGCCAAGGGAACGTACACAGTACGTACATAGTAGACACAAGAATAATCAACAGGGAACATTGACAAATGGTACATCGACAAACAGTGATTGGTTACAGTGCGGAACAAGGGGCCAAAACAAAGCAAATACATGAGCAAGAGCAGCATAGGGCGTTGTGAATAGTGTTGTTACAGGGAACAGATCAGTCCGAGGGGGAGTCGTTGAGGAGTCTTGTAGCTGTGGGGAAGAAGCTGTTCATATGTCTGGATGTGCGGGTCTTCAGACTTCTGTACCTTCTGCCTAATGGAAGGGTCTGGAAGAAGGCAATGCCTGGCTGGGAGGGGTCTCTGATAATGCTGTCTGCCTTCCTGAGGCAGCGGGAGGTGTAGACAGAATCAATATTGGGGTGGCAATCTTGTGTGATGCGTTGGGCTGAGTTCATCACAGTCTGCAGTTTCTTGCGATTTTGGACCGAGCAGTTGCCATACCAGCTGTGATGCAGCCGGATAGGATGCTCTCTATCGCACATCTGTAGAACTTTGTGAGAGTCGATGCAGACATGACAAATTTCTTTCGTAGGAAGTAGAGACGTTATTGGGCTTTCCTGACTGTTACAAATTCAACTAAGAAAATTCACAGCATGGAAGAAAAAAATAGTAACAACAATGAAGCCACAGCACATCATTCTGATGAGGAATTGATGTTAAATGTACTTTCAGTTCAAGGTGAATCACATCAGCTCTCGGAATTCCAAAACTGATGGAGGACCTTTAGAAATGCAGGTCGGTAAGGGAGCTGTTCTCTCTTTAATTCCCGAGGCCACCTAAGAACAAGAATTGAATCACCGAGCAGTAAAACCGGGAGATATCATCCCCAGAACGTACACCGAGGACATTGTGCCTCTAAGAGGATACATCAAGTCGAGTTAAATGGGTGAGCTGCGGAGCTGCCCCTCCATGTTGTCCGAGGAAGTTTTCCAGCTCTCTTTGGCCACTCTTGCCTGGAAAATATCAAGTTGAATTGGAGTGCTGGGAACAGCTTTGTGGATTCTAAGACGAATCTACAGAGCATCTTAGAGAAATACAGCAGTGTAGTCGAGCATACACTGGGGTCCATGAAAGTACAACTGTCAGTAAAGATCAAACAAAACAGCCAGCCAAAGAATCTCAAGGGGAGGGTCGTGTCCTGTACCAGACGTCCAGAGGTAGAATCTGAACCAATGAGACCTGTGGATACAGGAGTCTGTATTCATGACTGGCAACCACTATTGTGCCTGTAATACGACCATAAAACATAGGAGAAGAATTAGGCCACTCGGCCCATCGAGTCTGCTCCGCCATTCAATCATGGCTGATATTTTTCTCATCCCCATTCTCCTGCCTTCTCCCCATAACCCCCGATCCCCTTATTAATCAAGAACCTATCTATCTCTGCCTTAAAGACACTCAGTGATTTGGCCTCCACAGCCTTCTGCGGCAAAGAGCTCCACAGATTCACCACACTCTGGCTGAAGAAATTCCTCCTCCTCCTGTTTTAAAGGATGGTCCCTTTAGTCTGAGATGGTGTCCTCTGGTTCTAGTTTTTCCTACAAGTGGAAACATCCTCTCCACGTCCACTCTATCCAGGCCTCGCAGTATCTTGTAAGTTTCAATAAGATCCCCCTCATCCTACTAAACTCCAACGAGTACAGACCCAGAGTCCTCAAATGTTCCTCATACGACAAGTTCTTCATACTTGTGAACCTCCTCTGGACCCTTTCCAAGGCCAGCACATCCTTCCTTAGATATGGGGCCCAAAACTGCTCACAATACTCCAAATGGGGTCTGACCAGAGCCTTGTACAGCCTCAGAAGTACATCCCTGGTCTTGTATTTTAGCCCTCTTGACATGAATGCTAACATTGCATTTGCCTTCCTAACTGCTGACTGAACCAGCACATTAGCCTTAAGAGAATCGTGAACAAGGACTCCCAAGTCCCTTTGTGCTTCTGCTTTCCGAAGCATTTCCCCATTTAGAAAACAGTCTATGCCTAAATTCATCCTTCCAAAGTGCACAACCTCACACTTTTCCACATTGTATTTCATTTGCCACTTCATTGCCCACTCTCCTAGCCTGTCCAAATCCTTCTGCAGCCCCCTTGCTTCCTCAACACTACCTGTCCCTCTACAGATCTTTGTATCATCTGCAAATGAACGAAGCAGGACGGAACTATACGCATCTGCAGAGAACTGAAAACACCCATCAGTTCTATGCGTGGATCAATACCTGCTTCCATTGATTGAGGATTTATTTAGTTGGAGGCCAGAAGTTCAACAATATCACAGGCTTACCGGCAAATGGATATTGCAGCTGAATCTCAATACCTGTTCACCATCATCACACATAACGACCTATTCAGCAATAGGAGATTCATTTTTGCAATAATGTCAGCAGCAGCTTTATTTCAGCTGTCCATGTGCCAAATCCTCAGCGGTTCGGGGGGGTACGGTGTAACCTTGGTGATATACTAATTACTGGTACCAATGAACAAGAACACTTATGGAACTTAGAAGCCACATTGCAACACCTTCAGACGCAGGGTCTTTGTGTGAGGAAAGATAAGTGTGACTTCTTTCAAACCTCAGTCCATGTCATGGACAGTAAGAGTTTACAGAAGGCATCTCAGATGATGCAGGTTATTATAGAGGCCCCACAGCCAATGAATGTGACACAGTTAAGATTATTCCTCGGGTTAATTAACCACAATGGGAAATCTGTCACGAATCCAGCAACTCCACCTAAACCTCCACATACTTTGTTGTGCATGAAACGAGCTTGGCAATGGACACCAGAATGCAAAAAAGCATTTCAATCAGTTAAACGAGAACTGAATAAGTCAGAAGTGTCGGTACATTCCAGCCCAAAGTTGCCATTACAACTTGTGATGTTCTCAATCCTGTCCCCCCTCAGTCTCCTCTGCTCCCAGGAAAACACCCCCAGTCTATCCAATTCCTCTCCATAACTAAAACTCTCCAGCCCAGACAACATGCTGGTAAATCTCCTCTGCACCCTTTCCAGTGACTGTCACATCCCTCCTATAATGTGGATTCCTGAACTGCAGACCGTACTCTAGCTGTGACCTAACCAACGTTTTATACAGTTCCAGCATAACCTCCCTGCTCTGAAACTCCACGCCTCAGCTAATAAGGCAAGTATACCATCTGCCTTCTTAACCACTGTGTCCACCTGCTCTGCTGCCTTAAGGGACCGGTGTACATGCACAGCAAGGTCCCTCTGATCCTCGGTGCTTCCCAGGGTCCTGCCGTTTATCATGTATTCCCGCGCCTTGTTTGTCCTGCCCAAGTGTATCACCTCACACCTATCCCGATTGAACTGCATTTGCCACTGATCAGCCCACCTGACCAGCCCGTCTATATCCTCCTGTAATCGAAGGCTATCCTCCTCACTATTTGCCAATCCACCAATTTTCGTATCATCCACAAACTTACTGATCAACCCTCCTACATTCATATTTAATTCATTTATATAAACCACAAACAGCAAGGGCCCCAACACTGACCCCTGAGGGACCCCACTGGACACAGGCTTCCAGTCAGAAAAACACCCCTCGACCATCACCCTCTGTTTCCTGCCACTCAGACAATATTGGATCCAATTTGCCAAATTTCCTTGGACCCCATGGGCTCTTATCTTCGCTATCAGTCTCTCATGTGGAACCTTATCTGAAGCCTTGCTGAAGTCCAAGTGACAATGTCAAATTTCCCTCATCGACTCACCTGGTCACCTCTTTGAAAAATCAAGTTGGTCAGACGTGACCTCCACATGACCTCCCCTTAACAAAACCATGCTGGCTGCTCCTGATTAATCCCGGCCTCTCCAAATGCAGATTAATTCAGCCTCTCAGAATTGCTTCCAGTAGTTTCCCCCCCACTGAGGTTAGACTGACCGGCCTGTAGTTTCCTGCTTTATCCCTTCCTCCCTTCCTGAATAATAATTGACCACATTGACTACCCTCCATCACGGGAGGGGATGCAGACACAGAGCGAGGATTTGCAGGATGGAGTGTCGGAATCTTTCCAACACCTGCAGGTGAAGCTGGAGGAGTCCATCCGCCCTCGGGCACAGGAGATGTTGCCGTCAAGGCGTGGCACCCAGGCCAACATTGAACAGGCGGCGTCCAAGGTGCGAGGCATGGGCGTCAGTGCCCTAGATCAAGATGCCCAAGGCTCAGAACACACTGTGCAGTCGATGGCTGAGGTTCAGGACAGGGGAGCAGCGTCACGGCAGCCATGTCCCAGGCCCATACGGACATTGCTGCGGTGCTCCAGAGCTGGGCCCAGTCTCAAAGGGTCATGTCGGATGGCATCAGGACCATTGGCCGGGCACAGACTGACCTGGGCCAGTCACAGTCCCATTGCATAGTCATAGAATCATAGAATCCCAGAGAGACATGGCACTGTGTCAGACGGACATGACCGAGGTACTGAGGGTCATAACTCACTTGCTGAGGGACGTGTCCCTGTCTCAGAGCTCCATGGTTGAGGGCTCAAGACCATGGCTCAGATGGGAGCGAGCCTCCAGGACTGGCAGTGCCAGGTGACGGTAAAGTCCCCGGAGCTCACTCTGGCCTCACCTCCGTCCCATGGAGTAGGTCGGGGGCCAAGGAGCCCCCCAAGGGAGGAGGAAGTGAAGGGTCCATGTCGGAGCCTGCCCCAGGTTAGGTGCTGGAACAGTCAGCGCTTCTGATACCCACCTGATACTAGCGTACCTCATGGGCAGGGGGCAGAGCAGGGCAGCACTTTATAACCTGTGACACACGAAAGTCAGCCAGACCCATCCAGGTGCTACGGAGGACGGCCGCCAAAGGCATCTAAGGTCAGAGGGCGAGAAACGCAGCAGGTCACCTCCATGTCTGATGTGCTATCTGGTGTCACACCGAGAAGGAGCAGTCGGCCACGTAAGATAAGAAAGGTAAACACGTGTTAAGTTGGCACGTGTGCAGCACATAGGTCAGAGGTAGGGGTCAGGGCACAATAATGTGTATCGTCACTATTAAACACCTTTTCACAAACATCCCAGCCAGCCTCAATCCTCTGTCTGAAGGGTTTTCAGGATCGGCTGGGTGTAGATGGGCCAGGTGTGAGGCGGCCTCGATTCACTGGATTGGTTGGTCCCACCCTTTTTCCTGATTGGAACATCTTGGCTCTGTACTCTCCCTATTTCCTTCTCGAATGCGTCCCACTGTTCTGTCACAGATTTACCTAAAAGTCTCGGCTCCCAGTCCTCTCTGGCCAAATCATATCTGATCTTATTAAAATCGGCCTTTCCCCAGTTTAGAACTTTGATTTCAAGCCCGTCCTTGTCCTTTTCCATAACAATCTTAAATCTAACTGAGTTATGATCACTGTCTGCTAAATGCTCCCCCACTGATACTTCAACCACTTGCCCGGCTTCAGTACCAAAAATTAAGTCCAGGACCCCCCCCCCCCCCCCCACTCTCTTGTAGGTCCTTCTACGTACTGGCTTAAAGAGTTCTCCGGGACAAATTCTGCTCCCTCTAAACCTTTCACACTGTGGCTACCCCAGTTACCATCGGGGAAGTTGAAATCGGCACTGTCACTACCGACAAGGGACCGGATTCTCCGGTTCTCCGGATTCTCCGGTCGCCGGCGTCGAAATCACGTTCGGCGTTCGGCCGGAGAATCCCCGTTCACGACCGAATCGGGGGCGGCGCCGCTCTCGCGATGCTCCGTCCCCTCCAAAGCTGCGTACTCGGAGAGTACGATGGGCCACTTATCAACGGCCTCAGGATGCCTGAGACCCCCCCCAATCCTCCGCCCCCAACCGGCCGAGTTCCCCACGCTGTCGGTCGCGTGTGGTCTCACCCGTCGGGAACTCGGCAGGGGAGGGCCGATCCGTGGGGGGGGGGGGGACATTATTCGGGGCTGGGGACACTGTTAGGGGGTGGGCCAGGGCGCGCTTAACATGGCGGGTGGCTGCAGGCCGCCGCCCTGCGCATGGACCATGGACCCCGCAATTCTCTGGGGCATATCGGCAGCGAGAGCCGGGTGCTCTACGCTGCCCTCCTGCTACCCCCGGCAAAACAGGGGATCGGTGCAGTTTTGCACCATTTGTACTGGCGTAAAACACCACCAACGTGGGGACATAGCCCCAGAATCAGAGAATCCAGCCCAGGATGGGCCAAAAGGCCTCATTCTGCACCATAACAATTCTGTGATTCTCTGTTAATTAAATACCAGAGCGTAGATTTGTGAATTTACGCTCCCTTCCCTCTGTGCACCAGAAGGGGTGGCATGGTAGCACAGTGGTTAGCACAGTTGCTTCACAGCGCCAGGGTCCCCAGTTCGATTCCCGGCTTGGGTCACTGTCTGTGCGGAGTCTGCACTGCACCCTGAGGAAAAACCTTTTCCCACGGAGTGGTTAAGATGTGGAATGGTCTGTCTGAGAGTGTGTGGGGCAGGTTCACTCGGGATATTCAAAAGGGTATTGGACTGTGATCCGAAAAGCAAGAATGTGCAGGGGGGAGTGAAGAAGGTGGGGGGGGAGGTAGGGGTGGCATTAAGTGAATTGCTCATTCTGAGGGCTAGGATAGACGCAACAGACTGAATGGCCTCCTTCTGTACCAGAGAGCCCCATCTGCTATTTCCTGTCTCTTTCTTCCTGCTCTCTCCTGGAGAGGGGGGCATCATTCTCCAAGAAGTGCGATGGGCTGTCTCCGTAGTTCAGGAAGAATAAGGAGCTCTGTGTAAAAGGCACAGTTCCTATTCTGGATGAGCTGCAGTTGGTCAATGATGCTAATTTGCTGGTGCGTTGAGGGAGGACACGGGGGGTTTGAGAGATTCTGGAAACCTGGTGCCTATAAATCTGCCGCTATTAAACGTTTCGCCTAAACCACAAAACCGAGGGCTCCACAGGTGCTGATGTCTCTGTGAAAGATTTCATTAGCAGCAAAGTCTGAAGCCCTGTTTTTATAGCTTGTCTGTGTTTTTATACAAAGCCGTTCAGTTAATACATTGTCCTCAGCGATAGCGAAAAGATCAATAACAACAAAAATAACAGAATGAGGCAGAAGAGAACATTTGTAATAAACTCAGCAATGCTTCATGTAGCTTTCCCTCACACCAGCACTTTCAGACAGTGTGGTAAACCACTGTTGCACCTGTATTAGGTGATATAAGATAGGGCCTGTACTACAGGTTCGCCGGTAGCCCCTGCCTGCTGGCTCCGCCCAGTAGGAGGAGTATAAATATGCGTGTCCCCTATTCAGCAGCCATTTGGCCAGCTGCTGTGGGAGGCCACACATCTTACTGCAATAAAGCCACAGTTGTATCCAAACTGAGTCTTTGTACAATTGATCGTGCATCAATTTATTGCAGTGAGATTTTCTAGAAGATGGACCTCCGAATCAAACCAGATCGCCCGCAGCTGGATCCGCAGTCTAGCGACGCCAGAAAGGACTTTAATCACCGGCTAGCCTGCTTCGAGGCGTACATCAACTCAGCGACCACCCCTGTTCCGGAGGCTCAGAAGATACGGGTCCTGTACTCAAGGTTGAGCTCCAGCGTGTTTCCGCTGATCCAGGACGCCCTGAGCTACGCGGACGCCATGGCGCTCCGCAAAGAAAACTACGCACAGAAAACGAACACGTTCTTCGCCAGGCCCGTACTCGCCGCTCGCTCTCAACTCCCTGGTGAGTCCATAGAAGACTTCTGGCGGGCCCTAATCCCACTCGTCCGGGACTGTGACTGTCAGGCCGTTACGGCCACCGAACATTCTAACCTTCTTATGCGCGATGCTTTTGTAACGGGGATTGGGTCGGACCTCATTCGCCAAAGGCTGTTTGAAGGGGCCACGCTCGACCTAGCGGGGACTAAGAAGCTCGCGCTCTCCAAGGCGGTCGCCTCCCGTAATGCTCAGGCCGACCCCTCCGGCCGCGCGGCCCACCCCTCCTATCCCGCGTGGACCCCACAAACGGCCGCCCCAGCCGGGGCTTTACCCAGTCAGTACGCCTGCGCCACACGCCAATCCGCGCACTCCGGGGGTCCCCGATGTCACTTCTGCGGCCAGCAGAAGCACCCTCGCCAACGCTGCCCGGCCCGCGCTGCCATTTGCAAAAAGAGCCACTTTGCCGCGGTGTGCCAGGCCCGCGCAGTCGCGACTATCGCCCCCTCCCCACTGACCCATACACAATGGGCACCGCCATCTTCATCTCCCGGGGCCACACGAGGCCAGTTGGCACCGCCATCCTCACCTCCCGGGGCCACGCGCGGCCAGTGGGCACCGCCATCCTCACCTCCCGGGCACACACGAGGCCAGTGGGCACCGCCATCCTCACCTCCCGGGCACACACACGGCCAATGGGCACCGCCATCCTCACCTCCCGGGCACACACACGGCCAGTGGGCGATGCCATCTTCACCTCCCGGGGCCACGCGCGGCCAGTGGGCACCGCCATCTTCACCTCCCGGGGCCACGCGCGGCCAGTGGGCGCCGCCATCTTGTCCCCCCCCCGCAGGATTTTCAGGGGCCGCTATCTTGTCTTCCCCACGGGGCATGGACACCGACAACATTCCACGACCTGGGCCCCCCCCACATGCTCTCCATCTTCGGACGCCAGCGACGACCAGCTCGCCTCAGTGACGCTCGACCAGTCTCGTCCACACAACCTGGCCCCGCCTCAACTACGGTGAAAATCAACGGCCACGTGACCTCTTACCTGCTGAATTCCGGGAGTACCGAAAGTTTCATCCACCCGGATACGGTAAGGCGCTGCTCCCTCACGGTCCATCCCGCCAATCAAAGAATCTCCCTGGCCTCCGGATCCCATTCCGTCCCGATCCGGGGATTCTGCACAGTCACTCTCACGGTCCAGGGCATAGAATTCAGCAGCTTCCGCCTCTACGTCCTTCCTAATCTCTGTACTGCACTACTACTAGGCCTGGACATCCAGTGCAATCTCCAGAGCCTCACCCTCAAATTCGGCGGGCCCCTACCACCCCTCACTGTGTGCGGCCTCGCGACCCTAAAGGTCGATCCATCCTCCCTCTCCGCCAATCTAACTTCAGATTGCAAACCCGTTGCCACCGGGAGCAGACGGTACAGCGCCCAGGACAGGACCTTCATCAGGTCCGAGGTCCAGCGGCTGCTTCGGGAAGGTATCATCGAGGCCAGCAACAGCCCCTGGAGAGCTCAAGTCGTTAAAACTGGGGAGAAACACAGAATGGTCGTGGACTACAGCCAGACCATCAATCGGTACACGCAGCTCGACGCGTACCCCCTCCCACGCATACCTGATATGGTCAATCCGATTGCGCAGTACCGGGTCTTCTCAACGATAGACCTAAAATCCGCCTACCACCAGCTCCCCATCTGTAAATCAGACCGTCCATACACTGCCTTCGAGGCAGACATTCGCCTCTATCACTTCCTCAGGGTTCCCTTCGGCGTCACCAATGGGGTCTCGGTCTTCCAAAGGGAGATGGACCGAATGGTCGACCGGTACGGTTTGCGGGCCACCTTTCCGTACCTACACAACGTCACCATCTGCGGCCATGACCAGCAGGACCACGATGCCAACCTTGCTAAATTCCTCCGCACCGCCACGCTCCTCAACCTCACCTACAACAAGGAGAAATGCGTGTTTAGCATGACCCGCTTAGCCACCCTCGGCTACATGGTCCAGAACGGAGTTCTGGGGCCCGATCCCGACCGCATGCGCCCCCTCATGGAGCTCTCCCTTCCCCACTGTCCCAAGGCCCTCAAACGCTGCCTGGGGTTCTTCTCCTATTACGCCCAGTGGGCCCCAAACTACGCGGACAAGGCCCGCCCACTCATACAGTCCACCCATTTTCCCCTGACGGCCGAGGCACAACAGGCCTTCGCCCGGATCAGAGCTGATATTGCCAAAGCTGGAATGCACGCTGTAGACGAAACACTGTCCTTCCAAGTAGAAAGCGACGCATCGGACGTCGCCCTTGCCGCCACCCTCAACCAGGCAGGCAGGCCCGTGGCATTCCTTTCCCGCACCCTCCATGCCTCAGAAATTCGGCACTCGTCTGTCGAAAAAGAGGCCCAAGCTATCGTTGAAGCTGTGCGGCATTGGAGGCATTACCTGGCCGGCAGGAGATTCACTCTCCTCACTGACCAACGGTCGGTAGCCTTCATGTTCAACACATAGCGGGGCAAGATCAAAAATGATAAAATCTTGCGGTGGAGAATCGAGCTCTCCACCTATAATTACGAAATTTTGTATCGCCCCGGCAAACTCAACGAGCCCCCAGACACCCTATCCCGAGGTACATGTGCCAGCGCACAGGTAGACCAACTCCGGACCCTGCACGACAGCCTTTGTCACCTGGGGGTCACACGGGTGTACCATCTTGTTAAGGCTCGCAATCTGCCCTACTCCGTCGAGGAAGTACGGACAGTCACCAAGGACTGCCAGGTCTGTGCGGAGTGCAAGCCGCACTTCTACCAGCCGGACCGCGCACACCTGGTGAAAGCCGCCCGCCCCTTTGAACGCCTCAGCGTGGATTTCAAAGGGCCCCTCCCCTCCACCGACCGACACACGTATATTCTCAGTGTGGTCGATGAGTACTCCAGGTTCCCCTTCGCCATCCCATGCCCCGATATGACGTCTGCCACCGTCATCAAAGCCCTCAACACAATCTTCACTCTGTTCGGTTTCCCCGCCTACATCCACAGTGACAGGGGATCCTCATTCATGAGCGATGAGCTACGTCAGTTCCTGCTCAGCAAGGGTATCGCCTCCAGCAGGACGACCAGCTATAACCCACGGGGAAATGGACAGGTAGAGAGGGAGAACGGGACGGTTTGGAGGGCCGTCCAACTGCCCTACGGTCCAGGAACCTCCCAGCCTCTCGCTGGCAGGAGGTCCTCCCTGATGCACTGCACTCCATCAGGTCACTACTGTGCACCGCTACGAATAACACACCCCATGAACGCTTTTTGCCTTCCCCAGGAAGTCCACATCCGGGGTGTGGCTCCCGACTTGGCTCGCAGCTCCAGGACCGGTCCTGCTCCGTAGGCACGTCCGACTCCACAAGGCGGACCCGTTGGTGGAGAGGGTGCATTTGCTCCATACCAACCCCCAGTATGCCTACGTGGCGTTCCCCGACGGCCGCCAGGATACTGTCTCCCTCAGGGACCTGGCACAAGCAGGTTCCACCCATACACACTTCCCCGGCCCGGCGCCACCCTCCCCTCCCCCGGCGCTCCCAACATTAACCCCCCCAGGACCATCCGTCCTTCCCCTGCCCACACCCGAGGATGAAGAGGATTTCGGCACGCTCCCGGAGTCACCCGACATCAGGCCAGCACCGACGTCGCCAGCATCGACATCGCCGTCACCGTTAGGTCGCTCCCAGCGGAACGTCAAGGCACCAGACCGGTTGAATCTCTAACTGGCACCGGACTTTCAAAAGACATAAAACACTGTACATCAATTCACTGCTGTATATAGTTCTCCACCATCCCCGCCGGACTAATTTTAACAGGGGGTGAATGTGGTAAACCACTGTTATACCTGTATTAGGGGATGTAAGGTAGGACCTGTACTACAGGTTCGCCGGTAGCCCCTGCCTGCTGGCTCCGCCCAGTAGGAGGAGTATAAATATGTGTGTCCCCTATTCAGCAGCCATTTTGCCAGCTGCTGTGGGAGGCCACACATTTTACTGCAATAAAGCCACAGTTGTATCCAACCTGAGTCTTTGTACAATTGATCGTGCATCAGACAGCCCAACCCAGCCTCCAAATTCTTCAATCGCTCTCCCCCCCCCCCCCCCCCCCCCGCAGATTTTAACCAGGAAAGTCTCCACTCACACCCTTCACTGGCTCCTCCCCCGACAACCCTGCTTCATCTTCACATCCTGTAGGCTGGAGGATGCACATTTGATTATAATAATCTTTATTATTGTCACAAGTAGGTTTACATTAACACTGCAATTAAGTTACTGTGAAAATCCCCTAGTCGCCACCTTCCGGCGCCTGTTCGGAGAGGCCGGTACGGGAATTAAACCCACGCTGCTGGCCTTGTTCTGCATTACAAGCCAGCTGTTTATCCCACTGTGCTAGACCAGCCCCTGCACTTGTACAAGTGTAGGCGTCACAATAATATGTTGCCTGCACGTGTATAAAGATGCAAACAACTTTGTTAATATACTAGTTATTAGTTATGTTGTATTTTCTAAGTAAAGGAGGGTGTTATATAGAAGATAGAACATAGAACAGTGCAGCACAGTGCAGGCCCTTCGGCCCACGATGTTGTGCCGACCATTTATCCGAATCTAAGATCAACCGAACCTCCACCCCTTCAATTTACTGCTGTACATGTGCCTGTCTAAGAGTCACTTAAATGTCCCTAATGACTCTGACTCCACCACCTCTGCTGGCAGTGCATTCCACACACCCACCACTCTCTGTGTAAAGAACCTACCTCTGACATCTCCCCTGTACCTTCCTCCAATCACCTTAAAATGATGTCCCCTCGTGGCAGCCATTTCCGCCCTGGGGAAAAGTCTCTGGCTATCCACTCTATCCATGCCTCTCATCACCTTGTACACCTCTATCAAGTCACCTCTCTGCCTTTTTCGCTCCAGTGAGAAAAGCCCGAGCTCCCTCAACCTTTCTTCATAAGACATGCCCTACAGTCCAGGCAGAATCCTGGTAAATCTCCTCTGCACCCTCTCCAAAGCATCCACATCCTTCCTATAATGAGGCAACCAGAATTAGACACAATATTCTAAGTGTGGTCTAGCTAGAGTTTTATAAAGCTGCAGCAAAACCTCGCGGCTCTTAAACTCAATCCCCTGTTAATGAAAGCCAACACACTGTACGCCTTCTTTTTTTAAAAAGTATTTTTATTAAGGTTTTGCAGAATTTTTCATAATAAAACAGTGATGCTCGACCAATATCTCCAGAAGCGAGATTGGATGACAATTGAAGGCTTTATTGGACTAGATGTTTCCCCCAGCAGCGCAGGTACAGAATGCAGCTGCTAGGGTGACACAGACTCTTATACTCCGCCTTACTGGGCGGAACCAGCAGGCAGGTTTCACCAATGATCTTCCTGTCTCAGGTACCTCCCACACCAATAATCTTACAGCATCAACCTGGGTACCGTAATACCCCGACTACCACATTCACCCCCTGTTAAAAAAAAGAGTCTGGCGGGGGTGGTGGTCTCGCGTTATCCAGTGGCGGAGGTTGAGGTTATGGTGGGACCCGGTATACATTATTACAGTGTTTTGCCTCGTTACATGTCGCAACTATTTACAGTATTTATTTACATTCAAAATGAAGGAATTAGTCGGTCGGGGGCCTTGGTCATCCTCTGCGATCGTCGCAGTTTTGGCGGTGATGCAGGCGCCGGCTCGGGCATCCGTGGCTCCGGGAGCGTGGCTTCGGCTTCTTCGGCAGCTTCATCACCCCTAGACGGGACCGGTGGGAGGACCGATCCACCTGGGAAGGGGGCGGCTGTGGGGTGCGCTGGTGGGAGGGAGGATGGGGTCGGTAGTGGAGGTGTGGGTGGGGATCCAGCGGGCGCCAGGTCCCGTAGGGAGACCGTATCCTGTCGGCCGTCGGGGTAAGTCACGTAGGCGTATTGAGGGTTAGCATGCAGGAGGTGGACCCTCTCGACCAATGGGTCCGACTTGTGCGCCCGCACGTGTTTGCGGAGCAGGATGGGTTCAGGAGCTGCCAGCCAGGTTGGGAGCGAGGTCCCGGAGGAGGACTTCCTAGGGAAGACAAGGAGACGTTTGTGCGGTGTTTGGTTGGTCGTGGTACACAGCAGTGACCGGATAGAGTGGAGAGCATCCGGGAGGACCTCCTGCCAGCGGGAGACTGGGAGATTCCTGGACGGTAGGGCTAGTAGGACGGTCTTCCAGACCGTTCCGTTCTCCGTCTCTACCTGTTCGTTTCACCGGGGGTTGTGACTGGTCGTCCTGCTCGAGGCGATGCCCTTGCTGAGCAGGAATTGACGCAGTTCGTCGCTCATAAAGGAGGACCCCCTATCGCTGTGTATGTACGCGGGGAAACCGAACAGGGTAAAGATACCCTGGAGGGCTTTTATGATGGTGGCTGCGGTCATGTCGGGGCAGGGGATGGCGAATGGGAATTGGGAGTACTCGTCAATCACGTTCAGGAAGTACGTGTTGCGGTCGGTGGAGGGGAGGAGTCCTTTGAAGTCCATGCTGAGGCGTTCAAAGGGACGGGAAGCCTCTATCAGGTGCGCCCTCTCTGGCCTGTAGAAGTGCGGCTTGCCCTCCGCGCAGATTTGGCAGTCCCTGGTGGCGGTCCTGACCTCCTCGATGGAGTAGGGCAGGTTGCGGGTCTTAATGAAATGGAAGAATCAAGTGACCCGGGTGGCAGATTTCTGAAGCGTGAAGGGTGCGGGAGAAGAAGGCCACGGGCCTGCCTGCTTGGTTGAGGGTGGCCACCAGAGCTACGTCGGACGCGTCGCTCTCAACTTGGAAAGGAAGGGATTCATCGATTGCGTGCATCGTGGCCTTTGCAATGTCCGCTTTGATACAGCTGAAGGCCTGGCGGGCCTCAATCGACAGGGAAAAAAACGTGGATTGAATTAGTGGGCGGGCCTTGTCCGCATAGTTGGGGACCCACTGGGCGTAATATGAAAAAAATCCCAGGCAGCGTTTCAGGGCCTTGGAGCAGTGGGGGAGGGGAAACTCCATGAGGGGGCGCATGCATTCGGGATCTGGGCCTATAACTCCATCATGCACTATGTAGCCGAGGATGGCTAGACGGTCGGTGCTGAAAACGCATTTGTCCTTGTTGTAGGTTAGATTAAGGATTTTTGCGGTATGGTGGAATTTTCGGAGGTTGGTGTCGTGGTCCTGCTGGTCGTGGCCGCAGAGGTGACGTTATCGAGGTATGGAAACGTGGCCCGCTAACCGTACCGATCAACCATTCGGTCCATCTCCCATTGGAAGACCGAGATTCCATTTGTGACACCGAAGGGAACCCTTAGGAAGTGGTAGAGACGCCCATCTGCTTCGAATGCAGTGTATTTGCGGTCGCTAGGGCGGATGGGGAGCTGGTGGTAGGCGGATTTGAGGTCCACCGTGGAAAAGACCTTGTATTGTGCAATCTGATTGACCAAATCAGATATGCGGGGGGGAGGGTACGCGTCAAGCTGCGTATACCTGTTGATGGTCTGACTGTAGTCGATGACCATCCTATGCTTCTCCCCGGTCTTTACAACCACCACTTGAGCTCTCCAGGGGCTGTTGCTAGCCTCAATAATACCTTCCTTCAGTAACCGCTGGACCTCCGACCTATTGAAGGTCCGGTCCTGGGCACTGTACCGTCTGCTCCTGGTGGCGACGGGTTTGCAATCCGGGGTGAGGTTCGCAAACAGGGAAGGCGGATCGACTTTGAGGGTCGCGAGGCTGCAGACAGTGAGGGGGGTATAGGGCCGCCGAATTTAAAACATAAACTCTGGAGGTTACATTGGACGTCTAACCCTAGGAGCGTGGCAGCGCAGAGGTGAGGGAGGACGTAGAGGCGGAAATTTTTTAATTCTCTACCCTGGACCGTGAGGTTCGCTACGCAGAACCCTTTGATCTCTACAGAGTGAGACCCGGAGGCCAGGGAGATTTTATGATTAACTGGGTGGATGGGAAGAGAACAGCGCCATACCGCATTGGGGTGTATGAAGCTCCCTGTGCTCCCGGAGTCGATCAGGCAGGATGTTTTGTGCCCATTGATGAGCACGGTCGTCGTCGTGGTCGAGAGCGTTCGGGGCCGAGATTGGTCCAGGGTCACCGAGGCAAGTCATGGCAAAAGTTGGAGTTTTCCTCGGGCGGTGTGTGGTCATCCGAATCGGAGTCCTGAGACTCCAGCCAAGGTGGCGGCGCCCACTGGTCGCACATGGCTGGGGGTGTGCAAGATGGCGGCGCCCATCCATCGTATGTGGTCCCTGGAGAACAAGATGGCGGCGCCCGGGGCCCGCACGTGGCTCTGGAACAGGAAGATGGCGGTGCCCACTGGCCGCACGTGGCTCGTGGAGAGGGTTGGGGTGGCGGTCCCGGTTTGCCCCTGGAGACCACGGCGACCGCCCGGGCCTAGCATACCGGCATGAAATGGCCCTTTTTGCCGCACCCTTTGCGGGTGGAGGAGCGGGACGGGCAGGGCTGCCGGGGTTGGCTTGCCCGCAAAAATGGCAGCGGGGCCCCTCGGGGTTGCCTGGTAGTCGCGCAGCACAAGCTTGTGGGGGGATGCACCGGAGTCGGCCACGGGGTGGGGGGGGGGGGGGTTCCACGCTGCCCAAGGGGCCGCCGTGCGGTCGGGTACGTAAGCGCTGGCGTTTCGGGAGGCCACATCCAGGGAGCTAGCAAGGGCCCGTGCCTCCTTGAGGCCTAGTGTCTCTTTTTCTAGCAGCCGCTGGCGGATTTGGGAGGACAGCATACCTGCAACGAATGCGTCCCGGATCAAAAGTTCTGTGTGTTCGCTGGCTGAAACTTGCGGGTAGTCACAGATCCTACCTAACACCAGGAGCGCACGGTAGAATTCCTCCAACCATTCCCCGGGGATTTGTCGCCTCGTCGCTAGCAGATGTCGGGCGTAGACCTGGTTTACAGGGCGAATATAGCGTCCTTTCAGCAGGGTTATCGCGGCCTCGAAGTCGTCCGCATCATCGATGAGGGTGCAGATCTCTGGGCTCACCCTCGAGTGGAGAACTTGCAGTTTCTGGTCCTCCGTAGGTGCAGTCGTGGCCATCCTGATGTACCCTTTGAAGCACTCCAGCCAGTGTTTGAAGGTTGCCGCTAAGTTTGCTGCGTGGGGGCTGAGTTGCAGACACTCCGGCTTGATTCGGAGCTCCATTCGTTAAAATCTAGTCTAATAAATTGATGCTCGATCAATAACTCCAGAAGCGAGACTGGATGACAATTGAAGGCTTTATTGGACTAGATGTTTCCCCCAGCAGCGCACGTACAGAATGCAGCTGCTGGGGAGACACAGACTCTTATACTCCGCCTTACTGGGCGGAACCTGCCAGCAGGCTTCACCAATGATCTTGCTGTCTCAGGTACCTCCCACACCAATGATCTTACAGCATCAACCTGAGTACCGTAATACCCCTAATACCGACTACCACAAACAGTCGTAACAATAATAACAAAACAAACTAGAGTGACCATTAACATAGTGCAAAAAGAGAATATACAGTAACAATTAAATAGACATTACCCCCACGCAATCCAGTCTTCCCACACCATCCCAATGAAGCACTCACCCCCCCCCCCCCCACCATCTACCCCCCCCCCCCCCACTCCCTGCCTACGGATTGCTGCTGCTGACATTTTAATTTTCCCCAGAGAAAGCCGACGAACGGTTGCCCCCTCCGAGAGAACCCTAGCGTAGACCCTCTTAAGGCAAACTTTATTTTCTCGAGGCTAAGAAACCCAGCCATGTCATTAACCCAGGTCTCTACACTCGGGGGCTTCGAGTCCCTCCGCATTAACAGAATCCGTCTCCGGGCTACCAGGGAGGCAAAGGCCAAGACGTCGGCCTATTTCGCTCCCTGAACTCCCGGGTCTTCTGACACTCCAAAGATCGCTATCTCTGGACGCGGCACCACCCGTGTGTTAAGCACCTTGGACATTGCCCTCGCGAACCCTTGCCAGAACTCTCTAAGCTCCGGGCATGCCCAAAACATGTGGACATGGTTTGCAGGGTTGCCCTTGCACCTCGTACAACTGTCTTCGACCCCAAAAAAACTTGCTCATTCTCGCTGGCGTCATGTGTGCCCGGTGGACCACCTTAAATTGACTTAGACTGAGCCTGGCACATGATGAGGAGGAATTAACCCTGCCCAGGACCTCTGCCCACAGACCCGCTTCCAACTCCTCACCTAGCTCCTCCCCCCACTTGCCCTTGAGCTCCTCCATCAGGGTTTCCTCCGCCTCCTGTAGTTCCTGGTAATTATCCGATACCTTCCCCATCCCCACCCAAGTGCCGGAGACCACCCTGTCCTGTATCCTCAGTGGTGGCAGCGTTGGAAAGGCCACTACCTGTTTTTTCAGGAAGGCTCGTACTTGCAGATATTTAAAGGCATTTCCTGGCGGCAGATTAAATTTGTCCTCTCGCGCCTTCAAACTGGGAAAGCTTCCGTCTATGAACAGATCTCCCATCCTTCTGATGCCTGCCCTCTGCCAGCTCTGGAACCCACCATCCATCCTACCCGGGACGAACCTGTGGTTGTTACATATCGGGGTCCAGACCGACGCTCCCTCCACCTTCTTGTACCTCCTCCACTGTCCCCAGATCCGCAGTGTCACCACCACCGGACTTGTGGAGTAACGGGTCGGCGAGAATGGCAAAGGAGCCGTTATCAAAGCTCCCAGACTGGTACCTTTACATGACGCCGCCTCCAGCTGCTCCCACGCCCCCCATCCCCCCATCGCCCACCTATCATATGCCTTCTTTTTAAAAAAAATTTGTGTACCCAATTATTTTTTGGCAATTAAGGGGCAATTTAGCATGGCCAATTCCACCTAACCTACACATGTTTGGGTTGTGGGGGTGAGACCCACGCAAACACGGGGAGAATGTGCAAACTCCACACAGACAGTGACCCAGAGCTGGGATCGAACCTAGGACCTCGGCGCCGTGAGACTTCAGTGCTATCACTGCGCCACCGTGCTGCCCCCACCATACGCCTTCTTAACAACCCTATCAACCTGGGTGGCAACTTTGAGGGATCTATGTATGTGGACCCCAAGATTCCTCTGTTCCTCCACACTTCCAAGAATCCTGCCTTTAACCCTGTATTCAGTATTCAAATTCGACCTTCCAAAATTAATCACTTCACATTTATTTAGCTTGAACTCCATCTGCCACTTCTCAGCCCAGCTCTGCATCCTGTCAATGTCCTGTTGTAACCTGCAACAGCCCTCGACACTATCTACAACTCCACCAACCTTTGTGTCATCGGCAAACTTACTAACCCACCCTTCCACTTCCTCATCCAAGTCATTTATAAAAACCACAAAGAGCAGAGGTCCCAGAACAGTTCCTTGCGGGACACCACTGGTCACCGACCTCCAGGCGGAATACTTTCCATCCACTACCACTCGCCGTCTTCTTTCGGCCAGCCAATTCTGTATCCAGACAGCCAAATTTCCCTGTATCCCATGCCCCCTAACTTTCTGGATGAGCCTACCATGGGGAACCTAATCAAATGCCTTACTGAAATCCATATACACCACATCCACTGCCCGACCTTCATCAATGTGTCTCATCACATCCTCAAAGAATTCAATGAGGCTTGTGAGGCATGACCTGCCCCTCACAAAGCCATGCTGACTATCTTTAATCAAACTATGTTTTTCTAAATAATCATAAATCCTATCTCTCAGAATCCCTTCTAATATTTTGCTCACCACAGACGTAAGACTGATGGGTCTGTAATTCCCAGGATTTCCCTATTCCCTTTCTTGAACAGGGGAACAACATTCGCCTCCTTCCAATCATCCGGTACTACTCCAGTGGAGAGTGAGAACGCAAAGCTCATCGGCAATGGCGTAGCAATCTCTTCCCTCGCTTCCCGTAGTAACCTTGGGTATATCCCGTCAGGCCCAGGGGACTTATCTATCCTGATGCTTTTCAAAATTTCCAGCACACCCTCCTTCTTAATATCAACCTGTTTGAGTCTATTAACCTGGTTCACGCTGTTCTCCTGAGCAACAAGGTCCCTCTCGCGTGTGAATACTGAAGCTCCCTCCACTATCCCTGATCGGCCCTACTCTCACTCTGATCGTCCTCTTATTTCTCACATAAGTGTAGAACGCGTTGGGGTTTTCCCTAATCCTTCCCGCCAGGGCTTTTTCACGCCCCCTTCTAGCTCTCCTCAGTCCATTTTTGAGTTCCTTCCTGGCTACCTTGTAACCCTCTAGAGCTGGTCCAGATCCTTGCTTCCTCAACCTTACTTAAGCTTCCTTCTTCCTCTTGACTAGAAGCTCCATTTCTCTTGTCATCCAAGGCTCCTTCACCTTTCCATTCCTTCCTCGTCTCAGTGGGACAAAACTATTCAGCACTCGCAGCAAGTGCTCCTTAAACAATCCCCACATTACTGTTGTGCACTTCCCCAAGAACAATTGTTCCCACTTTATGCTCCTCAGCTCCTGTCTGATAGCAGTATAATTTCCCCTCCCCCAATTAAATACCTTCCCATACTGTGTGTTCCTATCCTTCTCCATGACTATGGTAAAGGTCACGGAGTTGTGGTCACTGTCACCGAAATGCTCTCCCACCGAGACATCTGACACCTGGCCTGGTTCGTTGCCGAGCACCAAATCCAATATGGCATCCCCCCTAGTCGGCCTATCTACAGAGTGAGTCAGGAATCCTTCCTGTACACACCTGACAAAATCTGCTCCATCCAAACTATTTGCACTAAGGAGGTTCCAGTCAATATTAGGGAAGTTGAAGTCACCCATGACAACAACTTTGTTACTTCTGTACTTTCCCAAGATCTGCTGTCCAATCTGTTCCTCCATCTCTCTGCTGCTATTGGGGGGGGGGGGGGGGGGGGTCTATAGAAAACTCCCAATAAAGTGACTGCTCCTTTCTTGTTTCTGACTTCCACCCATACTGACTCAGTAGACAAACCCTCCTCGACTACCTCCTTTTCTGCACTGTGGTGCACTCCCTAATTAACAGTGCCACTCCCCCTCCTCTTTTACCTTCCTCCCTATTCTTCTGAAAACATCTAAACCCCGGAACATCTAACAACCATTCCTGCCCCTGTGAAATCCATGTCTCCGTAATGGCCACAACACCGTAGTTCCAAGTACTGATCCATGCTCTAAGTTCATCTCCCTTATTCCTGACACTCCTTGCATTGAAACAGACACACTTTAACCCATTCTACTGAATGCAACTTTGCCCTATCAACTGTCTATCCTTCCTCACAGACTTGCTGCAGACTATTTCTGCCTGTTCAACAGCTACCCTATCCTCTGATCCATAGCTCTGGTTCCCATCCCCCTGCCAAACTAGTTTAAACGCTCCCAAAGAGCTCTAGCAAACCTCCCACCCAGGATATTGGTGCCCCTTCAGTTTAGGTGCAACCCGTCCTTCATGTACAGGTCCCACTTTCCCAGAAGATATCCCAATGATCCACATATCTGAAGCCTTCCCTCCTGCACCAGCCCTGTAGCCACGTGTTCAGCTGCACTCGCTCTCTGGTCCTTGCCTCACTTGCACGTGGCACCGGTAGCAATCCTGAGATCACTACTCTGCTCGTCCTGCTCTTTAGCTTCCAACCTAACTCCCTAAAATCACTTTTTAGATCCTCATCCCTTTTCTTAGCTATGTCGTTGGTGCCAATGTGCACCACGACTTCTGGCTGCTCCCCCTCCCCCTTAAGAATCCTGTAGACTCGATCCGAGACATCCCTGGCACCCGGGAGGCAACATACCTTCCGGGAGTCTCGCTCGCGACCACAGAATCTCCTATCCGTTCCCCTAACCATTCTGTCTCCTATCACTACTGCTTTTCTATTCTGCCTCCTTCCCTTCTGAGCCCCAGAGCCAGACTCAGTGCCAGAGACCTGGCCGCTAGGGCCTTCCCTCGGTAGGTCATCCCCCCCAACAGCATCCAAAACGGTATACTTGTTTTGAAGGGGAACGGCCACGAGGGATCCCTGCACTTTCTGCCCCTTCGTATTCCTTCTCCTGATTGTAACCCAGCTACTCTTGTCCTGCACCTTGGGTGTGGTTACCTCCCTGTAACTCCTCTCTATCACCCCCTCTGCCGCCCGGATGATCCGAAGTTCATCCATATATGTGGTTTATTGTAGCAATGTCTCTAAGATTGGAGTTATATGACGTCATTGGCTACTTTGCGGACTTTTTGGGGAGTCTAGTATCAAACTTTGTACATTGAAGACTTATTCAATTAACCTTTGTTAATCTTGCATCAAGCGCATGTGCGTCTGTAATCCTTTTTCTTTTCCAGTTATTCTAAAGGTGCAGCAACGCTCGCCTCACCTCCATGTTTGGGCCAAGGCTGAGGTCGGGAGCTGTGGGGTTGGCTTGCTGTGGGGCACCTTGGGGAGTTACACTGCATTAAAGGTTGCTATTGGTTAGCTATTGAGTATTAACCCCGTGGTGAGACCCTCACCATGAGCCCCCCCCCCCACCCACCCCAGACCACCCCCCCCCCACCCCCCCCCACTCCCCCCCCCACCCCCCCCCCCACACACACACCACCCCCCCCCCCCCACCCCACCCCAGACCACCCCCCTCCCCCACCCCCAGCCCCACCTCCAGCTCCAGCGTGTTAAACTCTGGATCAAAGTGACGTGAGTCAGGGGGCGCGATTCAGCGACCATGTTGGACCCGGCACAGAGCCAGGCACAACGGGTAAAATGCGGGGTGCCACAAACTGGGCAGTCTGCCAGCATCGTGTTCACCCCGACTCGCTCCGCTCAGCGCGACCTGGAGTTTGCCCTCGTTGGGCGAGATCAAGGTCTGAATATCCTAATGAGCCTAATTGCTTATTTAAATACCCGGATGTCACATTCACCCGAAGCTCGCCAGCCGAGCCTGGGGACCTCATCGGGGCGCCGGTTATTGCGAATCCACACCAACATGGACCAGTCACAACGGCAACTCGGGCGTCTCTTAGGTCATTGGAGACCCCTGGGTGGTGAGGGATAGGGCGGGGAGGCACCCTGGCACTGGTAGAAAGTCCCCCCCATAGAGTTTGTCAACACAGAAAGAGGCCATTCAGCCCATCATGTCTACACCGGCCATCAAACACCACGGGCAGGATCCTCCGCCCCGGCGCGTCACATTGCTGGTTCACCCCGCCGGCGGGGGGCTCCGTTACACCGGCCGGTCAATGGGGTCTCCCATTGTGGGGCAGCCCCACGGCGTCGGGAAACCCCCGGGCGCCGGCAAAACGGAGACTCCCGCCGGCAGATTAGTTATTCTAAACCAGCACGTGGTCCGTAGCCTTGTGAGCTCTGGCATCTCAGGTGCTCATCTAAACACATCTTAATTGTTGTGAGGGTTCCTGCCTCTTCCTCCCTTTCAGGCAGCGTGTTCCCGATTCCCCACCACCCGCTGGGTGGAACACATTTTCCTCAAACCCCCCCCCCCCCGCTAAATCTCCAGCCCCTTACCTTAACTCTCCGCCCCCTGGGTGCTGACACCTTTACAAAGGGGAAACATTCCTTCCCGTTTACCCTGGGTGCGATTCACCAGAGAAATGGCAAAGTCTGGTTTCGGGTGCGTTTGGCCGGGTGTTCCTCACCGGCTGCCACGCCGACATTGACACCGTTGGCAATTGCAATTAGCCGGTTTTTGGGCCTTGGGGAGTTTATCCCTGTCAAGGCCTCACTTTGAAAGTCTCTCCTTCCGGCTCGCCAACAGGCTCAGCTCTTCACACATTGTGGTGCCATTTTTATAGACTGCCCTACCATCCAGGCACTGCCAGGGTGACAGGCCAGCAGTGCCAAGGTGCATGGCTGCCGGGGGAGTGCCACGGTTCTACAATGCCCTGTCCCTGACCACCTGGAGGGCTCTAATGGCCTCTGAGACCCCCCGCTCCCTTCTACGGGGTGCATGCGTATGGGAACCAGTGCTAATCGGGCCTGGTTGAGGCCTCACAGGCCCAGCCATTAACTCCGGGGAGGCAGGCGAATGTGGCTCAGGATATTTAAATGCACCGTTAAATATCATTACCTGGATCACGCCCGGTCTGGTGCCGGGTGCCACCTGGCGGGAAAATTGCACCAATTTATGTCCCTCATAATCAGGCCCCCTCACAGCCTTCTCTGCTCCAAGGAAAACAACCCGAGCTTATCCAGCCTCCGCTCAGAGCTGAAACGCTCCAGCCCAGGCAGCATCCTGGTGAATCTCCTCTGCACCCTCTCCACTGCAATCACCTCCTTCCTATAGTGCGGTGACCAGAACCGCACACAGTGCTCCAGCTGGGGCCTAACCAGCGTTTTATACAGCTCCCTGCTCTTACAGTCGATGCCAAGGTTAATAAAGGCAAGTAGCCTCCTTAACCACCTTATCTACCTGGCCTGCTGCCTTCAGGAATCTACGGACATGCACACTAATATCATAGGCTTTACAGTGCAGAAGGAGGTCATTCAGCCCATCGAGTCCTTCTGGTCGCCATTCATGATATGCTCCCTTGCCTTGTTAGTCCTTCCAAAATGCATCAGTGCTAAATTCCATTTGCCACCTAACCAGCCCGTCTATATCGTCCTGTAATTGGAGGCCTTGCTCCTCACGATGTATTATATTACTAATTTTTTTGTTACTTGGTCAGGTGACCAATATTAGGTCAGGTGACCGAAAGCGGTGGTTAGCGAGGAAAGTTTTAAGGAGCAGCCTCGAGGGGGAGGTAGGGAGTCCCGAGGCAGTGAAGGGGCAGAGGCCACAGTGTTGGCACTATTAAAATCCGGGATGTTCGAGGGGCCGGAATCAGAGGAGTGCTGAGATCTCGGAGGCTTGTGGGTCGGAGGAGATTTCAGAGATCTCAGGGAGGGATTTACAAACTGGGAAGGGTCACTCCTCTCGCCCCAGCAGAGAAAGATGTGTCCAGAGCTGGGGCGAGCGCTTCACCCGTACCGCGACATCAGACTCTGCCTATTAATTAGTGTGTCCTTAAACTGCAGAGAGTGAAACAGGAACTGTCAGCTCATTAATTCACAGTAACGTGATCGGCAGATCAATCAGGCAGTAGATTGTCAGTGGGATAACTGCCCAATCCTGGTGAAGACGGCAGCTTCTATCAGCTTCCGTAATCAGCACGGGGAAAACTGCTGCAAGGGAAACTCCCCAATTACAAGTTGTCACGGTAATGGAGTCAGTAATGTTCACAGTTGGGAGGAGGAGGGATGGGTTGATTTAATTAGATTGTGGTGACTCCAACATCAGGGGGAGTTTACACAGGAAGATTCCATTTGGCCCAACACATCGAACCAAAAATTAATTCCAGCAGTGATGTTTGGCTGAGCGAGCATTAAACTCTCAGCTACAACCGACAGGGCGCATGAATACTGAAACTAATCGAGTGCATTATTGCTGAAACCGACAGTGTGCGCCGGCGTGGGAACGGTGACAAACTGCTGCGAAACGGCCAGCGATTCCCCGTCCTGCTGGGGGCGAGCAGGATGGCAGCGTACAGCACCCAGCTCCAGCTGCCGCTACCCCCAGGTGAATTGCCGCGTCCGTGGTCGCGTATGTGCAACGTGGCGGACGCAGCCCGCAGACCCGGCCCGCAAAATAGTCCCCCCCTTTGATGGCGTCGGGGGGGCGGGCCTTCAGCCGTCGATACATGGCGCTGCCATAGATACGTGGTGCGTACTCTCCGAGCATGCCGCCTTGGAGGGGGCGGAGCATCGCGAAAGCGGTGACGTCCCCGATTTGGGGGTGTCTTGAATTCTCCGGCCGGCTTCGGCGACCAGAAAATCCAGCCCAGAGGCTTTGGTATTTGTAAAATAAAACTTTATTATAAATATAATATTCAACTTTTTATCTTCACATCTGAAAAGAACAGCTTACCCCTTAACCCCTCCTCCACAATTTCCCATTGAACAACAAGAAAGGAAACAGACAGCTCTCGATCCAGTTCACAATGAGCTGGGCACAGAGTAGTGCTTGTGGTACAGAACAGAGTCTGGCTCTGATTGGAACACCTTCAGACTCTGGCTGAAGATCTTCAATAGGGTGGTTTCAGTCTCTTCCTTGTCTTCAGACGAGACTGCTCTGCTTTTAAAATATTATTACTTTAACTTTAACTCGCCTACTATGAAAGAATTGTGGGCTCAGACAGATCAGAACTCATCTCTCTCTCTCTCTCTCTCACTCTCTCTCTCTGTCTCTCTCTGTCTCTCTCTCTCTCTCTCTGTCTCTCTCTGTCTCTCTCTCTCTCACTCACACTCTCTCTCTCTCACTATCTCTGTCTCTCTCTGTCTCTCTCTCTCTCACTCTCTCTCTCTCTCTGTCTCTCTCTCTCTCACACACTCTCTCTCACTATCTCTGTCTATCTCTCTGTCTCTCTGTCTCTCACACTCTCTCTCTCTCTCTGTCTCTCTCTCTCTCTCTCTCTCTCACACACTCTCTCTCTCTCACTATCTCTCTCTCGCTCTCTTTCTCTCACTATCTCTGTCTCTCTGTCTCTCTCTTTCACTATCTCTGTCTCTCTCTGTCTCTCTCTCACACACTCTCCCCCTCTCTCTCTCACTATCTCTCACTCTCTCTCTCGCTATCTCTCTCTCACTATCTCTGTCTCTCTCTCTCACTCTCTCTCTCTCACTATCTCTCTCTCTCACTATCTCTGTCTCTCTCTCTCTCGCACTATCTCTCTCTCTCTCACTATCTCTCTCGCTCTCTCTCTCACTATCTCTCTCTCACTATCTCTGTCTCTCTCTCTCTCACGCTCTCTCTCTCTCTCTCCCAGTCTCTCTCTGTCTCTCTCTGTTTCTCTCTGTTTCTCTCTGTCTATCTCTCTCACTCTCTTCCTCTGTCTCTCTCTCTCTCTCACTATCTCTCTCTCTCTCCCTGTCTCTCTCTGTCTCTCTCTCTCTCCCTGTCTCTCTCTGTCTCTCTCTCTCTCTCCCTCTGTCTCTCTCTCTCCCTCCCTGTCTCTCTCTGTCTGTCACTCTCTCTCACTATCGCTCTCCCTCTGTCTCTCTCTCTCTCTCACTATCTCTCTCTCTCTCTCTCCCTCTGTGGTGGTATGTATTAGGGGTAATACGGTACACCACGTGTCGACAGGCTATTGGTGGAGGGATGCCAGGTCCTGATAGGATCTGCCACCTACTGGACTCCACCCAGAAATGCCGGTATAAGAACCCGGTTTTTCCCTCCATTTCCCTCAGCAGCTGCATTCAGTAACCACGCTGCTGGGGATAAAGCTTTGCTTAATAAAGCCTTCAATTGACATTACCTCAACCTGCCTCGCGTCATATTGACGGTGCTACAATTTATTAAGCAGAATTTAAATTGAAGAAAACGGCGTGGAAACATGGAGCTCCGAATCACCCCGGAGTGCCTGCGCATCGCACCCCAAGCAGCTAACTCGGCCTCTATCTTCAAACACTGGATGGCATGCTTTGAGGGCTTCCTCCGAACGGCCCCCGGCACACCGACTGACGAACAAAAGATGCAGGTCCTCTATTCCAAGGTGAGTCCTGACGTCTACTCCCTCATCGAGGACGAGGACGGTTTCACCGGTGCCCTCGCCGCGCTGAAGGATACCTACATCCGGCCCGCCAACCAGGTTTTTGCTCGCTACCAGCTCGCCACACGACGGCAATTTCCGGGGGAATCGCTGGACGGGTTTTATAACACCCTGCAGATCCTGGGTCGAAACTGCAACTGCCCGGCGGTCACAGCGAGTGAACACACAGAGCTCCTGGTCCGCGATGCGTATGTGGCAGGTTTGGCCTCTTCCCAGATCCGCCAGAGGCTTCTGGAGAAAGAATCTCTGGGACTTACAGAAGCTCGGCCCTGGCGGCATCCCTCGATGTGGCCTCGCGTAACGCCCGCGCCTACGCCCCCGGCCGCACTACAGCCCCTTGGGCTCCGTGGATCCCCGCTGCGGTCGACTCTCCGACACCCCCCCCCCACCCCCGCAAACCTGCGCGGTCAAAACACAAGACCAACCGGGGGGGCGGCGGCTGCATTTTTGCGGCCAGCCGAAACACCCTTGGCAGCGCTGCCCGGCCCGCGCGGCGACCTGCAAAAGCTGCGGGAAGAAGGGCCACTACGCGACGGTGTGCAAGTCCCGTGGGGTCGCCGCTATCTCCGGGGAAGAAACGGGACCACAGACCCAGCCCCCCCCAGCGATCCACGTGCGACCAACGGACGCCGCCATTTTGGACCCCGGACGCTTCGAGGGAGAGATGGGCGCCGCCATTTTGTCCACCCCCGACCGCGCTCGATCCGTGGACGCCGCCATCTTGGCTGAAGAACCCCGACACAGACGGCCACATACTGACTGATTACGATGCTCAACTTCAACAACCACGTCTGGCTTTGACGACCCTCGACCAGTCGCGACCCCGGACGCTCCAGACTGCAACCACTACAGTCCTAGTGAATGGCTACGAGACGCCTTGTCTTATCGACTCTGGGAGCACCGAGAGCTTCATTCATCTGGACACGGTAAGGCGCTGTTCCCTCGTAATTCGGCCAAGCACCCAGAAAATTTTCCTGGCGGCGGGATCCCACTCCGTTCAGATCACGGGGTTCTGCATCGCTAACCTAACGGTGCAGGGGAGGGAGTTCCGAAATTACCGGCTGTATGTCCTCCCCCACCTCTGTGCGCCCACACTCCTAGGGTTGGACTTCCAATGCAACCTCCAGAGTTTAACATTTAAATTTGGCGGCCCTGTACCCCCACTGACTGTCTGCGGCCTCGCGACCCTCAAGGTTGAACCGCCTTCCTTGTTTGCGAACCTCACACCGGATTGCAAACCCGTCGCCACAGGGAGCAGACGGTACAGCGCCCAGGACCGAGCATTTATCCGGTCCGAAGTCCAGAGGCTGCTGAAGGAAGGCATCATCCAGGCTAGCAACAGTCCCTGGAGAGCCCAGGTGGTAGTCGTTAAGACCGGGGAGTAACAGAGGATGGTCATCGACTATAGTCAGACCATCAACAGGTACACTCAGCTAGATGCGTACCCTCTCCCCCGCATATCCAACATGGTCAATCGGATTGCACAGTACAAGGTCTTTTCCACAGTGGACCTCAGGTCCGCCTACCACCAGCTCCCCATCCATCCCGGTGACCGCAACTATACTGCCTTCGAAGCAGACGGGCGGTTATACCACTTTTTAAGGGTTCCATTCGGCGTCACGAATGGAGTCTCGGTCTTCCAACGAGAGATGGACCGAATGGTTGACCAGCACGGTTTACGGGCCACGTTTCCGTATCTCGACAACGTCACCATCTGCGGCCACGACCAGCAGGACCACGACGCCAATCTCCAAAAATTCCTCCAGACCGCTCACGCCCTGAACCTCACTTACAACAAAGGCGTGTTCCGCACCGATCGTCTAGCCATCCTGGGCTACGTAGTGTGTAATGGAGTGATAGGCCCCGACCCTGAACGCATGCGCCCCCTCATGGAGTTCCCTCTCCCCCACTGTGCCAAAGCCCTGAAACGTTGCCTGTGCTTCTTTTCTTATTACGCCCAGTGGGTTCCACAATACGCCGACAAGGCCCGTGCGCTAATCCAGGCCACTACCTTCCCCCTGTCGACAGAGGCCCGCCAGGCCTTTAGCCGCATCAAAGCGGATATCGCAAAGGCCACGATGCGCGCCATCAACGAGTCCCTCCCCTTCCAGGTCGAGAGCGACGCATAGGATGTAGCTCTGGCGGCCACCCTCAACCAAGCAGGCAGACCCGTGGCCTTTTTCTCCCGAACCCTCCACGCTTCAGAAATCCGCCACTCCTCAGTGGAAAAGGAGGCACAAGCAATAGTGGAAGCTGTGCGACACTGGAGGCATTACCTGGCCCATAGGAGATTCACTCTCCTCACTGACCAACGGTCGGTTGCCTTCATGTTCGATAATGCACAGCGGGGCAAGATCAGGAACGACAAGATCTTGCGGTGGAGGATCGAACTCTCCACCCTCAATTATGAGATCTTGTATCGTCCCGGAAAGCTGAACGAGCCGTCCGATGCCCTATCTCGCGGCACATGTGCCAATGTACAAGTGGACTGTCTACAAGCCCTCCACGAGGACCTCAGCCACCCGGGGGTCACTCGTTTCTACCACTTCCTTAAGGCCCGCAACCTCCCTTACTCCATCGAGGATGTCCGAACAGTCACCAGAAACTGCCAGATCTGCGCTGAGTGCAAACCGCACTTTTTCAGGCCAGATAGAGCGCACCTGGTTAAGGCCTCTCGACCCTTTGAACGCCTCAGTTTGGATTCCAAAGGCCCCCTCCCCTCCACCGATCGCAACGCGTACTTCCTGAACGTCGTTGACGAATACTCCCGTTTCCCTTTCGCCATCCCCTGCCCCGGCATGACAGCGTCCACGGTCATTAAAGCCCTCGGTACCATTTTTACACTGTTCGGTTTCCCCGACTATATCCATAGCAACAGGGGGTCCTCCTTTATGAGTGACGAACTGCGTCAATTCCTGCTCAGCAGGGGCATAGCCTCGAGCAGGACAACCAGCTACAACCCCCGGGGGAACGGGCAGGTAGAAAGGGAGAATGGAACGGTCTGGAAGGCCGTCCTGCTGGCCCTCCGGTCTAGGAGTCTCCCAATTTCCCGCTGGCAGGAAGTCCTCCCGGATGCCCTTCACTCTATCCGGTCTATGCTGTGCACCACCACGAATCAAACGCCTCACGAGCGCCTCCTCCTCTTTCCTAGGAAGTCCTCCTCTGGAACGCCACTTCCGACCTGGCTAGCAGCTCCGGGACACATTCTGCTCCGGAAACATGTGCGGGCGCACAAGTCAGATCAGTTGGTGGAACGGGTGCATCTCCTTCACGCCAACCCGCAATACGCCTATGTGGAGTACCCCGATGGCCGACAGGACACAGTCTCCCTGCGAGATCTGGCGCCCGCCAGAGCTACCCACACCCCCCCCAACGCCAATCACCACCTCCTCACTCCCGCCGGTTCATCCCGCAGCCACCCCCTTCCCGGGGGGTTTGGTTCTCCTCCCAGACCCGCCCAGGAGTAAGGACACAGGGGACAGCGCTACGCTCCCAGAGTCGACGGGACTCGAGCCAGCGCCATCACCACCACGCCCGAGATGATCGGAAAGGACGACCAGGGCGCCCATCCGGCTCATCGAATCACTTTAACGCTCAACGTTTTCAGTTATTGTGTCTTGTTATAGTTCTGGCATCATGCCGACCCTGTTTGGCCCGTTGGCCCAGTTGAAGCGATAATTTTGTGTTTTGTTCAAAGTTACGGCACAGTACCGACTCTGTAAACCCCTACCACCATGCAAACCACCATCCCGCCGGGTTTTTTTTCAACAAGGGGTGAATGTGGTGGTATGTATTAGGGGTAATACGGTACACCACGTGTCGACAGGCTATTGGTGGAGGGATGCCAGGTCCTGATAGGATGTGCCACCTACTGGACTCCACCCAGAAATGCCGGTATAAGAACCCAGCTTTTCCCTCCATTTCCCTCAGCAGCTGCATTCTGTAACCACGCTGCTGGGGATAAAGTTCTGCTTAATAAAGCCTTCAATTGACATTACCTCAACCTGCCTCGCGTCATATTGACGGTGCTACACCCTCCCTGTCTCTCTCTGTCTCTCTCTCTCTCTCGCTCCCTCTGTCTCTCTCTCTCACTATCTCTCTCTCTCTCTCCCTCCCTGTCTCTCTCTCTCTCTCTCTCTCTCTGACTCTCTCTCTCTCCCTCTGTCTCTCTCTCTCACTATCTCTCTCTCTCCCTCCCTGGCTCTCCCTCTGACTCTCTCCCTTTCACTATCTCTCTCTCTCTCCCTGTCTCTCTCTGTCTCTCTCTCTCCCGCTCACTCTCTCTCCCTCCCTGTCTCTCTCTCTCCCTCTGACTCTCTCTCTCTCTGTCTCTCTCCCCAGTCCACCCACCCGAGGCATTGCCCCACTGCAGGGGAGCTACAGTGTGCACACACGTGGCAGGCGCATGCCCCCTGGCCATCGGCACCCATCCTGGCACATTGTCACAGCCAGGGCGAGCATGCAGGCCATTGGACCTTATTGGGCAGGGGCATACCCACCGTGATAACATGCCTGCCCTCTGCGCCCTGCCGAGAATGGATATTGGTATCGAGCCAGGTGTAGTTGGCATCTGCCAGGCCGTCACAGCCCTGGCGGGCTCACTGAGGCTGCAGGACCAGGAGCGGCTCGGGGTGGGGGGGGGGGTGGGGGGGGGGGGGGGTCCTGCAGAACAGGAACCTTCCCCGGGGGAGTAGGAGCCAGCCAGTGAGGGTGGAGAGCTGGCCGCCCAACAGACCGAGGAGGAGGTGGGGCGGCAGCATCGAGTCAGACCTTGTGTATACTGGCAGCGGCTGTCGTAGGAGGACCTGCCGGACCGGACGTGCCGCTGCTGACTGCGGCCGAGGAGAGAGACGGTGAGACCGCGAGACATCCATGCCCGATCATGGTGCACCTGGCACCGCGGGGGTATGGCGCAGGACAACCGCTCCCAGTGGCCGTCAATGTGACAGTGACCCTGAACCTCGTTGCAGCCAGGTCCTTCCAGCCGCCAGACCTCCCAGGTGTCCGTGCACAGATGCACCTGCACCGTTACAGACACCCTGTATGCCCGGGGGGCACAGTACATTCACCTGAATATGGACCGAGCCCACCAGGTTGCCCGGGCACTGGGGTTCAATGACGTCCCAATGATGCCCCAGGCACAGGGAGTGATCGCATGTCCCCCTACGGGCACCGCCGCATGAGGGGCTGCCCTTCACAAACCAAATAGGGTTCCACTCCCTCATTCTGCATCTAATCCCAGGCAGCATTCAGGACGTCATTGTAGCGCACAAAGACTCCATGAGACGAATAGAGTGAAGTCGATGAGGCTTTATTAAGCGTGTCTGTTCCCCCGCAGCTCGATAGTAAACTGGCCTGCGGGGGAAGACTCCGGCTTCTTATACTCCGCTTTCAGGGCAGAGCTTGAGGTCAACGGCCAACCAGGACCCGGGATCTGTCAGCCAATGACATTAGGGCTTCCAGTCCCACATGACCCCCAATACATACTACCACATTCACCCCTTGTCAAAAATGAACCCGGCGGGGTGATGCTTCGTATGGTGGTAAGGGTTTACAGGGCTGGTCCTGGGAGGACAAAACATTCACATGGCAATACAGTATTGGACAATTTCGTCCTGTTGCAATTATTTACAGAGGGTATAGGAAGAAAGCAAAATGTTCTTGTGAACAGTCCATATTTGTTTTACATCGACGCCACGAGTCGGTCGGGCGGTCTGGTCGTCCGTGTCGATCGCCTCGGCCCCGGCGGTGGTGGTGGTGCTTGTACCAGTGTTGTCGCCTCCAGGAGCCTTACGGTTTCAGCTGTCGGTGCAAAGGGGAGGGGGACCGATCCTCCTGGGAAGGGGGCGGTCGCGGGGTGAGGCAGTGGCAGGAAGGGGGGGGTTGGGTTGATGGTGTCGGGGGGGTGTGCGTGTTGCCGGCGGGCGCCAGATCCCGCAGGGAGACCGTGTCCTGTCGGCCGTCGGGGTACTCCACGTAGGCGTACTGGGGGTTCGCGTGGAGGAGGTGAACCCTTTCGACCAACGGGTCCGCCTTATGTGCCCGCACATGCTTTCGGAGCAGGATGGGTCCTGGGGCCGCCAGCCAGGTCGGCAGCGACGTTCCAGAGGAGGACCTCCTAGGGAAGACAAGGAGACGCTCATGAGGCGTTTGATTAGTGCTCGTACACAATAGCGACCGGATGGAATGGAGAGCATCCGGGAGGACCTCCTGCCACCTTGAAACTGGGAGGTCCCTGGAGGGCCAGTAGGACGGCCTTCCAGACCGTGCCGTTCTCCCTTTCTACTTGCCCGTTCCCCCGGGGGTTGTAGCTGGTCGTCCTGCTTGAGGCTATGCCCTTGCTGAGCAGGAACTGGCGCAGCTCGTCACTCATGAAGGAGGACCCCCTGTCGCTGTGGATGTATGCGGGGTAACCGAACAGTGTGAAGATGCTGTTCAGGGCTTTAATGACTGTGGCCGCGGTCATGTCAGAGCAGGGAATGGCAAAAGGGAAGCGGGAGTATTTGTCCACTACGTTAAGAAAATATGCGTTGCGGTCGGTGGAGGGGAGGGCCCCTTTGAAATCGAGACTGAGGCGCTCGAAGGGGCGGGAAGCCTTAATCAGGTGCGCTCCACCTGGCCTGAAAAAATGTGGCTTGCATTCCGCGCAGATGTGGCAGTCCCTCGTGACTGTACGGACCTCCTCTAAGGAGTATGGGAGATTGCGGGACTTGCGGGATGAAGTGGTAAAACCGAGTGACCCCCGGGTGGCAGAGGTCCTCGTGGAGGGTTTGGAGGCGGTTAATTTGTGCGTTGGCACATGTGCTGCGGGATAGGGCATCGGACGGCTCGTTCAGCTTTCCGGGACGATACAAGATCTCGTAGTTGAAGGTGGAGAGCTCGATCCTCCACCTTAAGATCTTGTCGTTTTTGATTTTGCCCCGCTGTGCATTATCGAACATGAAGGCTACCGACCGTTGGTCCGTGAGGAGAGTGAATCTCCTGCCGGCCAGGTAATGCCTCCAATGTCGCACAGCTTCCACTATGGCTTGGGCTTCCTTTTCCACTGAGGAGTGGCGGATTTCTGAAGCGTGGAGGGTTCGGGAGAAAAAGGCCACGGGTCTGCCCGCTTGGTTAAGGGTGGCTGCTATATGAAAAGAACCCCAGGCAGCGTTTCAGGGCTTTTGAGCAGTGCGGGAGGGGAAATTCCATGAGGGCGCGCATACATTCGGGGTCGGGGCCTATTATCCCCTTGCGCACTATGTAGCCCAGAATGGCTAGCCGGTCGGTGCTAAAAACGCACTTGTCCTCGTTGTACGTGAGGTTCAAGGCTTTGGCAGTCTGGAGGAATTTCTGGAGGTTGGCGTCGTGGTCCTGCTGATCGTGGCCGCAGATGGTTACATTGCCGAGATACGGGAACGTGGCCCGCAACCCATGTTGATCAACCATTCGGTCCATCTCCCGTTGGAAGACCGAGACCCCGTTTGTGACGCCAAAAGGGACCCGTAGGAAATGGTATAATCGCCCGTCTGCCTCGAAGGCTGTGTACTTGCGGTCACTTGGGCGGATGGGGAGCTGATGGTAGGCGGACTTGAGGTCCACGGTGGAGAAGACTTTATATTGGGCAATCCGATTGACCATGTCGGATATGCGGGGGAGAGGGTACGCGTCTAGTTGTGTGTACCTGTTGATGGTCTGGCTATAGTCAATGACCATCCTTTGTTTCTCCCCTGTCTTCACTACTACCACCTGTGCTCTCCAGGGACTATTGCTGGCCTGGATTATGCCCTCCTTTAGTAGCCGCTGGACTTCGGACCGAATGAAGGTCCGGCCCTGGGCGCTGTACCGTCTGCTCCTCGTGGCGACGGGTTTGCAATCCGGGGTGAGGTTCGCAAACAAGGACGGGGGTTGCACTTTGAGGGTTGCGAGGCCGCAGATAGTGAGTGGGGGTATGGGGCCGCCGAATTTGAACGTAAGGCTCTGTAGATTGCATTGGAAATCTAATCCCAGCAAGGTGGGGGCACAGAGTTGGGGAAGGACGTTAAGTTTGTAGTTTTTGAACTCCCTCCCCTGCACCGTAAGGGTAACTATGCAGAATCCCTGGATCTGTACGGAGTGGGATCCTGCCGCTAGGCAAATCTTTTGTGCGCTGGGATAGGTGGTCAAGGAACAGCGTCTTACCGTGTCGGGGTGTATAAAGCTTTCCGTTCTCCCGGAGTCGACTAGGCATGGCGTCTCGTGGCCGTTTATTAGGACCGTTGTCGTCGTCGTCTGGAGTGTCCGGGGCCGAGCCTGATCGAGCGTAATCGAAGCGAGCAGTGGTTGTAGTAGTGGAGTGGGGTCCGTTGTTGCCGTCCAAGATGGCGTCGGGGATGAACAAAATGGCCGCCCCATACATCGCACGTGGCTGGGGGGTTACAAGATGGCGGCGGGGGTGGACAAAATGGCCACCCCCATGCATCGTACAGGTCTGGGGCGGTCCAAGATGGCGGCGCCCCTCCTCCCCTCGTGGCGGTCGGGACCCAAAATGGCGGCGTCTGCGGGTCGCACATGGTGTGCTGGGGGGGCTGGGGAGCGCTAGGACCGCGAGCGCTAGGACCGCGCGGAGCTCCCTCACCGCGAACGCTAGGACCGCGAGCGCTAGGACCGCGCGGAGCTCCCTCACCGGGGACAGCGGTGGTCGGGGCCCAAGTCGGCGGCGCCGGCGGGTCAGGCGTGGGGCTGCGAGCGCAAGGACCGCGAGGAGCTCCCTCACCGGGGACAGCGGTGGTCGGGGTCCAAGTAGGTGGCGCCGGCGGGTCAGGCGTGGGGCGCAGGACGGGGGTGAGGGTGGCGTTAGGGACGCGAAAAACTCCCTCCTCTCCGTGGGGAGTGTTGGCCGGGACCCAAAGCGGTAGCGCCGGCGGCGGGTCATACATGGGCTGCGGGGAGGGGGGTTGGGGAGCGTAGGCGGCGTGCAGGGCTCCCAGTTCTCCCGGGACCGCGGTGGTCGGGACCCAGAGCGGCTGCGCCTGCGGGTCGCACATGGCGTGCTGGGGGGGTTGGGGAGCGTAAACTGCTTGCAGGGCTCCCTGTGCTCCCGGGCGGCGGCGACCACGCGGGACCGGCACACAACCGCATAATGGCCCTTTTTCCCGCAGCTTTTGCAGATAGCTGGTGTTTCGGGGGTGTTTCGCCTGGCCGCAGAAATAACAGCGGGCGCTCCCGGTGCGACTCGGCGTTTGGACCGCGCAAGCCTGTGGGGTGTCCGTGGTGGGGGGGGTAGGGGGTTTGCCGCGACGGGTACGTACGGGGCCCAATGGCCTGCCGCGCGGTCGGGGGCGTAGGCGCGGGTATTACGCGCGGCCACGTCTAGGGAGGCTGCTAGGGCCCGTGCCTCTGAGAGTCCTAGCGACTCTCTTTCTAGAAGTCTTTGGCGGATTTGGGAGGATTGCATACCTGCCACAAAAGCGTCGCGCATTAACATGTCCGTGTGTTCGTTTGCGTTCACCGACGGGCAGCTGCAGGCTCGTCCCAAAATCAGCAGCGCGGCGTAGAACTCGTCCATCGATTCTCCGGGAGCTTCCCGTCTTGTCGCGAGCTGGTAGCGAGCGTAGATTTGGTTAACTGGGCGAACGTAGAGACTTTTCAGTGCTGTGAACACCGTCTGGAAATCGTCGGTGTCTTTAATGAGGGTGAAAATCTCCGTGCTCACCCTCGAGTGCAGGACCTGCAGTTTTTGTTCGTCTGAGACTCGGCCGGTGGCCGTTCTGAGGTAGGCCTCGAAGCAAGTCTGCCAGTGTTTGAAGGCTGCTGCCGCGTTCACTGCGTGGGGGCTGATCCTCAGGCATTCTGGAATGATCCTGAGCTCCATAGTCCTTTTTAGGCACGCTTAATAAATTGTAGCGCACAAAGACTCCATGAGACGAATAGAGTGAAGTCGATGAGGCTTTATTAAGCGTGTCTGTTCCCCCGCAGCCCGATAGTAAACTGGCCTGCGGGGGAAGACTCCGGCTTCTTATACTTCGCCTTCAGGGCGGAGCTTGAGGTCAACAGCCAACCAGTACCCAGGATCTGTCAGCCAATGACATTAGGGCTTCCAGTCCCACATGACCCCCAATACATACTACCACAGTCATTTTCCTGGGGCAGTTAATGGTGCCCAGGACATTCGAGACTCTCCCCGGGGTGAAAGGTTCATTCCTGTGTGAGAGGAGTTTTCCTTTGCAGTCGAGGAAGGAGAGATAACGATGATAATAATAATCTTTATTATTGTCACAAGTAGGCTTGCATTAACACTGCAATGAGGTTACTGTAAAAATCCCCTAGTCGCCACATTCCGGCGCCTGTTCGGGTACCCAGAGGGAGAATTCAGAATGTCCAATTCATCTAACAGCACGTCTTTCAGGACTGGGAGGAAACCGGAGCACCCGGAGGAAACCCACGCAGACACGGGGAGAACGTGCAGACTCCGCACAGACAGTGACCCAAGCCGGAATCGAACCTGGGACCCTGGAGCTGTGAAGCTACAGTGCTAACCACTGTGCTTCCCTGTCACTCATGATAACGATGTAAACGAGGAGAGAGATAACAATGATAACGAGGAGAGAGAGATAACGAAGATATCAAGGAGAGAGAGAGATAACGAGGAGAGAGAGATAGAGAAAATGACGAGGAGAGAGAGATAACGATGATGAGGAGAGAGAGATAACGATGATAATGAGGAGAGAGAGATAACGATGATAACGAGGAGAGAGAGATAACGATGATAACAAGGAGAGAGAGAGATAACGATGATGAGGAGAGAGAGATAACGATGATAACGAGGAGAGAGAGATAACGATGATAACGAGGAGAGAGAGAGATAACGATGATGAGGAGAGAGAGATAACAATGATAACGAGGAGAGAGAGAGATAACGATGATGAGGAGAGAGAGAGATAACGATGATGAGGAGAGAGAGATAACGATGATGAGGAGAGAGAGATAACGATGATGAGGAGAGAGAGATAACGATGATGACGAGGAGAGAGAGATAACGATGATGACGAGGAGAGAGAGAGATAACGATGATAACGAGGAGAGCGAGATAACGAGGAGAGAGAAAGATAACGATGATGAGGAGAGAGAGATAACGATGATACCGAGGAGAGAGAGATAACGATGATGACGAGGAGAGAGAGATAACGATGATAACGAGGAGAGAGAGAGATAACGATGATGACGAGGTGAGAGAGAGATAACGGTGATAACGAGGAGAGAGAGAGATAACAATGATAACGAGGAGAGAGAGAGATAACGATGATGAGGAGAGAGAGATAACGATGATACCGAGGAGAGAGAGATAACGATGATAACGAGGAGAGAGAGATAACGATGATGACGAGGAGAGAGAGAGATAACGATGATGACGAGGAGAGAGAGATAACGATGATAACGAGGAGAGAGAGAGATAACGATGATAACGAGGAGAGAGAGAGATAACGATGATGACGAGGAGAGAGAGATAACGATGATAACGAGGAGAGAGAGATAACAATGATAACGAGGAGAGAGAGAGATAACGATGATAACGAGGAGAGAGAGATAACGATGATAACGAGGAGAGAGAGATAACAATGATAACGAGGAGAGAGAGAGATAACGATGATAACGAGGAGAGAGAGATAACGATGATAACGAGGAGAGAGAGATAACGATGATAACGAGGAGAGAGAGAGATAACGATGATGACGAGGTGAGAGAGAGATAACGGTGATAACGAGGAGAGAGAGAGATAACAATGATAACGAGGAGAGAGAGAGATAACGATGATGAGGAGAGAGAGATAACGATGATACCGAGGAGAGAGAGATAACGATGATAACGAGGAGAGAGAGAGATAACAATGATAACGAGGAGAGAGAGAGATAACGATGATGACGAGGTGAGAGAGATAACGATGATAACGAGGAGAGAGAGATAACGATGATAACGAGGAGAGAGAGAGATAACGATGATAACGAGGATGGAGAGATAACGAGGAGAGAGAGAGATAACGATGATGAGGAGAGAGAGATAACGATGATACCGAGGAGAGAGAGATAACGATGATAACGAGGAGAGAGAGAGATAACGATGATAACGAGGAGAGAGAGAGATAACAATGATAACGAGGAGAGAGAGAGATAACGATGATAACGAGGATGGAGAGATAACGAGGAGAGAGCGAGATAACGATGATAACGAGAGGAGAGAGATAACGATGATAACGAGGATGGAGAGATAACGAGGAGAGAGAGAGATAACGATGATGACGAGGTGAGAGAGATAACAATGATAACGAGGAGAGAGAGAGATAACAATGATAACGAGGAGAGAGAGATAACGATGATAACGAGGAGAGAGAGAGATAACGATGATAACGAGGAGAGAGAGAGATAACGAGGATAACGAGGATGGAGAGATAACGATGATAACGAGGAGAGAGAGAGATAACAATGATAACGAGGAGAGAGAGAGATAACAATGATAACGAGGAGAGAGAGAGATAACGATGATAACGAGGAGAGAGAGAGATAACAATGATAACGAGGAGAGAGAGAGATAACGATGATAACGAGGAGAGAGAGAGATAACGATGATAACGAGGAGAGAGTGAGATAACGATGATAACGAGGAGAGAGAGATAACGATGATAACGAGGAGAGAGAGATAACGAGGAGAGAGAGAGATAACGATGATAACGAGGAGAGAGAGAGATAACGATGATGACGAGGAGAGAGAGAGATAACGATGATAACGAGGAGAGAGAGAGATAACGATGATAACGAGGAGAGAGAGATAACGAGGAGAGAGAGAGATAACGATGATAACGAGGAGAGAGAGAGATAACGATGATGACGAGGAGAGAGAGAGATAACAATGATAATGAGGAGAGAGAGAGATAACGATGATAACGAGGAGAGAGAGATAACGATGATAACGAGGAGAGAGAGAGATAACGATGATAACGAGGAGAGAGAGATAACGATGATAATGAGGAGAGAGAGAGATAACGATGATAACGAGGAGAGAGAGATAACGATGATAATGAGGAGAGAGAGAGATAACGATGATAATGAGGAGAGAGAGATAACGGTGATAACGAGGAGAGAGAGAGATAACGATGATAACGAGGAGAGAGAGATAACGATGATGAGGAGAGAGAGAGATAACGATGATGACGAGGAGAGAGAGATAACAATGATAACGAGGAGAGAGAGAGATAACGATGATAACGAGGTGAGAGAGAGATAACGATGATGACGAGGAGAGAGAGAGATAACGATGATAACGAGGAGAGAGAGAGATAACGATGATACCGAGGAGAGAGAGAGATAACGATGATGACGAGGTGAGAGAGATAACGATGATACCGAGGAGAGAGAGAGATAACGATGATAACGAGGAGAGAGAGAGATAACGATGATGACGAGGTGAGAGAGAGATAACGATGATACCGAGGAGAGAGAGAGATAACGATGATAACGAGGAGAGAGAGAGATAACGATGATGACGAGGTGAGAGAGATAACGATGATACCGAGGAGAGAGAGATAACGATGATACCGAGGAGAGAGAGAGATAACGATGATAACGAGGAGAGAGAGAGATAACGATGATACCGAGGAGAGAGAGATAACGATGATAACGAGGAGAGAGAGATAACGATGATGAGGAGAGAGAGATAACGATGATAACGAGGAGGGAGAGAGATAACGATGATAACGAGGAGAGAGAGAGATAACGGTGATAACGAGGAGAGAGAGAGATAACAATGATAACGAGGAGAGAGAGAGATAACGATGATGACGAGGAGAGAGAGATAACGATGATAACGAGGAGGGAGAGAGATAACGATGATAACGAGGAGAGAGAGAGATAACGGTGATAACGAGGAGAGAGAGAGATAACAATGATAACGAGGAGAGAGAGAGATAACGATGATGACGAGGAGAGAGAGATAACGATGATAACGAGGAGAGAGAGAGATAACGATGATAATGAGGAGAGAGAGATAACGATGATAACGAGGAGAGAGAGAGATAACGATGATAATGAGGAGAGAGAGATAACGATGATAACGAGGAGAGAGAGAGATAACGATGATAACGAGGAGAGAGAGATAACGATGATAACGAGGAGAGAGAGATAACGATGATAACGAGGAGAGAGAGAGATAACGATGATAACGAGGAGAGAGAGATAACAATGATAACGAGGAGAGAGAGAGATAACGATGATAACGAGGAGAGAGAGATAACGATGATAACGAGGAGAGAGAGATAACGATGATAACGAGGAGAGAGAGAGATAACGATGATAACGAGGAGAGAGAGATAACAATGATAACGAGGAGAGAGAGAGATAACGATGATAACGAGGAGAGAGAGAGATAACGATGATGACGAGGAGAGAGAGATAACGATGATAACGAGGAGAGAGAGAGATAACGATGATGACGAGGAGAGAGAGATAACGATGATAACGAGGAGAGAGAGAGATAACGATGATAACGAGGTGAGAGAGATAACGATGATAACGAGGAGAGAGAGAGATAACAATGATAACGAGGAGAGAGAGAGATAACAATGATAACGAGGAGAGAGAGAGATAACAATGATAACGAGGAGAGAGAGAGATAACGATGATGACGAGGTGAGAGAGATAACGATGATAACGAGGAGAGAGAGAGATAACAATGATAACGAGGAGAGAGAGAGATAACAATGATAACGAGGAGAGAGAGAGATAACAATGATAACGAGGAGAGAGAGAGATAACAATGATAACGAGGAGAGAGAGAGATAACGATGATGACGAGGTGAGAGAGATAACAATGATAACGAGGAGAGAGAGAGATAACAATGATAACGAGGAGAGAGAGAGATAACAATGATAACGAGGAGAGAGAGAGATAACAATGATAACGAGGAGAGAGAGAGATAACAATGATAACGAGGAGAGAGAGAGATAACGATGATGACGAGGAGAGAGAGATAACAATGATAACGAGGTGAGAGAGAGATAACGATGATAACGAGGAGAGAGTGAGATAACGATGATAATGAGGAGAGAGAGATAACGATGATAACGAGGAGAGAGAGAGATAACGATGATGACGAGGAGAGAGAGATAACAATGATAACGAGGTGAGAGAGAGATAACGATGATAACGAGGAGAGAGTGAGATAACGATGATAATGAGGAGAGAGAGATAACGATGATAACGAGGAGAGAGAGAGATAACGATGATAATGAGGAGAGAGAGAGATAACATCGAACATAGAACAATACAGCGCAGTACAGGCCCTTCGGCCCACGATGTTGCACCGAAACAAAAGCCATCTAACCTACACTATGCCATTATCATCCATATGTTTATCCAATAAACTTTTAAATGCCCTCAATGTTGGCGAGTTCACTACTGTAGCAGGTAGGGCATTCCACGGCCTCACTACTCTTTGCGTAAAGAACCTACCTCTGACCTCTGTCCTATATCTATTACCCCTCAGTTTAAAGTTATGTCCCCTCGTGCCAGCCATTTCCATCCGTGGGAGAAGGCTCTCACTGTCCACCCTATCCAACCCCCTGATCATTTTGTATGCCTCTATTAAGTCTCCTCTTAACCTTCTTCTCTCCAACGAAAACAACCTCAAGTCCATCAGCCTTTCCTCATAAGATTTTCCCTCCATACCAGGCAACATCCTGGTAAATCTCCTCTGCACCCGCTCCAAAGCCTCCACGTCCTTCCTATAATGCGGTGACCAGAACTGTACGCAATACTCCAAATGCGGCCGTACCAGAGTTCTGTACAGCTGCAACATGACCTCCCGACTCCGGAATTCAATCCCTCTACCAATAAAGGCCAACACTCCATAGGCCTTCTTCACCACCCTATCAACCTGGGTGGCAATTTTCAGGGATCTATGTACATGGACACCTAGATCCCTCTGCTCATCCACACTTTCAAGAACTTTACCATTAGCCAAATATTCCGCATTCCTGTTATTCCTTCCAAAGTGAATCACCTCACACTTCTCTACACTAAACTCCATTTGCCACCTCTCAGCCCAGCTCTGCAGCTTATCTATTTCCCTCTGTAACCTGCTACATCCTTCCACACTATCGACAACACCACCGACTTTAGTATCGTCTGCAAATTTACTCACCCACCCTTCTGCGCCTTCCTCTAGGTCATTGATAAAAATGACAAACAGCAACGGCCCCAGAACAGATCCTTGTGGTACTCCACTTGTGATGTACTCCATTCTGAACATTTCCCATCAACCACCACCCTCTGTCTTCTTTCAGCTAGCCAATTTCTGATCCACATCTCTAAATCACCCTCAATCCCCAGCCTCCGTATTTTCTGCAATAGCCTACCGTGGGGAACCTTATCAAACGCTTTACTGAAATCCATATACACCACATCAACTGCTCTACCCTCATCTACCTGTTCAGTCACCTTCTCAAAGAACTCAATAAGGTTTGTGAGGCACAACCTATCCTTCACAAAGCCATGCTGACTATCCCTGATCATATTATTCCTATCTAGATGATTATAAATCTTGTCTCTTATAATCCCCTCCAAGACTTTACCCACTACAGACGTGAGGCTCACCGGTCTATAGTTGCCGGGGTTGTCTCTGCTCCCCTTTTTGAACAAAGGGACCACATTTGCTGTCCTCCAGTCCTCTGGCACTATTCCTGTAGCCAATGATGACATAAAAATCAAAGCCAAAGATCCAGCAATCTCTTCCCTGGCCTCCCAGAGAATTCTAGGATAAATCCCATCAGGTCCCGGGGACTTATCTATTTTAAGCCTGTCCAGAATTGCCAACACCTCTTCCCTACGTACCTCAATGCCATCTATTCTATTAGCCTGGGGCTCAGCATTCTCCTCCACAACATTATCTTTTTCCTGAGTGAATACTGACAAAAAATATTCATTTAGTATCTCGCCTATCTCTTCAGACTCCACACACAATTTCCCATCCCTGTCCTTGACTGGTCCTACTCTTTCCCTAGTCATTCGCTTATTCCTGACATACCTATAGAAAGCTTTTGGGTTTTCCTTGATCCTTCCTGACAAATACTTCTCATGTCCCCTCCTTGCTCGTCTTAGCTCTCTCTTTAGATCCTTCCTCGCTACCTTGTAACTATCCATCGCCCCAACTGAAACTTCACACCTCATCTTCACATAGGCCTCCTTCTTCCTCTTAACAAGAGATTCCACTTCCTTGGTAAACCACGGTTCCCTCGCTCGACGCCTTCCTCCCTGCCTGACCGGTACATACTTATCAAGAACACGCAGTAGCTGATCCTTGAACAAGCCCCACTTATCCAGTGTGCCCAACACTTGCAGCCTACTTCTCCACCTTATCCCCCCCCAAGTCACGTCTAATGGCATCATAATTGCCCTTCCCCCAGCTATAACTCTTGCCCTGCGGTGTATACTTATCCCTTTCCATCATTAACGTAAACGTCACCGAATTGTGGTCACTGTCCCCAAAGTGCTCTCCTACCTCCAAATCCAACACCTGGCCTGGTTCATTACCCAAAACCAAATCCAACGTGGCCTCGCCTCTTGTTGGCCTGTCAACATATTGTTTCAGGAAACCCTCCTGCACACACTGTACAAAAAACGACCCATCTATTGTACTCGAACTATATCTTTTCCAGTCAATATTTGGAAAGTTAAAGTCTCCCATAATAACTATCCTGTTACTTTCGCTCTTATCCAGAATCATCTTCGCCATCCTTTCCTCTACATCCCTAGAACTATTAGGAGGCCTATAAAAAACTCCCAACAGGGTGACCTCTCCTTTCCTGTTTCTAACTTCAGCCCATACTACCTCGGAAGAAGAGTCCCCATCTAGCATCCTCTCCGCCACCGTAATACTGCTCTTGACTAGCAGCGCCACACCTCCCCCTCTTTTGCCTCCTTCTCTGAGCTTACTAAAACACCTAAACTCTGGAACCTGCAACATCCATTCCTGTCCCTGCTCTATCCATGTCTCCGAAATGGCCACAACATCGAAGTCCCAGGTACCAACCCATGCTGCCAGTTCCCCTACCTTGTTTCGTATACTCCTGGCATTGAAGTAGACACACTTCAAACCACCTACCTGAACACTGGCCCCCTCCTGCGACGTCAAATCTGTGCTCCTGACCTCTATACTCTCATTCTCCCATACCCTAAAACTACAATCCAGGTTCCCATGCCCCTGCTGCATTAATTTAAACCCCCCCAAAGAGCACTAACAAATCTCCCCCCCAGGATATTTGTGCCCCTCAGGTTCAGATGTCGACCATCCTGTCTGTAGAGGTCCCACCTTCCCCAGAAAGAGCCCCAGTTATCCAGAAATCTGAATCCCTCCCGCCTGCACCATCCCTGTAGCCACGTGTTTAAATGCTCTCTCTCCCTATTCCTCATCTCACTATCACGTGGCACGGGCAACAACCCAGATATAACAACTCTGTTTGTTCTAGTTCTGAGCTTCCATCCTAGCTCCCTGAAAGCCTGCCTGACATCCTTGTCCCCTTTCCTACCTATGTCGTTCGTGCCAATGTGGACCACGACTTGGGGCTGCTCCCCCTCCCCCCTAAGGACCCGGAAAACACGATCCGAGACATCACGTACCCTTGCACCTGGGAGGCAACATACCAAACGTGAGTCTCTCACGCTCCCACAAAATCTCCTATCTGTGCCCCTGACTATAGAGTCCCCAATTACTAATGCTCTGCTCCTCTCCCCCCTTTCCTTCTGAGCAACAGGGACAGACTCCGTGCCAGAGGCCCGTACCCCATGGCTTACCCCTGGTAAGTCCCCTCCCCACAAGTATCCAAAGCGGTATACTTGTTTCTCAGGGGAACGACCTGATAACGAGGAGAGAGAGAGAGATAACGATGATAACGAGGAGAGTGAGATAACGATGATAACGAGGAGAGAGAGAGATAACGATGATAAGGAGAGAGAGATAACGATGATGACGAGGAGAGAGAGATAACGATGATGACGAGGAGAGAGAGATAACGATGATAACGAGGAGAGAGAGAGATAAAAAACATAGAACATAGAACATAGAAAATACAGCACAGAACAGGCCCTTCGGCCCACGATGTTGTGCCGAACCTTTGTCCTAGATTAATCATAGATTATCATTGAATTTACAGTGCAGAAGGAGGCCATTCGGCCCATTGAGTCTGCACCAGCTCTTGGAAAGAGCACCATACCCAAACTCAACACCTCCACCCAACACCAAGGGCAATTTGGACATTAAGGGCAATTTATCATTGGCCAATTCACCTAACCCGCACATCTTTGGACTGTGGGAGGAAACCGGAGCACCCGGAGGAAACCCACGCAGACACGGGGAGGACGTGCAGACTCCGCACAGACAATGACCCAAGCCGGAATCGAACCTGGGACCATGGAGCTGTGAAGCAATTGCTCTATCCACAATGCTACCGTGCTGCCCTTAAGAACAAATAAATCTACACTATGTAATTTTACCGTCATCCATGTACCTATCCAACAGCTGCTTGAAGGTCCCTAATGTTTCCGACTCAACTACTTCCACAGGCAGTGCATTCCATGCCCCCACTACTCTCTGGGTAAAGAACCTACCTCTGATATCCCTCCTATATCTTCCACCTTTCACCTTAAATTTATGTCCCCTTGTAATGGTGTGTTCCACCTGGGGAAAAAGTCTCTGACTGTCTACTCTATCTATTCCCCTGATCATCTTATAAACCTCTATCAAGTCGCCCCTCATCCTTCTCCGCTCTAATGAGAAAAGGCCTAGCACCCTCAACCTTTCCTCGTAAGACCTACTCTCCATTCCAGGCAACATCCTGGTAAATCTCCTTTGCACCTTTTCCAAAGCTTCCACATCCTTCCTAAAATGAGGCGACCGGAACTGTACACAGTACTCCAAATGTGGCCTTACCAAAGTTTTGTACAGCTGCATCATCACCTCACGGCTCTTAAATTCAATCCCTCTGTTAATGAACGCGAGCACACCATAGGCCTTCTTCACAGCTCTATCCACTTGAGTGGCAACTTTCAAAGATGTATGAACATAGACCCCAAGGTCTATGATGACGAGGAGAGAGAGATAACGATGATGACGAGGAGAGAGAGATAACGATGATAACGAGGAGAGAGAGATAACGATGATAACGAGGAGAGAGAGAGATAACGATGATAATGAGGAGAGAGAGATAATGATGATAACGAGGAGAGAGAGATAACGATGATAACGAGGAGAGAGAGAGATAACGATGATAACGAGGAGAGCGAGATAACGAGGAGAGAGAGAGATAACGATGGAAACGAGGAGAGAGAGATAACGATGATGACGAGGAGAGAGAGAGATAACGATGATAATGAGGAGAGAGAGATAACGATGATGACGAGGAGAGAGAGATAACGATGATACCGAGGAGAGAGAGATAACGATGATAACGAGGAGAGAGAGAGATAACGATGATAACGAGGAGAGAGAGAGATAACGATGATGACGAGGAGAGAGAGAGATAACGATGATAACGAGGAGAGAGAGATAACGATGATAATGAGGAGAGAGAGAGATAACGATGATAACGAGGAGAGAGAGATAACGATGATAATGAGGAGAGAGAGAGATAACGATGATAACGAGGAGAGAGAGATAACGATGATAACGAGGAGGGAGAGAGATAACGATGATAACGAGGAGAGTGAGATAACGATGATAACGAGGAGAGAGAGATAACGATGATAACGAGGATGGAGAGATAACGATGATAACGAGGAGAGAGAGATAATGATGGAAATGAGGAGAGAGAGATAACGATGATGAGGAGAGAGAGATAACAATGATAACGAGGAGAGAGAGAGATAATGATGATAACGAGGAGGGAGAGAGATAACGATGATGACGAGGAGAGAGAGATAACGATGATACCGAGGAGAGAGAGAGATAATGATGATAACGAGGAGGGAGAGAGATAACGATGATGATGAGGAGAGAGAGATAACGATGATGAGGAGAGAGAGATAACGATGATAACGAGGAGAGAGAGATAACGATGATAACGAGGAGAGAGAGAGATAACGATGATAACGAGGAGAGAGAGATAACGATGATAACGAGGAGAGAGAGAGATAACGATGATAATGAGGAGAGAGAGATAACGATGATAATGAGGAGAGAGAGAGATAACGATGATAACGAGGAGAGAGAGATAACGATGATAATGAGGAGAGAGAGAGATAACGATGATAACGAGGAGAGAGAGATAACGATGATAACGAGGAGAGAGAGAGATAACGATGATAACGAGGATGGAGAGATAACGATGATAACGAGGAGGGAGAGAGATAACGATGATAACGAGGAGAGTGAGATAACGATGATAACGAGGAGAGAGAGATAACGATGATAACGAGGATGGAGAGATAACGATGATAACGAGGAGAGAGAGAGATAACGATGATGACGAGGAGAGAGAGAGATAATGATGATAACGAGGAGAGAGGGATAATGATGGAAATGAGGAGAGAGAGATAACGATGATAACGAGGAGAGAGAGATAACGATGATAACGAGGATGGAGAGATAACGATGATAATGAGGAGAGAGAGATAACGATGATAACGAGGAGAGAGAGAGATAACGATGATAACGAGGAGAGAGAGAGATAACGATGATAACGAGGAGAGAGGGATAATGATGGAAATGAGGAGAGAGAGATAACGATGATAACGAGGATGGAGAGATAACGATGATAATGAGGAGAGAGAGAGATAACGGTGATAACGAGGAGAGAGAGATAACGATGGAAATGAGGAGAGAGAGATAACGATGATGAGGAGAGAGAGATAACGATGATAACGAGGATGGAGAGATAACAATGATAACGAGGAGAGAGAGAGATAACGATGATAACGAGGAGAGAGGGATAACGATGGAAATGAGGAGAGAGAGATAACGATGATGAGGAGAGAGAGATAACGATGATAACGAGGATGGAGAGATAACGATGATAATGAGGAGAGAGAGATAACGATGATAACGAGGAGAGAGAGAGATAACGATGATAACGAGGAGAGAGAGAGATAACGATGATGAGGAGAGAGAGATAACGATGATAACGAGGATGGAGAGATAACGATGATAATGAGGAGAGAGAGATAACGATGATAACGAGGAGGGAGAGAGATAACGATGATAACGAGGAGAGAGAGAGATAACGGTGATAACGAGGAGAGAGAGAGATAACGATGATAACGAGGAGAAAGGGATAACGATGATGAGGAGAGTGAGATAACGATGATAACGAGGAGAGAGAGATAACGGTGATAACGAGGAGAAAGGGATAACGATGATGAGGAGAGAGAGATAACGGTGATAACGAGGAGAGAGAGAGATAACGATGATAACGAGGAGAAAGGGATAACGATGATGAGGAGAGAGTGATAACGGTGATAACGAGGAGAAAGGGATAACGATGATGAGGAGAGAGAGATAACGATGATAACGAGGAGAGAGAGATAACGGTGATAACGAGGAGAAAGGGATAACGGTGATAACGAGGAGAAAGGGATAACGATGATGAGGAGAGAGATATAACGATGATAACGAGGAGAGAGAGATAACGGTGATAACAAGGAGAGAGAGATAACGGTGATAACAAGGAGAGAGAGAGAGAGAGAGATCGTATCTGCGTGGGTTTCCATTGGGTGCTCCGGTTTCCACTGACAAGCCCTGAAAGACGTGCTATTCGGTGAACTCGCCCGTCTGGCCCGGAGAATTGGGGTTGCCCCGGGGCCCTTTGCGTCACGCCGGTCCTCGACATTCTCCGAGGTGCGCGGCGCGATTCACGATGACAGGATTTTTGGGGGTCCAGAGAATATCGCGGGGCGGCCGGACGGGATTTATGCCGCCCGCCAGCGATTCTCCGATCCGCCGAGTTGTCGGAGAATCTCGCCCCCCCATATCTGACCTTATGATGGAAGGGAGGTCATTTATAAAGCAGTTGGTCACTGTCTGTGCAGAGTCTGCACGCTCTTCCCGCGTCTGCGTGGGTTTACTCCGGGTGCTCCGGTTTCCTCCCACAAGTCCCGAAAGACGTGTGAAGTGTTGGATACTCTGAGATACAGACGAACCAACACGGTTGCGATTGGTACAACGCAGTTTTATTTCTTTTAACTATTTATATAACAAACTCTGGTACTCAGCACGTGGTGACTGTCTGAGTGTCTGGCTTGGAGGTCCTTGCCCTGAGCCGTCTCCTGCTGGACTGCCCAGGAAGTGTCGTGTTCCTTGTTTTGTACTGTGTCTGCTCTTGTCTGTGATTGGCTGTCGTGTTGTGTGTGCTAATTGGTCCGTTGATCTGTCCATCATTATGTATGTGTGTATGTGCTGTGATGGTCACTTGAATATCATGACATCCCCCCTTTTTTACAAGATTGTGTGCCTACGTGGTTATAAATAGAGATGTGTACTGAGTGCAGCTAAATGTGTGTGTGTGTAATATTTACAGCATGTACATGGGGCTTAACTATATACAAGGGGCGATGCCGGGTGTGACATAATAACGAGGTTGTACCATAACAAAGAACGTGGAAATGTGGAACGATAAAACAAATTCCTGTAACGATAAGAACATAAACATGTTAAAACAGTGGTTGCATGAGTTCAACGTGTAAACAGTCTCATAAGTCCAGTCTAGTAAGTGGGCGACGAATTTGGGTTGATCACCTCAAATGTGGGTCTGGAACCACCAGCTGAGGTGTGGGCCTGGCCACGGGCGGCGACGGAAGGGGAATGGTAGCAGGCAGCTCCACAAAGTCGCTATCAGGAACCACAGGAGGACACGGTGTCAGTGTAAGGTCTCGTTGCAAGCGTGGAAGCAGGCGAAGAGCCCGGCGATTGCGCCTACGCACGGATCCATCAGGCATGCGAACCAGGAACGAGCGGGGAGCCACGCGTCGGAGAACTTCGGCAGGTGCTGACCAGCCACCGTCTGGTAGGTGGATGCGGACTTCGTCTCCAGGGGCCAGGGAGGGAAGATCAGTTGCCCGTGTGTCATATGACCTCTTCTGGCGACCGCGCTGCAGTTGCATCCTGTGCAGTACCGGAGCATGGTCTAGTGTTGGTGCCAGGATGGAAGGCACAGTGGTCCTGAGGGCGCGACCCATCAGCAGCTGTGCTGGCGAGAGACCCGTGGCTAGTGGGGCCGAGCGATAGGCCAGCAGGGCTAGGCAGAAGTCCGACCCGGCAGCAGCAGCCTTGCAGAGGAGCCGCTTGACAATGTGAACGCCCTTCTCCGCCTTTCCATTGGACTGGGGGTGCAGAGGGCTGGACGTCACGTGTGTGAAGCCATACGAGGCAGCAAACAATGACCATTCCTGGCTGGCGAAACAAGGCCCATTGTCCGACAGTCATCGGAATGCCGTGGCGAGCAAAGGTGTCTTTGCAGGCCCTGATGACAGCAGACGACGTCAGATCGTGCAGGCGTATGACTTCTGGGTAATTGGAGAAGTAGTCAACGATGATGACATAGTCCCTGCCGAGCGCGTGAAATAGGTCCACACCCACCTTCGCCCAGGGGGACGTCACCAGCTCATGGGGCAGAAGCGTCTCAGGAGGTTGCGCCGGCTGAAACCTTTGGCAGGTTGTACAGTTGATCACCATGTTGGCAATATCGTCACTGATGCCCGGCCAGTATACCGCCTCTCAGGCCCTCCGTCTGCACTTCTCGACCCCCAGGTAGCCTTTGTGTAGTTGGTCGAGAACCAGCTGGCGCATGCTGTGCGGAATCACAATCCGGTCCAGCTTCAGAAGGACACCATCAATGACGGCCAGGTCGTCTCGGACATTGTAGAACTGCGGGCACTGCCCTTTGAACCACCCTCCCGTCATGTGGCGCATCACACGTTGTAGAAGGGGGTCGGCCGCAGTCTCTCGGCGAATACGGGCCAGACTGGAGTCGTCAGCTGGCAGATTTGCCGATGTGAAGGCCACCTGCGCCTCGACCTGACATATGAACCCCTCCGCATCTGGCGGCGTGCTCACTGCTCTCGATAGGGCATCCGCCACGATGAGGTCCTTCCCTGGAGTGTAGACCAGTTGGAAGTCGTACCTCCTGAGTTTAAGTAGGATGCGCTGGAGGCGAGGGGTCATCTCGTTCAGGTCCTTGTTTATGATGCTGACCAGGGGGCGGTGGTTAGTTTCGACAGTGAATCGTGGAAGACCAGAGACATAATCGTGGAACTTGTCTAAACCGGTTAGCAAGCCCTGGCACTCCTTTTCGATCTGCGCGTAGCGCTGCTCTGTGGGGGCCATGGCCCGCGATGCATAGGCAACTGGGGCCCATGATGCAGTGTCATCCCTCTGCAGGAGCACTGCCCCAATGCCGGATTGGCTGGCATCAGTCGAGATTTTGGTGGCACGAGACATGTCGAAGATCGCCAATACCGGTGCAGTGGTGAGCTTGAGTTTGAGCTCCTCCCATTCCAGCTGGTGTGTGGGCAACCACTGGAACTCCGTGGATTTTCTGACGAGGTGGCGCAGAGTCGTCGTGTGGGAGGCAAGGTTGGGAATGAACTTCCCCGGGAAGTTGACCATGCCAAGGAAGCGTAGCACTGCTTTCTTGTCTGCCGGCTGCGGCATGGCTGTGATGGCGCTCACCTTGTCTGCATCCGGACGGACCCCTGACCGGGAAATGTGGTCCCCCAGGAACTTCAGCTCGGTTTGGCCAAAGAAACACTTGGCTCGGTTGAGGCGCAGGCCATTTTCCCGTATGCGGGCAAAAGCGCGTTGGAGACGATGTATGTGCTCCTGCGGTGTGGTGGACCAGATGATGACATCGTCCACATATACGCGCACCCCTTCGATGCCCTCCATCACCTGCTCCATGATTCTGTGGAAGACCTCGGATGCCGAGATGATGCCAAATGGCATCCGGTTGTAGAAGAACCTGCCGAAAAGGGTGACGAAGGTACACAGCTTTCGGCTGGACGGATCCAGTTGGATCTGCCAAAAACCCTTAGAAGCATCCAGTTTCATAAATATTGTCGCCTGGGCCATTTCACTGGTGATCTCCTCCCGTTTGGGTATGGGATAATATTCCCTCATGATATTGGTCTTGAGGTCTTTTGGGTCAATACATATGCGGAGCTCGCCAGAGGGCTTCTTGACACACACCATGGAGCTGACCCACGGCGTGGTCTCCGTGACCCTAGATAGGACCCCTTGGTCCTGGAGATCCTGCAGCTGCTGCTTGAGGCGGTCTTTGAGTGGCGCAGGGACTCTGCGAGCTGCGTGAATGACCCGAATGGCGTCTGGTTTGAGGCGAATTCGGTAGGTGTAGGGCAGTGTTCCCATGCCCTCGAATGTCTCCTGGTTGTGGGTGAGGAGCGATTGGAGCTGTGCGCTGAACTCAGCATCCGGGAAGTCAGATGTGCCGCCTGGAGAGAGAGAGTGGACTCGTTGCACAAGGTGGAGAGCCTTGCATGCCTGTGCGCCTAGCAGGGAGTCCTTCGATGAGCCGACTATCTCGAATGAGAGTGTGGCCGTGTGTGTGTTGTGTGTCACCTGGAGCTGGCAGGATCCCATAGCCGGGATAACTTTCCCGTTTTAGCCGACCATTCTGCACCGGGATGGCCGGATCGGTGGTCTGACCTTCATGGCGTAGAAGGCTGACCATGCTATGAGGTTGGCGGAGGCGCCAGTGTCCAGGCGGAAAGTGATCGGGGATCGGTTGACCGTCAGGGTGGCACACCATTCATCACCCGGATTGACCGTGTTAACTCGGTTCCCATCAATGACCGCAACCCGGAAGGCGTCTTGGTCATCTGTGTCGTCGGTTTGGATGTTGTGATGTGGAGGCTGGATGGTCCGCACGTGTCTGCGAGGTTGTCGGAGATGTGGAAGATCGACAGGTTGAGCTGCTCGACAGTAGGCAGCGTAGTGGCCCATCCTGCCACAGCGTAGGCATTGTCGGGTTTTTGCAGGACATTGCCCTTTTAAATGTGCAGCTCCACAGTTGCCGCACGTTGTGACGTCATGGCGTTCGTTACGCCACTGCGCATGCGCAGTTCGGTCTTGCGTCGAGCGCGCCTGCGCATCACGTCCCTCAGTGTTGCCGTAGGTTTTGGCGCGCACAAGCGCGGGGGGCATCAAAAGCGCGCGAAACGGCCGCCCTCGTCCGGGCCGCGGGCCGGGAGAAACTCGATCGCCTGGACCCGTTCGGCCTCGTGGGGCACCTGGCTCGCCGATCCGGTCGCATAGGACCCCCTCCGTGCCGATTCGGCCGCCTAAAATTGGGCAAAGCGGCTGGTCACATTCTCATGCAGGACACAGGCTTCAACTGCAGATGCTAAGGTCAGGCCTTTAATTTTTAGAAGCTGCTGGTGTAGGCTGCCCGAGGCAACCCCAAAAATGATCTGGTCCCGGATCATGGACTCTGAGGTGGTGTCGTAACCGCAGGACTGCGCGAGTATGCGGAGGTGCGTCAGGAAGGACTGAAAGGGCTCATCCTTACCTTGCAGGCGCTGCTGGAAGACATACCTCTCAAAGCTCTCGTTGACCTCGACGTTGAAGTGTTGGTCGAGCTTGAGGAGGACCGTGTCATATTTAGCTTTGTTCTCGCCCTCCGCGAACACCAAGGAGTTGTATACATCGATGGCGTGCTGACCTGCGGTGGTGAGGAGGATGGCGATCTTTCTTTTGTCTGAGGCGCCCTGTTTTTCGTTGGCTTCCAAAAAGAGTTTGAAGCGCTGCTTGAACAGCGTCCAATTTACGCCAAGGTTCCCAGCGACTTGCAACGGCTGTGGTGTGTTGCCGGTGTCCATGGCGCAGGATGGCAGATTTGTGGGTAGGTTTTAATATACTTCTGGTACCATGAAGTGTTGGGTGCTCTGAGACACAGACGAACCAACACGGTTGCGATTGGTACAACGCAGTTTTATTTCTTTTAACTATTCATATAACAAACTCTGGTACTCAGCACGTGGTGACTGTGTGAGTGTCTGGCTTGGAGGTCCTTGCCCTGAGCCGTCTCCTGCTGGACTGCCCAGGAAGTGTCGTGTTCCTTGTTTTGTACTGTGTATGCTCTTGTCTGTGATTGGCTGTCGTGTTGTGCGTGCTCATTGGTCCGTTGGTCTGTCCATCATTATGTATGTGTGTATGTGCTGTGATGTTCACTTGAATATAATGACAACGTGCAGTTGGGTGAATTGGACATTCTGAATTCTCCCTCTGTGTACCTGAACAGGCGCTGGAATGTAGCGACTAGGGGATTTTCACAGTAACTTCATTGCAGCATTAATGTAAGTCTACTTGTGACAATAAAGATTATTTTTTTAAAAAGTTAGCAGGCATTAGCTTGTCGTTAACCAGTTGTATTAATTGGGTTTACATTTACAACCCTGGTGACTGTAATTATTGGGCATCCATGGGCCTTTGGGTATATTTATAAGAATTATTCGGAACTTGTATAATGGGGATGATTTAGATGGGCAGCAGTTTGTGATTTATGTCTTGCATACTTCATAATGGAATGTTTCTGCCATGATGGTTCACTCTCTTAGTGGGGGAGCAGGGGGTATGTATGGGTCCTTCCGGTTTGTTCTCAGTGTATTCCCATACATCCCCTTTCTTTTGTTTTGCCACTGCATTTTTGATCCATGGATGATTGGTGGACCTGTGACTTTAAGACAAAGCGGCTTGCACGTGGCCTGTGCCTTTAAAATCAAGCAGAGGCTTGCAGCAGGGGTTTGATTGGCCAAAAGGTGAGGCCCCCTGCCCGGTGACAGGCGGTGATTGGATCGGGTCACATTGCCCTGCTTTTCAATGTCACAAGATTTGGGTTTTCATTTCCCTTGCGATTCTGCAGGCTGGATGGAGGAATCCGACCAGGAATAGGCAGTTAATTCTCAGCGAATGGCCACCTTGAGAATCTGATAACTCTCTCACTCCCTAAGGACAGGTTGGTGTGAAGCCAGGGGCTTCTCCTGGAGAAGCTGTGTGTAGGATATACTTTTGAACCGCAAAGAAGATCATTACAGGCTGTAGGCCAGAGACTTTAATCCACACTCACGCTGTGAGGAGAGTGAACTCATCGTCTGAAGCAAGGACTCTTATTCTCTCACCTTCATGCTTATTATTTTTACCCCTTTCAACCCCTCCGTGTTTGTCTGTTTTGTGTGTGTGTGGATAGAGGGTGGGGCAGGTAAAGGGAGAGTCAGAAATCAGCTTTATGTTAAACAGCTGTATTCACTGCATGTTTCATATTTGTTCCAGTTATAAATAAGCGGTAATTATGTTTCAGCTTCCAAACAAAGAACAAAGAACAAAGAAATGTATAGCACAGGAACAGGCCCTTCGGCCCTCCAAGCCCGTGCCGACCATGCTGCCCGACTAAACTACAATCTTCTACACTTCTTGGGTCCGTATCCCTCTATTCCCATCCTATTCATGTATTTGTCAAGATGCCCCTTAAATGTCACTATCGTCCCTGCTTCCACCACCTCCTCCGGTAGCGAGTTCCAGGCACCCACTACCCTCTGTGTATAAAACATTCCGCGTACATCGACTCTAAACCTTGCCCCTCTCATCTTAAACCTATGCCCCCTAGTAATTGACCCCTCTACCCTGGGGAAAAGCCTCTGACTATCCACTCTGTCCATGCCCCTCATACTTTTGTAGACCTCTATCAGGTCGCCCCTCAACCTCCGTCGTTCCAGTGACTGGTGACTGTAATTATTGGGCAGCCACAGGCCAATAATTTGGTTTTTTTTTTAATAAGAATTATTGGTTAATTCAATTGTGTTGTGATTTAAGGATGAATGGGGCTGGAATTGACTGCGTACTTGCCCGGGGCAGGAGAGCTCAGAGCCATGGTTTTCTCCTCATGCTCCGTGTGGGAACAGTTCCTGTGCCCGAGGCCAGCATGTGCGCAGGAAGTGTCTCCAGCCACAGCTCCTGAAAACACCGCTTTTGGAGCTGGATTAGTGTCTGCAGGCACTGTGGAGCAACCGGGAGGCAGAGAGTATCGGCGATAGCACGTACCGAGAGGTGGTCACACCACAGGCTCACAGTCCTGGTGTGACTAGTCAGGCAGTGCAGGAATCTCATGTGGCCAATCCCCTGCAAAACAGACAGAACACTTTGGATACTGTTGAGGGGAATGGCCTCTCAGAGGAAAGCAACAGCACGGATGGTTCTGCTGCAGAGGGGAGGAGTAAAAAGTGTGGGAATGCGATAGTTATCGGGGATTCGATTGAAAGCTGATTAATCCCCATTTTCTTACCAGTTTGTACAGTCCCACCTCCCCCAGAACCGGTCCCAATGCCCCAGGAATCTGAAACCCTCCCCCTGACACCATCTCTTCAGCCACGTATTCATCCTACATATCCTGTCATTTCTACTCTGACTAGCACGCGGCACTGGTAGTAATCCTCAGATCACTGCCTTCGAGATCAGACTTCTCAACATTCTTCCTAACTTTGTATGTTCTGTTTTTAGGACCTCAGCTCTTTTTTTTACTATGTTGTTGGTACCGATGTGAACCACGACAACTGGCTGTACCCCCCCCCCCCCCCCCCCCCCACCACCACCTTCCAAAATGTCCTGTACCCGCTCCGAGACATCCTTGACCCTCGCACCAGGGAGGCAACATACCATCCAGGAGTCTCGTTTGTGGCCACACAAACATCTACCTATTCCCTGATGTGTTGGGTAGGCTGGGTCGACGTGGACTGCACTTGATGCAGTGTAGCGAGAGACAGACCTCCAACACTTGATAAGATGCAACATGATTTTATTTAACATCTAAACTATTATACATGTTCAACTGTGGGTTGACACTATGCTGACTTGACTGGAGACCTGATACTAGCCTAACCAGACTTACTAACTACCACATGGTGTTTGCACTGGCCAGCTCACTAACTCTGACTGTCTCAGAGGCTGGGTCCCGAGAGAGCGGGAAAACTGGTGCCCTCTGGCTTTATAGTGGTCATGTCCTGTCTGGTGATTGGCTGCTCTGTTCTGTGTGCTTACTGGTCACCCTGTGTGTCAATCACTGCCTGTCTGCACTCCATAGATGTATATTATGACATCTCCGCCCCCTTTTTTTTTCTGTATTGTATGTGTTGAGATAATAAATATTAAGGTGCGTGTGGATGTGGATATGTGCGTGACTATAGACAGAATGTGCTGAAATGACCTTATGTACACAGGAAGGAGTCGTTAGTGCAGATATAGGGCAGATGAAACGGTAACAACGATATTTACAGAGGTCAAAACGATAAGGTAACACAGTTGTGCAAAAGTTCAGTCTATAAGTTTAGTCTCTGCGGCGGGCGACGAATTCTGGTTGACCGCCTCAAGGGTGGATCAGGGGCCAATGCGGTGGTCGCAGAGGTCGGCAGGATTGCTGGTAGATTGGTGGCCTCGTGGTAGGGCGCGTCCGGAGGAAGCATTGTGTGAGGCGGGACATCATGGTTAGGTGGCGGGCGTGGAACTCTGCGCAGCGCCCGTCTGTTGTGTCGAAGGAAGGAGCCACCAGCCATGTGGACGAGGAACGATCTCGGGGCCACTTGCTTGACCACCACAGCTGTTGCTGACCAGCCACCGTCAGGCAACTGCACACGAACACGATCAGTTGGGACCAGCTCGGGGAGATCCGTGGCATGAGCGTTGTCTGCTGATTTCTGTTGGGCCCGAGACTGCTGCATCTTTTGTATGACCGTGAGGTGGTCAAGGTCTGGAACATGGATGGCTGGAACCGTGGTTCGCAGAGTGCGATTCATGAGCATCTGCGCGGGAGACAACCAGGTGGACAGCGGGGATGCTCTGTATGCCAGCAGCGCCAGGTTGAAGTCGGAGCCTGAGTCTGCAGCCTTGCACAGTAATCTCTTGACGATATGGACCCCTTTTTCGACCGTCCCATTTGACTGTGGGTAGTGGGGGCTGGAGGTTACGTGACGAAAGTTGTATAGGCGGGCAAAATCAAACCATTCCTGGCTGTAAAAACAGGGACCGTTGTCACTCATCACCGTGAGCGGTATCCCATGCCTGGCAAACGTTTCTCTGCATGCGTTAATCACCGCCTTCGACGTGAGGTCGGACAGTTTCACCACTTCAGGGTAATTGGAGAAGTAGTCGACCCGGAGGACATAGTCACGCCCCTTGGTGTGGAAAAGGTCGACACCGACTTTGGACCATGGGGAGGTCACTATCTCATGTTGCCGCAGAGTTTCTTTGGGTTGAGCTGGCTGAAATTTCTGACATGTGGGGCAGTTGAGGCAATGTCCTGGCTGATGCCCGGCCAATAGACTGCCTCTCGAGCTCTGCGTCGACATTTCTCGACCCCCAGGTGACCCTCATGGAGTTGACCGAGCACCATAGCTCGCATGCTCTGCGGAATCACAATCCTATCGAACTTCATGAGGATGCCGTCCACCACCGTCAGGTTGTCCTTGACGTTGTAAAACTGGGGACACTGTCCCTTCTGCCAGCCATTCGTGAGGTGCTGCATCACACGCTGTAGCAGAGGCTCCTTGGCCATTTCCTCATGAATTTGGATGACCCTCTCATCAGTGGCCGGAAGGTTGGAGGCACACAATTGCACCTGCGCATCGTTTTGGCAGACACAGTCAGTTTGTTCACATGGTGTGGTGATAGACCTGGGAAGGGCATCTGCAACAATGAGTTCTTTGCCTGGCGTGTAGACACGTTCAAAGTCATAGCGACGTAGCTTGAGACAGATTTGTTGTAACCGGGGCATCATGTTGTTCAAATCCTTCTGGATTATGTGGACTAGTGGCCTGTGGTCCGTCTCAACCGTGAATTCTGGGAGGCCACACACATAGTCGTGAAATTTGTCGATTCCCGTTAGGAGGCTCAGGCATTCCTTCTCGATCTGAGCGTACCGTTGCTCAGTGGGCGTCATGGCTCTGGAGGCATACGCAACTGGGGCCCATGAGGAGGAGTCATCCCGTTGGAGGAGCACCGCCCCAATACCGTCCTGGCTCATAGAACATAGAAAATACAGCACAGAACAGGCCCTTCGGCCCACGATGTTGTGCCGAACCTTTGTCCTAGATTAATCATAGATTATCATTGAATTTACAGTGCAGAAGGAGGCCATTCGGCCCTTTGAGTCTGCACCGGCTCTTGGAAAGAGCACCCTACCCAAACTCAACACCTTCACCCAACACCAAGGGCAATTTGGACATTAAGGGCAATTTATCATTGGCCAATTCACCTAACCTGCACATCTTTGGATTGTGGGAGGAAACCGGAGCACCCGGAGGAAACCCACGCAGACACGGGGAGGACGTGCAGACTCTGCACAGTCAGTGACCCAAGCCGGAATCGAACCTGGGACCCTGGAGCTGTGAAGCAATTGTGCTATCCACAATGCTACCGTGCTGCCCTTGAGAACAAATAAATCTACACTATATCATTTAACCGTAATCCATGTACCTATCCAATAGCTGCTTGAAGGTCCCTAATGTTTCCGACTCAACTACTTCCACAGGCAGTGCATTCCATGCCCCCACTACTCTCTGGGTAAAGAACCTACCTCTGATATCCCTCCTCTATCTTCCACCTTTCACCTTAAATTTATGTCCCCTTGTAATGGTTTGTTCCACCCGGGGAAAAAGTCTCTGACTGTCTACTCTATCTATTCCCCTGATCATCTTATAAACCTCTATCAAGTCGCCCCTCATCCTTCTCCGTTCTAATGAGAAAAGGCCTAGCACCCTCAACCTTTCCTCGTAAGACCTACTCTCCATTCCAGGCAACATCCTGGTAAATCTTCTTTGCACCTTTTCCAAAGCTTCCACATCCTTCCTAAAATGAGGCGACCAGAACTGTACACAGTACTCCAAATGTGGCCTTACCAAAGTTTTGTACAGCTGCATCATCACCTCACGGCTCTTAAATTCAATCCCTCTGTTAATGAACGCGAGCACACCATAGGCCTTCTTCACAGCTCTATCCACTTGAGTGGCAACTTTCAAAGATGTATGAACATAGACCCCAAGATCTCTCTGCTCCTCCACATTGCCAAGAACTCTACCGTTAACCCTGTATTCCGCATTCATATTTGTCCTTCCAAAATGGACAACCTCACACTTTTCAGGGTTAAACTCCATCTGCCACTTCTCAGCCCAGCTCTGCATCCTATCTATGTCTCTTTGCAGCCGACAACAGCCCTCCTTACTATCCACAACTCCACCAATCTTCGTATCATCTGCAAATTTACTGACCCACCCTTCAACTCCCTCATCCAAGTCATTAATGAAAATCACAAACAGCAGAGGACCCAGAACTGATCCCTGCGGTACGCCACTGGTAACTGGGATCCAGGCTGAATATTTGCCATCCACCACCACTCTCTGACTTCTATCGGTTAGCCAGTTCGTTATCCAACTGGCCAAATTTCCCACTATCCCATGCCTCCTTACTTTCTGCAGAAGCCTACCATGGGGAACTTTATCAAATGCCTTACTAAAATCCATGTACACTACATCCACTGCTTTACCTTCATCCACATGCTTGGTCACCTCCTCAAAGAATTCAATAAGATTTGTAAGGCAAGACCTACCCCTCACAAATCCGTGCTGACTATCCCTAATCAAGCAGTATCTTTCCAGATGCTCAGAAATCCTATCCTTCAGTACCCTTTCCATTACTTTGCCTACCACCGAAGTAAGACTAACTGGCCTGTAATTCCCAGGGTTATCCCTAGTCCCTTTTTTGAACAGGGGCACGACATTCGCCACTCTCCAATCCCCTGGTACCACCCCTGTTGACAGTGAGGACGAAAAGATCATTGCCAACGGCTCTGCAATTTCATCTCTTGCTTCCCATAGAATCCTTGGATATATCCCGTCAGGCCCGGGGGACTTGTCTATCCTCAAGTTTTTCAAAATGCCCAACACATCTTCCTTCCTAACAAGTATTTCCTCGAGCTTACCAATCTGTTTCACACTGTCCTCTCCAACAATATCGCCCCTCTCATTTGTAAATACAGAAGAAAAGTACTCGTTCAAGACCTCTCCTATCTCTTCAGACTCAATACACAATCTCCCGCTACTGTCCTTGATCGGACCTACCCTCGCTCTCGTCATTCTCATATTTCTCACATATGTGTAAAAGGCCTTGGGGTTTTCCTTGATCCTACCCGCCAAAGATTGTTCATGCCCTCTCTTAGCTCTCCTAATCCCTTTCTTCAGTTCCCTCCTGGCTATCTTGTATCCCTCCAATGCCCTGTCTGAACCTTGTTTCCTCAGCCTTACATAAGTCACCTTTTTCCTCTTAACAAGACATTCAACCTCTCTTGTCAACCATGGTTCCCTCACTCGACCATCTCTTCCCTGCCTGACAGGGACATACATATCAAGGACACGTAGCACCTGTTCCTTGAACAAGTTCCACATTTCATTTGTGTCCTTCCCTGCCAGCCTATGTTCCCAACTTATGCACTTCAATTCTTGTCTGACAACATCGTATTTACCCTTCCCCCAATTGTAAACCTTGCCCTGTTGCACGTACCTATCCCTCTCCATTACTAAAGTGAAAGTCACAGAATTGTGGTCACTATCTCCAAAATGCTCCCCCACTAACAAATCTATCACTTGCCCTGGCTCATTACCCAGTACTAAATCCAATATTGCCCCTCCTCTGGTCGGACAATCTACATACTGCGTTAGAAAAGCTTCCTGGACACACTGCACAAACACCACCCCATCCAAACTATTTGATCTAAAGAGTTTCCACTCAATATTTGGGAAGTTAAAGTCGCCCATGACTACTACCCTATGACTTCTGCACCTTTCCAAAATCTGTTTCCCAATCTGTTCCTCCACATCTCTGCTACTATTGGGGGGCCTATAGAAAACTCCTAACAAGGTGACTGCTCCTTTCCTATTTCTGACTTCAACCCATACTACCTCAGTAGGCTGATACTCCTCGAACTGCCTTTCTGCAGCTGTTATACTATCTCTAATTAATAATGCCACTCCCCCCACCTCTTTTACCACCCTCCCTAATCTTATTGAAACATCTATAACCAGGGACCTCCAACAACCATTTCTGCCCTCTCAGTTGATATTTTGGTTTCTTTGGTGGGGTCGAAGAACGCCAGAACCGGGGCTGTGGTGAGATTTGCCTTTAGCTCCGCCATTCGTTCTCATGAGCTGCAGCCACTGGAATTCCGTCGACTGTTTGACGAGATGGCGGAGGGCTGTGGTGTGTGCCGCCATGTTGGGAATGAACTTCCCGAGGAAGTTGACAATCCCTAGATGTCCTCTGGGGTCTTCATGGCGTTGATCGCCGAGACCTTGTCAGCATCTAGCCGCGCGCCTTGCTGCGAGATTTGGTCACCGAAGAATTTGATTTCTGATTGACCGAACGAGCACTTGGCTCTGTTGAGTCGAAGGCCATGCTCATGGATTCTGTGGAATACCTGCTTGAGGCGATCGATGTGTTCGTGAGGAGCTGTGGACCAGATTATGACATCGTCAACATTCACGTGCACCCCCTCGATACCCTCCATCATCTGTTCCATGATGCGGTGAAATACCTCTGAGGCTGAGTTGATGCCAAAAGGCATCCGGTTGTAGCAGTAGCGACCGAACGGGGTATTGAATGTGCACAGCTTGCGACTGGATGCATCCAGCTGTATTTGCCAGAACCCCTTGGAGGCGTCCAGCTTCGTAAAGAGTTTGGCATGAGCCATCTCGCTGGTCAACTCCTCTCGTTTTGGTATCGGGTAATGTTCCCTCATGATGTCGCGGTTTAAATCCTTGGGGTCGATGCAGATTCGAAGCTCCCCTGACGGCTTCTTGACGCAGACCATGGAGCTGACCCAGTCCGTGGGTTCTGTGACCTTTGATATGATGCCCTGGTCCTGAAGGTCCTGTAACTGCTGCTTGAGGCGGTCCTTGAGGGGTCCCGGCACCCTACGTGGTGCGTGGATCACAGGGGTGGCGTTTGGTTTGAGCAGGATTTTGTATCGGTATGGGAGCGTGCCCATTCCGTCGAACACGCTGTGGTACTGCGTGATGATGTCATCAATTTCAGCCTGGAAGTTCTCATCAGGTGAGGCCGTCGCCTGTGAGGATGACATGGTGTGGACTCGCTGAACCAAGTTCAGGAGTTTGCAGGCCCGAGCACCGAGCAGGAATGCTCTGTCAGGCCCCACAATCCCAAATCGCAGTGTTGCTTTAAATGACTTATTGGAAACTCCGTGTTGGTATGAGCCACTGGCAGCTATGGCATTGCCATTGTAGTCAAGGAACTGGCAGGCCGGTGGAAGAATGCTTGGTCTGACGCGGATGGTGTCGAGATCAGATTTGGAGATGAGGTTCGCCGATGCGCCGGTGTCCAGTTTGAACCGGATGCGAGCCTTGTTGACTGTGAGGACAGCACACCACTCATCGTCGGGATCCACGCTGAGGATCGGGAGGTGCTTCGCTGTCTTGGAGAAAGGCAGCGCATGCTTCGTAATGATGCCCACCCGGTATGGAGATTTGAGGCCCGCAGCATCAGGATATGTTGGGCTGTCGGGGTTGGAGTCTGGCATGGCCTGCCGCATTGAACGGACGCTTCTGCGCCGCAGCTGGGATCGCTGGATGCTGGGCAGTGGAGCAGATCTGCAAAGGGCTGCGTGGTGGCCAAGCTTGCCACACTGTAGACACCGTCGTGATTTTGCCGGACATTGCCGCTTTAAATGGGCGGAGCCACAATTCGGACCCATCATGACGCCAACGTCAGCGCGTTCCGTGTGCCATCGCGCATGCGCAGTGTGGTCGAACTACATACGCACCTGCGCAGTCTGGTCGTCGGTCTCGTCGTCCCCTCGGTCGTGGCGCGCATGTGCAGGGGCCCGGGAAAAGCGCGCGGAATGGCCACTCTCGTCGATACTTAGGCCCTGCATTTGTGCGATGGCCTGCGCCCGTTCCGCCTCGTGGGAGGTTAGCTTTGTCGTTTCTGCCGCCCTGATGTGGGAGTACCGATTGTTAGCATGTTCGTGGAGAACGCACGTTTCGATGGCGATGGTGGGGGTGAGCTGCTTGACTTTCAGGAGCTGCTGGCGAAGGGAATCGGAGTGGACCCCGAAAAAGATCTGATCCCGGATCATGGAATCAGTGGTCAAGTCATAGTTACATGACTGCACGAGGATGCGGAGATGGGTCAGAAAGGATTGAAAAGGTTCATCCTTACCCTGAAGCCTCTGCTGGAAAACATACCGTTCAAAGCTCTCATTCACCTCAATGCCGCACTGGCTGTCGAACTTCAGTAGGACTGTTTTAAATTTCATCTTGTCTTCGCCTTCAGCGAATGTGAGGGAGTTGTAGATGTGAATGGCGTGGTCCCCGGCTGTGGAGAGGAATAGTGCGATCTTCCTGGTGTCCGATGTGGCCGCGAGGTCGGTGGCTTCGAGATAGAGTTGGAACTTTTGTTTGAAGATCTTCCAATTTGCACCGAGGTTGCCGGCGATGCGGAGCTGCGGAGGAGGGCGGACGTTTTCCATGTCACCGGATGGCTGGTTGCTGGTCAACGCTGATTCACTCAAGGTAGGTCTGTCAATTTTCAGCATCACTCACTGGTACCATGATGTGTTGGGTAGGCTGGGTCGATGTGAACTGCACTTGATGCAGTGTAGCGAGAGACAGACCTCCAACACTTGATAAGATGCAACACGATTTTATTCAACATCCAAATTATTATACATGTTCAACTGTGGGTCAACACTGCTGACTTGACTGGAGACCTGACACTAGCCTGACCAGACTAACATATCTACCACATGGTGTCGGCACTGGCTAGCTCACGAGCTCTGACTGTCTCAGAGGCTGGGTCCCGAGAGAGCGGGAAAACTGATGCCCTCTGGCTTTATAGTGGCCGTGTCCTGTCTGGTGATTGGCTGCTCTGTTCTGTGTGCTTACTGTTTATCCTGTGTGTCAATCACTGCCTGTCTGCACTCCATTGTATACATAGATGTATATTATGACATTCCCCATTTGGGAATCAGTCACATCGCTGTGGGTCTGGAGTAACGTGTCGGCCAGACCAGGAAAAGATGGCATTTCATTCCCGAACGCAATTATTTCATTGTCACCGGTGCTGAGATTCACTCTGGATTCCAGGTAAATCCATGCGAGGGAGGAATTCCCTGGCCAAGTCAGCATTTCTCGGCTGTATTGAAACTCTAGCAGCCACGCTGGTGAGATTCGCCCCGACGCTGGACATCACTGTCGTTGTTGAGTTTGGAGCAGGGATTTCAGCGTTGCAGCTTCAGACAGTCACAGCTCATGGAGCCCCCGCTGCTTTGTTGCCCCTGGTAACCAAAGTCTCGGGCAATGACTGGCTGCTGACAGCTCAGAGATTCCGTCAGAGGTGGAGGAATTGGGAGTCGGTGTTCATGTGAACTCGGGGCACAGTTTGCAGCTGAATAGTCACTCAGCTCATGTAGGTGTGAGGGATCACACTCTCCACACCATTAGTTACAGCCCGTCCTGCAGAGCCCAGCTGTAATATCATTAATAACAGCCTCATTAACATGTTATGAATTTCCCAATGCCCTGCTCTCTCCCCATAGCCCGGTATCAATCTCCAAACTAACCCCACTGCCCCACTCTCTCCCCATAGCCCGGTATCAATCCCCAAACTAATCCCACTGTTCCGCTCTCTCCCCATAGCCCTGTATCAATCCCCAAACTAATCCCAATGCCCTGCTCTCTCCCCATAGCCCGGTATCAATCTCCAAACTAACCCCATTGCCCCACTCTCTCCCCATAGCCCTGTATCAATCCCCAAACTAACCCCACTGCCCCACTCTCTCCCCATAGCCCTGTATCAATCCCCAAACTAACCCCACTGCCCCACTCTCTCCCCATAGCCCTGTATCAATCTCCAAACTAACCCCACTGCCCCACTCTCTCCCCATAGCCCGGTATCAATCCCCAAACTAATCCCACTGTTCCGCTCTCTCCCCATAGCCCTGTATCAATCCCCAAACTAATCCCAATGCCCTGCTCTCTCCCCATAGCCCGGTATCAATCTCCAAACTAACCCCATTGCCCCACTCTCTCCCCATAGCCCTGTATCAATCCCCAAACTAACCCCACTGCCCCACTCTCTCCCCATAGCCCTGTATCAATCCCCAAACTAATCCCACTGCCCCACTCTCTCCCCATAGCCCGGTATCAATCTCCAAACTAACCCCACTGCCCCACTCTCTCCCCATAGCCCTGTATCAATCCCCAAACTAACCCCACTGCCCCACTCTCTCCCCATAGCCCTGTATCAATCCCCAAACTAACCCCATTGCCCCACTCTCTCCCCATAGCCCAGTATCAATCTCAAACTAATCCCACTGCCCCACTCTCTCCCCATAGCCCTGTATCAATCCCCAAACTAATCCCACTGCCCCACTCTCTCCCCATAGCCCTGTATCAATCCCCAAACTGATCCCACTGCCCCACTCTCTCCCCATAGCCCTGTATCAATCTCAAACTAATCCCACTGCCCCACTCTCTCCCCATAGCCCTGTATCAATCCCCAAACTAATCCCACTGCCCCACTCTCTCCCCATAGCCCAGTATCAATCCCCAAACTCACCCCACTGCCCCGCTCTCTCCCCATAGCCCTGTATCAATCCCCAAACTAATCCCACTGCCCCACTCTCTCCCCATAGCCCTGTATCAATCTCAAACTAATCCCACTGCCCCACTCTCTCCCCATAGCCCTGTATCAATCCCCAAACTAATCCCACTGCCCCACTCTCTCCCCATAGCCCAGTATCAATCCCCAAACTCACCCCACTGCCCCGCTCTCTCCCCATAGTCCTGTATCAATCCCCAAACTAATCCCTGTCATGATATTCAAACACACACATCATGATAGACACACCAACAGACAAATCAGAACACACAACACCACAACCAATGACAGAAAGATATAAAAGCACAGACACGACCCCCGGTGGTCAGTATTAGCTGCAGAGGAGGACCAGGACAGATCTGTTACCAAACACACTCAGGGAGACAGCACGTGCAGAGTATCCAGAACGAACTGTATTATAAGAGTTAAAATAAAATAGAGTTGTACCACATACAACTGTGTTGGCTCATCTGTGCACCAGAGCACCCAACACCACATGGTACAGGAGTGGATCGATACCTGCCGGCATACCTCAGTGTACAGAGACAACCAGCAGTGCCCAGGCAAAATGATAGAGCTCCCGGTTCCGCAGCCGCTCCAGTGCTACGGCGATCTCCGCGAAAACTGGCGGCGATTCCGGCAATGGTTCGAATTGTTCCTGGTGGCAGCTGAACTCCAAGACCTGGATGATAGAAAAAAAATTGAATTTCTCCTCACCATCGCCGGTGCAAGGGCAAGAGAAATATTCACAAGGTTCAGGTTCTTCAGGAGGCAGCAAAGGTACGATTACCAGGCAGTCCTGGACAAATTCTCCAAGTACTGTGAAGAAAACGCAATCCAACCGGCAAGTAAAGGTAAGAAAAGCTGCAGTACTCACCTCGTGGCTGGGATCCCGGAGCCCGAATCCCCAGAGGCCGAAATCCCGGGCCTGAGAGAGGGCTGGGTCGAGGTCGGCGGCCATCTTGCTAAAGGTATAACGCTAGCACAGTTGCGCGAGCAGTGCGCAGAACGGGAAGTTTCGTTTGCTCCTGCGCGAGATGCTGCGCATGCGCAGTCAAGAAAATGGCCATCGGTAAAGGAACAGCGATCTGAGCATGCGCAGTCGCTTCCTACGTGCTACATACCGAGCGTCAGGATGTCAGAGGCCCCAGACTGCACCAATTTAAAGGGGAAATGTCCCAAATCCAATTTAAAAGGGAAACGTCCCAAATCAAAAAAAAAATCTGTTAAAGCTGTAAAACAACCTTCCCTCACCTGGAATGACAGCACATTGCCGCAAATTGACCCAGGAGATGAATTTGACCTCCGAAGAACCCTCCGACAAGCAGTTACCTACGCACAAGCCGATGATTCCGACCTCGAATACTTCGATGACGATCTTTACAGTGTTTCCGGACCTCGCGAGCCCAATGATAGCTCCGTGGTCCTATATGACTATGACTCGGACGAACCTTTCGTGTTGCACATTGGCGGCCCCCACATTGAATCCGACGCAGATGCGGATTCATTTTTCGGATTTGAGGATCTTCAATCCAGCAGATATGACGTTCCAACTTATCAGTACCGGATGATGCTGCAGCCTGACATTAACAGACAGGGAGCGGTGCAAGCACACGGAGAGCGCCCTGCTGCCACACAGAGCGTGGTCCACGTCCCGCTCAACGTTCCCGACTCTATGAAAGAAGACATGCAAGACTCCAGAGTGCAGTCCTCCCATGAACCAGAAGTGACTCCAGTGTCACAAGCTTCCACAGCAAGCTCGTGGACAGACTCCACAATTGCAGAAATGCAAGACTCCAGAGCGCAGTCCTTGCACGGACAAGAAGTGACTCCAGTGTCACAAGCCTCCACAGAGAGCTCGTGGACAGCCTCCACGATAGAAGCAACGCAAGACTCCAGAGCGCAGTCCTTGCACGAACAAGAAGTGACTCCAGTGTCACAAGCCTCCACAGAGAGCTCATGGACAGCCTCCACGATAGAAGCAACGCAAGACTCCAGAGCGCAGTCCTTGCACGAACAAGAAGTGACTCCAGTGTCACAAGCCTCCACAGAGAGCTCGTGGACAGCCTCCACGATAGAAGCAATGCAAGACTCCAATGTGCAGTCCTTGCAGGAACAAGACCATGAGGGTCTAGCAACCTCTCCTGACCAACCAGCGGCAGACGATGCAAGTCTGCCATGCTCACGTGAACAGCAAGAAGGCTATAACAGCCTACCATGCTCCACTACACAGCAGCATGACCATGACGGTCTCTCATGCTACAATGAAGGGCACAGCGCTGAAGACTGTTCAAGCCCAACTGAAGACAAGCCAAAGGAATCGCCTCGTCCAAGCCCGAAGAAAAAAGGTTTATGCGCTGACCTTCAGGATCATTATAGCCGAACAGAGATTAATAATGCTGCACGGCCACAGAAGGATGCTGAGGATTTGCTAACGAAATTAATTGAATGTTTAACTTGCAAGGAGCAGACTGAGAATTGCCAGTGTTTTAGTACGGATCGAAAAAATGGACAAGACATTGATCCTCAGGTAATGGAAATAACACAACCTGAATCATATCTACAGCAGGGACAAATGTCTCCCTTCAACACAACGCCGCAAAATCCCAACTTCGGAGACCAGCAGTTAGTCAGTAATGACTCTTCAAATCTTGAGGGGAACATTAATTGCATTGAACCTATACACACTCCACTGATTATTGAGCAGAACATTGGAGCAAGAATCCTGAGGACACTGACATCGAGTAGCCAGATAACGAATTTAAAACCCACAGCAGTTTCAAGTGAACCAAGTGTGCTTTCCACTAATGGTGAAGATGCAGATAAGGTCGACCCGATTATCCATTGTACCACACTAACCCCAGTGATTAAGCAGTTATGTATGGGGAGTATAATGTGGGCAATTGAGAACAGTAAAAGAGAGACTGTGACCATGCCAGTCCCAGCAAAATCAGACCCAGAGACCATGAAGGCATGTACATTAGACAAAGATACATATGAGGTACCTGAGAAGAAAAGTGAAACGGAATGTTCTTTGGAAAATAGTACAATGTCGATAGAAACATTGGATCCTATATTCGAGACCATACATATGGGAGAATTTGGGGGTAATAAACAAGGTTCTGCAATGTCTGGGGGAAGATTTAAAATTCCAAAGAAGAAAAGCCCAAATGAAGGACAACGGCAAGACAATGACAGTCCACCGACATGGTGTGCACCACCAGATGAAAACTCTGACAATTTACCCAACCCTAGTGAACAGCAAGCTGCTAATGAGGATCTATCCACGGGATGTGAGACGAGTGACGACAGCATCCCACTTCCCATGCAAAAGGTGCAAGGTGACAGACCTCGCCTAGTGCGTACCGAGGCACTCGACGATCACGGTGGGACCACTGACGACTGCGGTGGCGGCGCACCGCTTCCACCCTCGATGGCTCGACCCTCTCCACTGGTTGGTGCATTCCTGCATGTTCCGACTCCAGAAGTGCAGCTTCAGGGAATCTCGGCTGCCTCCAGTGAACCTGTTGGGACTCCGGACGGGGGGCATCGACGGAAGGCAGACCGGACTCCAGATGGGGAGCAGCCAAGCGCCGACTCTGATTTGCGCACGCCAGACCTTGCTCCGGACGGGCGGTGTCGCGGCCTCGGTGATGGCACGCTCAGGGTGACGGCGGATGCCACGGCGACAGGGAATGGATCGCGTGGCAGTCCCACTGGGTCGGCAGTGGCAACCAGCACCGGCGGTCCAAGATGGACACACCAATTCGCGCCATCGCCAGACGTTGATGCGAGCAACAATTCTCTCTCCAAGGCGACATGCTTCGACGTTTCTCTGCGGAGTCACCCTTCCGGCACAGCAGGTGGCCGGAACCAGCGTGCACAGTCTCGGCCAACTTCCACATCTGGCACAGTCATTGCCTTGCATGATATTAGTGATGGTGCTACTTCGATGGCAACGACCCATCGGCTACAAGATGCCGTCCACCACAAACATAGAATCATAGAATCATAGAATCATAGAAGTTTACAGCATGGAAACAGGCCCTTCGGCCCAACCAGTCCATGCCGCCCAGTTTTTTACCATTAAGCTAGTCCCAGTTGCCCGCACTTGGCCCATAACCCTCTATACCCATCTTACCCATGTAACCATCTAAATGCTTTTTGAAAGACACAATTGTACCCGCTTCTACTACTACCTCTGGCAGCCCATTCCAGACACTCACTACCCTCTGAGTGAAGAAATTGCCCCTCTGGGCCCTTCTGAATCTCTCCCCTCTCACCTTAAACCTATGCCCTCTAGTTTTAGACTCCCCTACCTTTGGGAAAAGATGTTGACTATCTACCTTATCTATGCCCCTCATTATTTTATAGACCTCTATAAGATCACCCCTAAGCCTCCTACGCTCCAGGGAAAAAAGTCCCAGTCTATCCAGCCTCTCCTTATAACTCAAACCATCAAGTCCCGGCAACATCCTAGTAAATCTTTTCTGCACTCTTTCTAGTTTAATAATATCCTTTCTATAATAGGGTGACCAGAACTGCACACAGTATTCCAAGTGTGGCCGTACCAATGTCTTGTACAACTTCAACAAGACGTCCCAACTCCTATATTCAATGTTCTGACCAATGAAACCAAGCATGCCGAATGCCTTCTTCACCACCCTGTCCACCTGCGACTCCACCTTCAAGGAGCTATGAACCTGTACTCCTAGATCTCTTTGTTCTATAACTCTCCCCAACGCCATACCATTAACTGAGTAGGTCCTGGCCTGATTCGATCTGCCAAAATGCATCACCTCACATTTATCTAAATTAAACTCCATCTGCCATTCGTCGGCCCACTGGCCTAATTGATCAAGATCCCGTTGCAATCCTAGATAACCTTCTTCACTATCCACTATGCCACCAATCTTGGTGTCATCTGCAAACTTACTGACCATGCCTCCTAAATTCTCATCCAAATCATTAATATAAATCACAAATAACAGTGGACCCAGCACCGATCCCTGAGGCACACCACTGGTCACAGGCCTCCAGTTTGAAAAACAACCCTCTACAACCACCCTCTGCCTTCTGTCGTCCAGCCAATTTTGAATCCAATTGGCAACCTCACCCTGGATCCCGTGAGCTTTAACCTTCTGCAACAACCTACCATGCGGTACCTTGTCAAAGGCTTTGCTAAAGTCCATGTAGACAACGTCTACTGCACTACCCTCATCTACCTTCTTGGTCACTCCCTCAAAAAACTCAATCAAATTTGTGAGACATGATTTTCCACGCACAAAGCCATGCTGACTGCCCCGAATCAGTCCTTGCCTCTCTAAATGCTTGTAGATCCTGTCTCTCAGAATACCTTCTAGCAACTTACCTACTACAGACGTTAGGCTCACCGGTCTGTAGTTCCCAGGCTTTTCCCTGCTGCCCTTCTTAAACAAGGGCACAACATTCGCCACTCTCCAATCTTCAGGCACCTCACCTGTGGCTGCCGATGATTCAAATATCTCGGTTAGGGGACCCGCAATTTCCTCCCTAGCCTCCCACAACATCCTGGGATACATTTCATCAGGTCCCGGGGATTTATCTACCTTGATGCGCTTTAAGACTTCCAGCACCTCCTCCTCTGTAATATGCACACTTCTCAAGACATCACTATTTATTTCCCTTAGTTTCCTAACATCCATGCCTTTCTCCACCGTGAATACCGATGAGAAATATTCATTCAGGATCTCACCCAACTCTTGTGGCTCTGCACATAAATGCCCTTGTTGATCCTTAAGAGGCCCTACTCTGTCCCTAGTTACTCTTTTCCCCTTTATGTATCTGTAGAATCTCTTTGGATTCTCCCTTGCATTATTTGCCAAAGCAATTTCATGTCCCCTTTTTGCCCTCCTGATTTCCCTCTTAACTCTATTTCGACAATCTCTATACTCTTCAAGGGATCCACTTGATCCCAGTTGCTTATGTACGTCATATGCCTCCTTCTTCTTTTTGACCAGAGTCTCAATATCTCGAGTCATCCAGGGTTCCCTACTTCTACCAGCCTTGCCCTTCACTCTAAAGGGAATGTGCTTACCCTGCACCCTGGTTAACACATTTTTAAAAGCCTCCCATTTACCAGCCGTCCCTTTGTCTGCCAACAGTCTCCCCCAATCTACCTCTGCAAGTTCCTGTCTGATACCATCAAAATTGGCCTTGCCCCAATTAAGAATTTTAACTCTTGGGCCAGACCTATCATTCTCCATAGCTATCTTAAAACTAATGGAATTATGGTCACTTGTCCCAAAGTGATCCCTCACTAGCACTTCTATCACTTGCCCTTCCTTATTTCCCAAGACGAGGTCAAGTTTTGCCCCCTCTCTAGTCGGTCCATCCACATACTGAATGAGAAATTCCTCCTGAATACACTCAACAAATTTCCCTCCATCCAAGCCTCTAATGCTATGACTGTCCCAGTCAATGTTGGGAAAGTTAAAGTCCCCTACTACTACCACCCTATTATTCTTGCAGCTATCTGTAATCTCCTTACATATTTGCTCCTCAATTTCCCGCTGACTATTTGGGGGCCTGTAGTACAGTCCTACCAAGGTGATCTCTCCCTTCTTATTTTTCAGTTCCACCCATATAGACTCAGTGGGCGAACCCTCGGATATATCCCCTCTAAGTACTGCCGTGATGTTCTCCCTAATCAAAAACGCCACTCCCCCTCCTCTCTTACCTCCTGTTCTATCCTTTCTATAGCATCTGTAGCCCGGAACATTGAGCTGCCAGTCCTGCCCCTCCCTTAGCCATGTTTCAGTCATAGCTATAATATCCCAGTCCCATGTGCCCGTCCATGCCCTGAGTTCATCCGCTTTGCCCGTCAGGCCCCTTGCATTGAAATAAATGCAGTTTAATGTAGACCTTCCTTGCTCTCTGCCCTGCTTTCTCTGGTCATGCTTTACACACTCTCCCTTCCTGCCTTTTGTTTCTGTCCCCACTGACTTCCTACATCGGTTCCCATCCCCCTGGCACATTAGTTTAAACCCTCCCCAACTGCACTAGCAAACACCCCCCCGAGAACATTGGTTCCGGTCCCACCCAGATGCAGACCGTCCGATTTGTACAGGTCCCACCTCCCCCAGAATCGGTCCCAATGTCCCAGGAATTTGAAACCCTCCCTCTTGCACCATCTCTCAAGCCACGTATTCATCCTAGCTATCCTGTCATTCCTACTCTGACTATCACGTGGCACTGGTAGCAATCCTGAGATTACTACCTTTGAGGTCCTACTTTTTAGTTTAACTCCTAACTCCCTAAATTCAGCTTGTAGGACCTCATCCCGTTTTTTACCTATATCGTTGGTGCCTATATGCACCACGACAGCTGGCTGTTCACCCTCCCCCTCCAGAATGCCCTGCAGCCGCTCCGAGACATCCTTGACCCTTGCACCAGGGAGGCAACATACCAACCTGGATTCTCGTTTGCGTCCGCAGAAACGCCTGTCTATTCCCCTTACGATTGAATCCCCTATCACTATAGCTCTGCCACTCTTTTTCCCGCCCTTCTGTGCAGCAGAGCCAGCCACGGTGCCATGAACCTGGCTGCTGCCACCTTCCCCTGGTGAGCCATCTCCCCCAACAGTTTCCAAAACGGTAAATCTGTTTTGGAGGGAGATGACCGCAGGGGATCCCTGCACTGCCTTCCTACTCTTCCTCTGTCTGTTGGTCACCCTTTCCCTATCTGCCTCAGTAATTTTAATCTGCGGTGTGACCAACTCACTGAATGTGCTTTCCACAACTTCCTCAGCATCGCGGATGCTCCAAAGTGAGTCCATCCGCAGCTCCAGAGCCGTCAAGCGGTCTAACAGGAGCTGCAGTTGGACACACTTCTTGCAGATGAAGGAGTCAGGGACACCAGAAGGGTCCCTGACTTGCCACATCTCACAAGAGGAGCATGACACGGGTCTGAGCTCTCCTGCCATGACTTAAACCTGAAGTTAAATTTGAACTACACTACACAGCTAGGAGAAAGTCAAAGAGAGAGAAATCACTTACCAGTTACAAGCCAAACACTTACCTGCTGGCTGTGATGTAGTTGCTCCAGAGACTCCCTCACAGGTCTGCTTCTCTGCACCTCCTTCAGGTGAGCACCAAATTCCCTTAACTAGTTAATTACTTTACTTAATTAACTTGATTTTTTTTTTTTTTTTTTTTGTCACTCCCCTCTTACCCGAACTCAGCCTTACCCAAACTCAGATACACTCTGTTTGCCTTCAGCACTCCTTTTCTATAGGCACTTCAGCCACACCCTTTGTATCCTTCCTGATTTACAGTCAGCCAATAGGCCTGCTCCCAAAACTGATCTCTCTCCCGAACAGCTGACCTGCAAGGTAAGGAAGTGGTTATGCAGTACTTACCTCACCCACAGCGCGCCCTTTTAAACTGTCCCCTCTGCCTCGCAGCTCCCGCGCTTTTTGAAACTCCCGCGCTGTTTCCAAGGTCCTGGCTCCCTCTCTCTCCCGAACAGCTGACCTGCAAGGTAAGGAAGTGGTTATGCAGTACTTACCTCACCCACAGCGCGCCCTTTTAAACTGTCCCCTCTGCCTCGCAGCTCCCGCGCTTTTTGAAACTCCCGCGCTGTTTCCAAGGTCCTGGCTCCCTCTCTCTCCCGAACAGCTGACCTGCAAGGTAAGGAAGTGGTTATGCAGTACTTACCTCACCCACAGCGCGCCCTTTTAAACTGTCCCCTCTGCCTCGCAGCTCCCGCGCTTTTTGAAACTCCCGCGCTGTTTCCAAGGTCCTGGCTCCCTCTCTCTCCCGAACAGCTGACCTGCAAGGTAAGGAAGTGGTTATGCAGTACTTACCTCACCCACAGCGCGCCCTTTTAAACTGTCCCCTCTGCCTCGCAGCTCCCGCGCTTTTTGAAACTCCCGCGCTGTTTCCAAGGTCCTGGCTCCCTCTCTCTCCCGAACAGCTGACCTCACCCACAGCGCGCCCTTTTAAACTGTCCCCTCTGCCTCGCAGCTCCCGCGCTTTTTGAAACTCCCGCGCTGTTTCCAAGGTCCTGGCTCCCTCTCTCTCCCGAACAGCTGACCTGCAAGGTAAGGAAGTGGTTAACATAAAAAGAAAAAGACTCCACCTTGTTCCTGGCATGCAGGGCGGATGGATTGGTGCGTAGGCGCAATCAGCGAGCTTTGCGCCGCCATGCTCGCAACTGAACCGTACGCACACGCCGGATCCTCCACTGGTTCCCAAGGATGACTTCGTGGAGATGCCACGGATCATGCCCCTTCCATCGCCACCAGAACCAAACCACAGCCAAGGCACCACTAACAAAGATGTTGAATGTTATATTTGCACGAATGAAAAAACCAAGCACTGCACGAAGTACAACAAATGGTAAAGTAGAGACTTCGGCAACAGCATCACCTCCAACAGTCCAAGGTGAACCAGTGTGACCTCAAATCTCCACAGCTGAACCGGCTTGAGGACCAGCCCATTCTTGAGGCGGTCACCCATTAGACTGGACTTATAACGCTGTTCATACGTTCAAAAAGTCAAACACTTCTGTATTATAACCTGTTGTTGTTTATTGTTCCAGATATCGTCTGACCAGACCAATGTTCAAGTTTTTTTTTTCTCTCGCATCCAAGTTTTGTTATGGTACAACCTTGTTAGTGTGACGCACCCGACATCGCCCCATGTAAATAGTTACGTCATATACACACACTGTACACAACACACACACACACTCTTAGGTGCACTCACGACACAATTATATTTATAACCACGTAGGCACATATCTTTGTAAAAAGGGGGGATGTCATGATATTCAAACACACACATCATGATAGACACACCAACAGACAAATCAGAACACACAACACCACAACCAATGACAGAAAGATATAAAAGCACAGACACGACCCCCGGTGGTCAGTATTAGCTGCAGAGGAGGACCAGGACAGATCTGTTATCAAACACACTCAGGGAGACAGCACGTGCAGAGTATCCAGAACGAACTGTATTATAAGAGTTAAAATAAAATAGAGTTGTACCACATACAACTGTGTTGGCTCATCTGGGCACCAGAGCACCCAACACCACAATCCCACTGCCCCACTCTCTCCCCATAGTCCTGTATCAATCCCCAAACTAACCCCATTGCCCCACTCTCTCCACATAGCCCTGTATCAATCCCCAAACTAACCCCATTGCCCCACTCTCTCCCCATAGCCCTGTATCAATCCCCAAACTAACCCCATTGCCCCACTCTCTCCCCATAGCCCTGTATCAATCCCCAAACTAACCCCATTGCCCCACTCTCTCCCCATAGCCCAGTATCAATCCCCATACTAATCCCACTGCCCCACTCTCTCCCCATAGCCCAGTATCAATCCCCAAACTAATCCCACTGCCCTGCTCTCTCCCCATAGCCCTGTATCAATCCCCAAACTAATCCCACTGCCCCACTCTCTCCCCATAGCCCTGTATAAATCTCAAACTAATCCCACTGCCCCACTCTCTCCCCATAGCCCTGTATCAATCCCCAATCTAATCCCACTGCCCCACGCTCTCCCCATAGCCCTGTATCAATCCCCAAACTAATCCCACTGCCCCGCTCACTCCCCAGAGCCCTGTATTAATCCCAAACTAATTTCACTGCCCCACTCTCTCTCCATAGCCCTGTATCAATCCCCAAACTAATCCCACTGCCCCGCTCTCTCCCCATTGCCCTGTACCAATCCCCAAACTAATCCCACTGTCCCGCTCACTCCCCAGAGCCCTGTATTAATCCCTAACTAATCCCACTGCCCCACTCTCTCCCCATAGCCCAGTATCAATCCCCAAACTCACCCCGCTGCCCCGCTCTCTCCCCATAGTCCTGTATCAATCCCCAATCTAGTCCCACTGCCCCACTCTTTCCCCATAGCACTGTATCAATCCCAAACTAATCCCAGTGCCCCACTCTATCCCCACAGCCCTGTATCAATCCCCAAACTAATCCCACTGCCCCGCTATGTCCCCATAGCCCTGTATCAATACCAAACTAATCCCACTGCCCTACTCTATCCCCATAAACCTGTATCAATCCCCAAACTAATCCCACTGCCCCACTCTATCCCCATAGACCTGTATCAATCCCCAAACTAATCCCACTGCCCCACTCTCTCCCCATAGCCCAGTATCAATCCCCAAACTCACCCCACTGCCCCGCTCTCTCCCCATAATCCTGTATCAATCCCCAAACTAATCCCACTGCCGCAGTCTCTCCCCATAGTCCTGTATCAATCCCCAAACTAATCCCACTGCCCCTCTCTCTCCCCATAGCCCTGTATCAATCCCCAAACTAACCCCATTGCCCCACTCTCTCCCCATAGCCCTGTATCAATCCCCACCTAACCCCATTGCCCCACTCTCTCCCCATAGCCCAGTATCAATCCCCAAACTAATCCCACTGCAGCACTCTCTCCCCATAGCCCAGTATCAATCCCCAAACTCACCCTACTGCCCCGCTCTCTCCCCATAGTCCTGTATCAATCCCCAATCTAATCCCACTGCCCCACGCTCTCCCCATAGCCCTGTATCAATCCCAAACTAATCCCACTGCCCCACTCTATCCCCACAGCCCTGTATCAATCCCCAAACTAACCCCATTGCCCCACTCTATCCCCATAGCCCAGTATAAATCCCCAAACTAACCCCATTGCCCCACTCTCTCCCCATAGCCCTGTATCAATCCCCAAACTAACCCCATTTCCCCACTCTCACCCCATAGCCCTGTATCAATCCCCAAACTAATCCCACTGCCCCACTCCCTCCCCATAGCCCTGTATCAAACCCAAACTAATCCCACTGCCCCACTCTCTCCCCATAGACCTGTATCAATCACCAAACTAATCCCACTGCCCCACTCTTTCCCCATAGCCCTGTATCAATCCCAAACTAACCCCATTGCCCCATTCTCTCCCCATCGCCCTGTATTAATCCCCAAACTAATCCCACTGCCCCTCTCTCTCCCCATAGCCCTGTATCAATACCAAACTAATCCCACTGCCCCACTTTCTCCCCATAGTCCTGTATCAATCCCCAAACTAATCCCACTGCCCCACTCTCTCCCCATAGTCCTGTATCAATCCCCAAACTAACCCCACTGCCCCGCTCTCTCCCCATAGCCCTGTATCAATCCCCAAACTAATCCCATTGCCCCACTCTATCCCCATAGCCCTGTATCAATCCCCAAACTAACCCCATTGCCCCACTCTCTCCCCATAGCCCTGTATCAATCCCCAAACTAACCCCATTGCCCCACTCTCTCCACATGGCCCAGTATCAATCCCCAAACTAATCCCACTGCCCCACTCTCTCCCCATAGCCCAGTATCAATCCCCAAACTCACCCCACTGCCCCGCTCTCTCCCCATAGTCCTGTATCAATCCCCAATCTAATCCCACTGCCCCACTCTTTCCCCATAGCCCTGTATCAATCCCAAACTAATCCCACTGCCCCACTCTATCCCCACAGCCCTGTATCAATCCCCAAACTAACCCCATTGCCCCACTCTATCCCCATAGCCCAGTATAAATCCCCAAACTAACCCCATTGCCCCACTCTCTCCCCATAGCCCTGTATCAATCCCCAAACTAACCCCATTTCCCCACTCTCACCCCATAGCCCTGTATCAATCCCCAAACTAATCCCACTGCCCCACTCCCTCCCCATAGCCCTGTATCAAACCCAAACTAATCCCACTGCCCCACTCTCTCCCCATAGACCTGTATCAATCACCAAACTAATCCCACTGCCCCACTCTTTCCCCATAGCCCTGTATCAATCCCAAACTAACCCCATTGCCCCATTCTCTCCCCATCGCCCTGTATCAATCCCCAAACTAATCCCACTGCCCCTCTCTCTCCCCATAGCCCTGTATCAATACCAAACTAATCCCACTGCCCCACTTTCTCCCCATAGTCCTGTATCAATCCCCAAACTAATCCCACTGCCCCACTCTCTCCCCATAGTCCTGTATCAATCCCCAAACTAACCCCACTGCCCCGCTCTCTCCCCATAGCCCTGTATCAATCCCCAAACTAATCCCATTGCCCCACTCTATCCCCATAGCCCTGTATCAATCCCCAAACTAACCCCATTGCCTCACTCTCTCCCCATAGCCCTGTATCAATCCCCAAACTAACCCCATTGCCCCACTCTCTCCACATGGCCCAGTATCAATCCCCAAACTAATCCCACTGCCCCACTCTCTCCCCATAGCCCTGTATCAATCCCCAAACTAGTCCCACTGCCACGCTCTCCCCATAGCCCTGTATCAATCCCAAACTAATCCCAGTGCCCCACTCTATCCCCACAGCCCTGTATAAATCCCCAAACTAACCCCATTGCCCCACTCTCTCCCTATAGCCCTGTATCAATCCCCAAACTGACCCCATTGCCCCACTCTCTCCCTATAGCCCTGTATCAATCCCCAAACTAATCCCACTGCCCCGCACTCTCCCCATAGCCCTGTATCAATACCAAACTAATCCCACTGCCCTACTCTATCCCCATAGACCTGTATCAATCACCAAACTAATCCCACTGGCCCCACTCTATCCCCATAGACCTGTATCAATCCCCAATTTAATCCCACTGCCCCACTCTCGCCCCATAGCCCTGTATCAATCCCAAACTAACCTCATTGCCCCATTCTCTCCCCATAGCCCTGTATCAATCCCCAAACTAATCCCACTGCCCCGCTCACTCCCCAGAGCCCTGTATCAATCCCCAAACTAATCCCACCGCCCCACTATCACCCAATAGCCCTGTATCAATCCCAAACTAACCCCATTGCCCCATTCTCTCCCCATAGCCCTGTATCAATCCCCAAACTAATCCCACTGGCCCGCTCTCTCCCCATAGCCCTGTATCAATCCCCAAACTAATCCCACTGCCCCGCTCTCTCCCCATTTCCCTGTACCAATCCCCAAACTAATCCCACTGTCCCGCTCACTCCCCAGAGCCCTGTATTAATCCCTAACTAATCCCACTGCCCCACTCTCTCCCCATAGCCCTGTACCAATCCCAAACTAATCCCACTGCCTCACTCCCTCCCCATAGCCCTGTATCAATCCCAAACTAATCCCACTGCACCGCTCTCTCCCCATATCCCTGTATCAATCCCAAACTAATCCCACTGCCCCACTCTCTCCTCATTGCCCTGTATCAATATCAAACTAATCCCACTGCCCCGCTCTCTCCCCATAGCCCTGTATCGATCCCAAACTGATCCCACTGCCCCGCTCTCTCCCCATAGCCCTGTATCAAACTCAAACTAATCCCACTTCCCCACTCTCTCCCCATAGCCCTGTATCAATTCCCAAACTAATCCCACTGCCCAGCTCTCTCCCCATAGCCCTGTATCAATACCAAACTAATTCCACTGCCCCACTCTCTCCCCATTGCCGTGTATCAATCCCCAAACTAATCCCACTGCCCCACTCTCTCCCCATTGCCCTGTATCAATCCCCAAACTAATCCCACTGCCCCACTCTCTCACCACAGCCCTGTATCAATCCCAAACTAATCCCACTGCCCCACTCTCCCCATAGCCCTGTATCAATCCCCAAACCAATCCCACTGCCCCACTCTCTCCCCATAACCCTGTATCAATCCCCAAACTAATCCCACTGCCCCACTCTCTCCCCATAACCCTGTATCAATCCCAAACTAATCTCACTGCCCCATTCCCTCCCCATTGCCCTGTATCAATCTCAAACTAATCCCACTGCCCCGCTCTCTCCCCATAGCCCTGTATCAATCCCCAAACTAATCCCACTACACTGTGCCCTCTCCTTAGCCCTGTATCAATTCCAAATAAGCCCACTTCCCTGCTCTCTCCCCATAGCCCTGTATTAATCCCCAACTATTCCCACTGCCCCACTCTCTCCCCATAGCCCTGTATCAGTCCCAAACTAATCCCACTGCCTCACTCTCTCCCCATAACCCTGTATCAATCCCAAACTAATCTCACTGCCCCATTCCCTCCCCATTGCCCTGTATCAATCCCAAACTAATCCCACTGCCCCACTCTCTCCCCATAGCCCAGTATCAATCCCCAAACTAATCCCACTGCCCCACTCTCTCCCCATAGCCCTGTATCAATCCCCAAACTAATCCCACTGCCCCGCTCTCTCCCCATAGCCCTGTATCAATACCCAATCTAATCCCACTGCCCCACTCTCTCCCCATAGCCCTGTATCAATCCCAAACTAATCCCACTGCCCCACTCTCTCTGTCCTGTATCCCATTACTGATTATACCAAGTCAGCAGTAATGTTGTGGAGCTGTGTTTCTGGAGTGTGTTCGAGATGGTTTTCTGGAGCAGTTTGATGAGAAGCAAATTCGGCACCGCCTATTCCAAAATTAGTGATCTGTAATGAAACAGCGCTGATGAATAATCTCCTTGTAAAATAACCCTTGGGGATGAGTGGCCATTAAATGATAGAATTTTCCACTGTCCGAAATTGAGGAAATTCAATCTGAAACCAGCGTGTTAATTTTGACAAAGAAAATGATGAACGTATGAGGAACAAATTGGCCGAGGTGAATTGGGGAAAATCCTTCGAAAGCGCAGTGTGTACACAGGCAATGGGTAGTCTTGTTTAAAATTATTAATTAGATTGCAGCAATTAGACAATCCTTCACGGTGCAAAACCCCCCAAAACGCCAGTCAACTGTGGCTGTCAATGAAAGTTCACGATTGTATAAAATTAAAAGAGGTTCGTAAAGTTACCAGAAATACTGGTAATCCTGAGGACTGGGAGGATTTTGGAATACAGCAAAGGGAAGCCACGAAACTGATAAGGAAAGGGAGAACAAAACATGAATGCAATTGAGCAAAAAACATAAAAATGTGCTGTAAAAACTTCTACAGGTTTGGCGAAGACAAATGTGGGTCCATTACAGGCAGAGTCAGGAGAATTCATAATGAGGAACAGAGAAATGTCAGAGAAGCTAAATGATTACTTTGTGGCTGTTTTCACCAAGGGCAATACAGTAAATCTCCCAGGTACAGAGATCCAAAGAACTAGAGAGAATGAGGGGTTGAAGGATTTTAGCTTAAGTAAGAAGGTTGTATTGGAGAAATTAATAGGACTGAAAGTTGATAAGTCCCCAGGACCTGATATTATGCATCGCGGAGTGCCGAAAGAGGTTGCTATAGAAATAGTGGATGTATTGGTGATCATTATGCAAAATTCTATAGATTCTGGACTGGTTCCTGAAGATTGGAAGGTTGAAAATGTCACCCCACTAATTAAAAAGGGAGGGAGAGAGAAAACAGGGAATCACAGACTTGTTAACCTTGTATCATTTGTAGCGGAAATGCTGAATCTGTTATAAAGGATGTGAAACATTGTGGGATTTTGTCTGGAGGCAGGTCCCGAGCTTCCCTCGCCTCCCCCTGAGGGGGGATAAGGTGATGTCAAAAACAGGGGTTGGGGAGGAGAGGGTCTCGGAGATATACAAGGAAGTGTTGGAGTGGGAAGGGGCCCCAATCGGGGAGGTGAAGAGGAGGAGGTAGGAAGAGTTGGGAGGGGAGTTGGAGGTCGGGCTATGGGAGAAGGCCCTGAGGAGAGTCGCTGCATCCTCGTCGTGTGCCAGGCTCAGCCTGACCCAGTTCAAGGTGGTCCACAGGGCCCATATGGCTGTGGCCCGGAAGAGCAGGTTTTTTGAGGAAGTGGGGGACAGGTGGGGGGGGTCCTGCGGGGGACAGGTGTGGGCGGTGTGGGGGAGTCCGGCGGGGGACAGATGTGGGCCGCGTGTGGGGGAGTCCGGCGGGGGGACAGGTGTGGGCGGTGTGGGGGAGTCCTGCGGGGGACAGATGTGGGCCGCGTGTGGGGGAGTCCGGCGGGGGGACAGGTGTGGGCGGTGTGGGGGAGTCCGGCGGGGGACAGATGTGGGCGGTGTGGGGGAGTCCTGCGGGGGACAGGTGTGGGCGGTGTGGGGGAGTCCGGCGGGGGACAGATGTGGGCGGTGTGGGGGAGTCCTGCGGGGGACAGGTGTGGGCGGTGTGGGGGAGTCCGGCGGGGGACAGATGTGGGAGGTGTGGGGGAATCCGGCGGGGGGACAGGTGTGGGAGGTGTGGGGGAGTCCGGCGAATCATGTACACATGTTTTGGGCGTGTCCGAGGCTGAGGGGATTTTGGCAGGGATTCGCAGATGTCATGTCAGACGTCCTGGAAGGGAGGGTGACCCCGAGTCCAGGGGTGGCAATATTTGGATATTTGGAGTGTCGGAAGGTCTGGGAGCCCGGAGTGGGGGGGGGGGGGGGGGGAATGATGAAGATTCAAACTCTTCCAGTAGTAACAGAAGGTTTATTGAGTAACTACAACAGTATTTACATGAGGTCTTTACTTTAACTTTGATACTAATAATAAGGTTACTTAAATCTAACTATGATAACTATACATAACTCCACTGGCTATCTAAACTAGTCTGCTGTTGCTTTGATCACCGTGCACCCGAGAGAGAGAGAGATCATGTGGTGCGACTGATGACACATTAACCCCTTGTGTACATGCACACATAGAGATCACCACATCGTGTGAGGAACGGTTGAGGACTCTGGGTCTGTACTCGTTTGAGTTTAGAAGGACGATGGGGGATCTTACTGAAACTTACAGGATACTGTGAGGCCTGGATAGAGTGGACGTGGAGAGGATGTTTCCACTTGTAGGAAAAACTAGAACCAGAGGACACCATCTCAGACTAAAGGGACGATCCTTTAAAACAGAGATGAGGAGGAATTTCTTCAGCCAGAGGGTGGTGAATCTGTGGAACTCTTTGCCGCAGAAGGCAATCACTGAGTGTCTTTAAGACAGAGATAGATAGGTTCATGATCAATAAGGGGCTCAGGGATTATGGGGAGAAGGGATGAGAAAAAGATCAGCCATGATTAAATGGCGGAGCAGACTCAATGGGCCGAATGGCCTATTCCTGCTCCTATATCTTATGGTCTTATGGAATCTAATGTATGGGTAGTTAGGGTTTAGGGCTGGGGGGGGGGGGGGGGGGGAGTTGGGTATGTTATTGTGGGGTATTTGTGTGTGCTGGATCTCTGTTGTTTAAAATGTTAAAATTACAAATGCCTCAATAAAATATTTTCTAAAAAAAAATAAAGGATGTGAAACATAGAGACTTGGACAATGATGATCTGGTTGGGCAGAGTCAGCATGGATTTAATTAGGGAATCACATTTGGAGAATTTATTGGAATTACGAACATAACATAAGAACTAGGAGCAGGAGTAGGCCATCTGGCCCCTCGAGCCTGCTCCGCCATTCAATGAGATCATGGCTGATCTTTTGTGGACTCAGCTCCACTTTCCGGCCCGAACACCATAACCCTTAATCCCTTTATTCTTCAAAAAACTATCTATCTTTATCTTAAAAACATTTAATGAAGGAGCCTCTACTGCTTCACTGGGCAAGGAATTCCATAGATTCACAACCCTTTGGGTGAAGAAGTTCCTCCTAAATTCAGTCCTAAATCTACTTCCCCTTATTTTGAGGCTATGCCCCCGAGTTCTGCTTTCACCCGCCAGTGGAAACAACCTGCCTGCATCTATCCTATATATTCCCTTCATAATCTTATATGTTTCTCTAAGATCACCCCTCATCCTTCTAAATTCCAATGAGTACAGTCCCAGTCTACTCAACCTCTCCTCATAATCCAACCCCTTCAGCTCTGGGATTAACCTAGTGAATCTCCTCTGCACACCCTCCAGCGCCAGTACGTCCTTTCTCAGGTAAGGAGACCAAAACTGAACACAATACTCCAGGTGTGGCCTCACTAACACCTTATACAATTGCAGCATAACCTCCCTAGTCTTAAACTCCATCCCTCTAGCAATGAAGGACAAAATTCCATTTTCCTTCTTAATCACCTGTTGCACCTGTAAACCAACTTTTTGCAACTCATGCACTAGCACACCCAGGTCTCTCTGCACAGCAGCATGTTTTAATATTTTATCATTTAAATAATAACCCCTTTTGCTGTTATTCCTACCAAAATGGATAACCTCACATTTGTCAACATTGTATTCCATCTGCCAGACCCTAGCCCATTCACTTAGCCTATCCAAATCCCTCTGCAGACTTCCAGTATCCTCAGCACGTTTTGCTTTACCACTTATCTTAGTGTCGTCTGCAAACTTGGACACATTGCGCTTGAGGATAGCAGCAAATTTGACCAAGGGGAGTTGATGGACTTGGTATATTTGGGTTTTCAGAAGGCTTTTGATGAAGTGCCTCAAAGGAGGTTAATTCGCAAAATAACAGCACATGGAGTTGGAGGGGATTTGCTGGCACGGCCTCAGGATTGGCTAACAGGCAGAAAACAGAGAATAGAAACAAACAAGCATTGGCAGGTTGTGGCTAGTGAGGCAGAGCAAGGATCAGTCCTCGGGCCCCACTCGTTCACAATATACATCAGTGACTTGGACGGGGGGGGGGGGGGGCACAGTGGCGCAGTGGTTAGCACTGCTGTCTACAGCGCTGAGGATCTGGGTTCGATCCCGGCTCTGGGTCTCTGTCCGTGTGGAGTTTGCACATTCTCCCCGTGTCTGCGTGGGTCTCACCCCCCACAACCCAAAGATGTGCAGGGTAGGTGGATTGACCTCGCTAAATTGCCCCTTAATTGGAAAAAAATAATTGGGTAATCTAAATTTATTTGAAAAAAAAAATGCTTTGGATGTGGGGACCAAATGGAATTTTTCTAAGTTCACAGATGATACAAAAGATGATAAAAGATGATAAGGGGATCAGGGGTTATGGGGAGAAGGCAGGAGAATGGGGATGAGAAAAATATCAGCCATGATTGAATGGTGGAGCAGACTCGATGGGCCGAGTGGCCTAATTCTGCTCCTTTGTCTTATGGTCTTATTATTGATCTTCAAAGCAACAAAACCAAATTTTAATGTCTCCCAACCTTTTATATTAAGGAGAAAAAGGAGCTGATTGGTTGGCAAGTTGAACAGAGCTTGAATTAGTACTTGGAACTATGATGTTGCTGGGGAGGGAGGGACAGGATTGGCAGCAACGTTCCAGGATACAGATGTTTCAGGCGGGATAGAGGAGGCTCCCATGTCTTATGGCCCTTGTGTGTTGTGAGGAAGATGCAAAGAGGCTACGGGAGGGTTTGGACAGACGTAGTGGGTGGGCGAGAACATGGCAGGTGGAATGTAATGTGGGAAACTGGGGGGTAATCCAATGTGGCAGAAGGAACACATGTGCCGAGTATTTCCGAAATGGTAAGAAATTGGTACGTGTAGATGTGCAAAGGGACCTCGGTGCCCTTGTCCATAATAGAAGAATCATAGAATCATAGAAGTTTACAGCATGGAAACAGGCCCTTCGGCCCAACCAGTCCATGCCGCCCAGTTTTTACCATTAAGCTAGTCCCAGTTGCCCGCACTTGGCCCATAACCCTCTATACCCATCTTACCCATGTAACCATCTAAATGCTTTTTGAAAGACACAATTGTACCCGCCTCTACTACTACCTCTGGCAGCCCATTCCAGACACTCACTACCCTCTGAGTGAAGAAATTGCCCCTCTGGGCCCTTCTGAATCTCTCCCCTCTCACCTTAAACCTATGCCCTCTAGTTTTAGACTCCCCTACCTTTGGGAAAAGATGTTGACTATCTACCTTATCTATGCCCCTCATTATTTTATAGACCTCTATAAGCTCACCCCTAAGCCTCCTACGCTCCAGGGAAAAAAGTCCCAGTCTATCCAGCCTCTCCTTATAACTCAAACCATCAAGTCCCGGCAACATCCTAGTAAATCTTTTCTGCACTCTTTCTAGTTTAATAATATCCTTTCTATAATAGGGTGACCAGAACTGCACACAGTATTCCAAGTGTGGCCGTACCAATGTCTTGTACAACTTCAACAAGACGTCCCAACTCCTATATTCAATGTTCTGACCAATGAAACCAAGCATGCCGAATGCCTTCTTCACCACCCTGTCCACCTGCGACTCCACCTTCAAGGAGCTATGAACCTGTACTCCTAGATCTCTTTGTTCTATAACTCTCCCCAACGCCATACCATTAACTGAGTAGGTCCTGGCCTGATTCGATCTGCCAAAATGCATCACCTCACATTTATCTAAATTAAACTCCATCTGCCATTCGTCGGCCCACTGGCCTAATTGATCAAGATCCCGTTGCAATCCTAGATAACCTTCTTCACTATCCACTGTGCCAGCAATCTTGGTGTCATCTGCAAACTTACTAACCATGCCTCCTAAATTCTCATCCAAATCATTAATATAAATCACAAATAACAGTGGACCCAGCACCGATCCCTGAGGCACACCACTGGTCACAGGCCTCCAGTTTGAAAAACAACCCTCTACAACCACCCTCTGCCTTCTGTCGTCCAGCCAATTTTGAATCCAATTGGCAACCTCACCCTGGATCCCGTGAGCTTTAACCTTCTGCAACAACCTACCATGCGGTACCTTGTCAAAGGCTTTGCTAAAGTCCATGTAGACAACGTCTACTGCACTGCCCTCATCTACCTTCTTGGTCACTCCCTCAAAAAACTCAATCAAATTTGTGAGACATGATTTTCCACGCACAAAGCCATGCTGACTGCCCCGAATCAGTCCTTGCCTCTCTAAATGCTTGTAGATCCTGTCTCTCAGAATACCTTCTAGCAACTTACCTACTACAGACGTTAGGCTCACCGGTCTGTAGTTCCCAGGCTTTTCCCTGCTGCCCTTCTTAAACAAGGGCACAACATTTGCCACTCTCCAATCTTCAGGCACCTCACCTGTGGCTGCCGATGATTCAAATATCTCGGTTAGGGGACCCGCAATTTCCTCCCTAGCCTCCCACAACATCCTGGGATACATTTCATCAGGTCCCGGGGATTTATCTACCTTGATGCGCTTTAAGACTTCCAGCACCTCCTCGTCTGTAATATGTACACTTCTCAAGACATCACTATTTATTTCCCTTAGTTTCCTAACATCCATGCCTTTCTCCACCGTGAATACCGATGAGAAATATTCATTCAGGATCTCACCCAACTCTTGTGGCTCTGCACATAGATGCCCTTGTTGATCCTTAAGAGGCCCTACTCTGTCCCTAGTTACTCTTTTCCCCTTTATGTATCTGTAGAATCTCTTTGGATTCTCCCTTGCATTATTTGCCAAAGCAATTTCATGTCCCCTTTTTGCCCTCCTGATTTCCCTCTTAACTCTATTTCGACAATCTCTATACTCTTCAAGGGATCTACTTGATCCCAGTTGCTTATGTACGTCATATGCCTCCTTCTTCTTTTTGACCAGAGTCTCAATATCTCGAGTCATCCAGGGTTCCCTACTTCTACCAGCCTTACCCTTCACTCTAAAGGGAATGTGCTTACCCTGCACCCTGGTTAACACATTTTTAAAAGCCTCCCATTTACCAGCCGTCCCTTTGTCTGCCAATAGTCTCCCCCAATCTACCTCTGCAAGTTCCTGTCTGATACCATCAAAATTGGCCTTGCCCCAATTAAGAATTTTAACTCTTGGGCCAGACCTATCATTCTCCATAGCTATCTTAAAACTAATGGAATTATGGTCACTTGTCCCAAAGTGATCCCTCACTAGCACTTCTGTCACTTGCCCTTCCTTATTTCCCAAGACGAGGTCAAGTTTTGCCCCCTCTCTAGTCGGTCCATCCACATACTGAATGAGAAATTCCTCCTGAATACACTCAACAAATTTCCCTCCATCCAAGCCCCTAATGCTATGGCTGTCCCAGTCAATGTTGGGAAAGTTAAAGTCCCCTACTACTACCACCCTATTATTCTTGCAGCTATCTGTAATCTCCTTACATATTTGCTCCTCAATTTCCCGCTGACTATTTGGGGGCCTGTAGTACAGTCCTACCAAGGTGATCTCTCCCTTCTTATTTTTCAGTTCCACCCATATAGACTCAGTGGGCGAACCCTCGGATATATCCCCTCTAAGTACTGCTGTAATGTTCTCCCTAATCAAAAACGCCACTCCCCCTCCTCTCTTACCTCCTGTTCTATCCTTTCTATAGCATCTGTACCCCGGAACATTGAGCTGCCAGTCCTGCCCCTCCCTTAGCCATGTTTCAGTCATAGCTATAATATCCCAGTCCCATGTGCCCGTCCATGCCCTGAGTTCATCCGCTTTGCCCGTCAGGCCCCTTGCATTGAAATAAATGCAGTTTAATGTAGACCTTCCTTGCTCTCTGCCCTGCTTTCTCTGGTCATGCTTTACACACTCTCCCTTCCTGCCTTTTGTTTCTGTCCCCACTGACTTCCTACATCGGTTCCCATCCCCCTGGCACATTAGTTTAAACCCTCCCCAACTGCACTAGCAAACACCCCCCCGAGAACATTGGTTCCGGTCCCACCCAGATGCAGACCGTCCGATTTGTACAGGTCCCACCTCCCCCAGAATCGGTCCCAATGTCCCAGGAATTTGAAACCCTCCCTCTTGCACCATCTCTCAAGCCACGTATTCATCCTAGCTATCCTGTCATTCCTACTCTGACTATCATGTGGCACTGGTAGCAATCCTGAGATTACTACCTTTGAGGTCCTACTTTTTAGTTTAACTCCTAACTCCCTAAATTCAGCTTGTAGGACCTCATCCCGTTTTTTACCTATGTCGTTGGTGCCTATATGCACCACGACAGCTGGCTGTTCACCCTCCCCCTCCAGAATGCCCTGCAGCCGCTCCGAGACATCCTTGACCCTTGCACCAGGGAGGCAACATACCAACCTGGATTCTCGTTTGCGTCCGCAGAAACGCCTGTCTATTCCCCTTACAATTGAATCCCCTATCACTATAGCTCTGCCACTCTTTTTCCCACCCTTCTGTGCAGCAGAGCCAGCCACGGTGCCATGAACCTGGCTGCTGCCACCTTCCCCTGGTGAGCCATCTCCCCCAACAGTTTCCAAAATGGTAAATCTGTTTTGGAGGGAGATGACCGCAGGGGATCCCTGCACTGCCTTCCTACTCTTCCTCTGTCTGTTGGTCACCCTTTCCCTATCTGCCTCAGTAATTTTAATCTGCGGTGTGACCAACTCACTGAATGTGCTATCCACAACTTCCTCAGCATCGCGGATGCTCCAAGTCTTCAGGTGATCTCACTGAAACCGACAAAAAACTTAAAGGGGAAGACGGGGTGGATGCAGGTAAGATGATTCCCTTGGCTGGCAGGGGACACGATTTCAAAATAGGGACGGTGCCACCGAGGACTCAGATGAGGAGAAATTTCTTTACTCAAAGGATTGTGAATCTTCAGAATTTTCTACCCCAGAGGCTGTGGAAACTCAGTCACTGAGTGCGTTTAGAGTGTGCTTAGAGTAGAGATTGACAGATTTCTGATTAACAATAACGTCAAGCGTTATGGGGATTGTGGGTGTAAAAGGCATTGAATTGTCCGATCAGCCATGATTGTATTGATTGGTGGAGCAGGCTCGACGGGCGGAATGGCCTCCTCCTGGTCCCATGTTCCTAACATGGTCCAAATAAGCCTAACAATGTCATATCTCTGCAAACAAGTGCTCAGGACTAGAGATTCTCATGTTGCCCTTATCACAGTCTCACCCTGAATCACACCTTATCACAGTCTCACCCTGAATCACAGTCTCACCCTGAATCACAGTCTCACCCTGAATCACAGTCTCACCCTGAATCACAGTCTCACCCTGAATCACAGTCTCACCCTGAATCACAGTCTCACCCTGAATCACAGTCTCACCCTGAATCACAGTCTCACCCTGAATCACAGTCTCACCCTGAATCACAGTCTCACCCTGAATCACAGTCTCACCCTGAATCACAGTCTCACCCTGAATCACAGTCTCACCCTGAATCACAGTCTCACCCTGAATCACAGTCTCACCCTGAATCACAGTCTCACCCTGAATCACAGTCTCACCCTGAATCACACCACACCTTTCACCACTTCAATAAATACCTTCAATAAAGATGTTTAAATGGTCAACAGAATCTGATTTCATTGCAAGAAGATGGAGCACCAGGTGCAGCCCACCCCCATGCCAGTGCAGCCCCATGCCAGTGCAGCCCCGTGCCAGTGCAGCCCCCATGCCAGTGCAGCCCCCCCATGCCAGTGCAGCCCCCATGCCAGTGCAGCCCCCATGCCAGTGCAGCCCCGTGCCAGTGCAGCCCCCCCATGCCAGTGCAGCCCCCATGCCAGTGCAACCCCCCTGTGCCAATGCAGCACCCATAGCCAGTGCAGCACCGCGTGCCAGTGCAGCACCCATGCCAGTGCAGCCCCTGTGCCAGTGTAGCCCCCATGCCAGTGCATCACCCCTAGCCAGTGCAACACCCTGTGGTAGTATGTATTGGGGGTCATGTGGGACTGGAAGCCCTAATGTCATTGGCTGACAGATCCTGGGTCCTGGTTGGCCGTTGACCTCATACTCCGCCCTGAAGGCGAAGTATAAGAAGCCGGTGCCTTCCCCCGCAGGCCAGTTTACTATCGGGCTGCTGGGGAACAGCCACGCTTAATACAGCCTCATCGACTTCACTCTATTTGTCTCACGGAGTCTTTGTGCGCCACACACCCCTAGCCAGTGCAGCACCCCATGCCAGTGCAGCACCCATGACAGTGCAGCACCGCATGCCAGTGCAGCGCCCCTAGACAGTGCAGCCCCGTGCCAGTGCAGTCCCCATGCCAATGCATCACCCATGTCAGTCCAGCACCCCTAGCCAGTGCAGCCCCCATGCCAGTGCAGCCCCCTGTGCCAGTGCAGCCCCCATGCCAGTGCAGCCCCCATGCCAGTGCATCACCCATGCCAGTGCAGCACCCCTAGCCAGTGCAACGCCCCTAGCCAGTGCAGCACCCATGCTAGTGCAGCCCCCCTTGCCAGTGCAGCCCCCGTGCCAATGCAGCACCCCTAGCCAGTGCAGCACCCATGCCAGTGCAGCCTCCGTGCCAGTGTAGCCCCATGCCAGTGCATCACCCCGAGCCAGTGCAACACCCCTAGCCAGTGCAACACCCCTAGCCAGTGCAACACCCCTAGCCAGTGCAACACCCCTAGCCAGTGCAGCGTCCCTAGCCAGTGCAGCCCCCGTGCCAGTGCAGCCCCGTGCCAGTGCAGCACCCATGCCAGTGCAGCCCCATGCCAGTGTAGCCCCTATGCCAGTGCATCACCCATGCCAGCTCAGCCCCTGTGCCAGTGCATCACCCATGTCAGTGCAGCACCCCTAGCCAGTGCAGCACCCATGCCAGTGCAGCATCCCTAGCCAGTGCAGCCCCCTTGCCAGTGCAGCTCCATGCCAGTGCATCACCCCTAGCCAGTGCAGCTCCCCTAGCCAGTGCAGCACCCTAGCCTGTGCAGCACCCCGTGTCAGTGCAGCCCCCATGCCAGTGCAGCACCCATGCCAGTGCAGCACCCCTAGCCAGTGCAGCTCCCCTAGCCAGTGCAGCACCCTAGCCAGTGCAGCCCCCGTGCCAGTGCAGCCCCATGCCAGTGCAGCACCCTAGCAAGTGCAGTACCCCGTGCCAGTGCAGCCCCCGTGCCAGTGCAGCAAGCTATGCCAGTGCAGCCCGTGCCAGTGCAGCACCCTAGCAAGTGCAGTACCCTGTGCCAGTGCAGCCCCCGTGCCAGTGCAGCACCCCCTAGCCGGTGCAGCACCCTGTGCCAGTGCAGCCCCCATGCCAATGCAGCACCCCATGCCAGTGCAGCCCCGTGCCAGTGCAGCACCCCTAGCCTGTGCAGCCCCATGCCAGTGCAATGTGCCAGTGCAGCACCCTATGCCAGTGCAGCCCCTGTGCCAGTGCAGCACCCCTAGCCAGTGCAGTGTGCCAGTGCAGCACACTGTGCCAGTGCAGCACACCGTGCCAGTGCCAGTGCAGCACACCGTGCCAGTGCAGTGTGCCAGTGCAGCACCCCATGCCAGTGCAGCACCATATGCCAGTGCAGCACCCTATGCCAGTGTATTGTGCCCATACAGCACCCTATGCCCATGCAGCACCCTATGCCAGTGCAGCACTCCTGTGCTGGTATGACAGGAAAGGGAGATGTGAGGCCACACACACAGTCAGAAAAGCACAAATGTAACATTTGTTCTTTATTCGTTCACAGAATGTGGGTGTTTCTGGCTGGGCCAACATTTGTTACCCATCCCTAACTGTCCTCGAGAGGGTGGTGACACGAAGGGAAGGGAGGTCATTGACGAAGCAGCTGAAGATGGTTGGGCCGAGGACACGACCCTGAGGAACTCCTGCAGTGATGTCCTGGAGCTGAGATGATTGACCTCCAACCCCCACAACCATCTTCCTTTGTGCCGGGTATGACTCCAACCAGCGGAGAGTTTTTCCCCTGATTCCCATTGACTCCAGTTTAGCTCGGGCTCCTTGATGCCACACTCGGTCAAATGCTGCCTTGATGTCGAGGGCAGTCACTCTCACCTGTTATGGGCGAGTTGTTTTGAGACCCCCAAAATGTATCATGGAGTTCAACCAACCTCCCCCTTTAATGAATTGTTGCTTTTGAAGCACACGGCTTGTTCTCCAGGTGTGGGATTACAATTATGGACACGTGGGTTTTTAAACACAAAACAATGTTTATTCCCTAAACTCAACTTAACCTTTTAAATAAACATTGGATCACTTAACACGCCTTACTTCAAAGATAACCCCAAAATAATACAACACTAAATAATCCTTCAGTTATTCCTTTCAACATCCAAGAGACTTAACACCTTTAAACAGAAACACATCAGGTTAAAGGCATTACTATTATGAGTTTAAATCACCCAAATGATCCAGAGATAGTCTTTCATGGCAGAGATCACAGCAGATCCAGCTCACTGCAAACACAGACACACCCAAGCTCTTTTCCTCAAAACTGAAACTAAAACTGCAAAATGGCTGCACTAAAAACCCAGCTCCATCCACACTGACATCACTGCATTTCTTAAGGTACATTGCTTAAACATCCATTTCTTAAAAGCACTCTCACATGACACCTCCCCCCAAGAAAAAAAAATAAACCATCAACTTCAAGATGGTTTCATTTTTCACTTTTGCACCATCCACTAAGAAATGTACACAGTAAATATACCTTTCCGTTTTAAAAAAAACAACACATGCAAACAGGTATAATAATATAGTCCATTTTTCCCATTCTTCTTCCTCCAACCAAAATCCTTCCATTCATCACATTCGTGACAAAGCATCGGCTATCACATTTTCCCGTCCTGCCACATGTACTATTTTGTTACATGGCTGTAACAATAGACTGCAGCGAAACAGCCTTGCATTGTTATTCCGGCGACGCTCCAAAAACGTCAAAGGATTATGATCGGTATGTATAATGGTGTCAGATGGATTGCTGGTCACATAAATGTGAAACTGTTGCAAAGCCAGCACCAAACTCAAATTCTCCTTCTCAATCGTCGAATACTTTTTCTGGTGAGAATTCAATTTCTTTGAAAAATAACCAACAGGCCGCTCTAGCCCTTCGTCGTTGTCTTGTAGAAGCACCGCACCTACGCCCACATCGCTCACATCAACAGCCACTTTGAATGGTTTGGTATAATTTGGGATGACGAACACAGGAGCAGTGGTTAACACAGCCTTCAGGCTGTCAAATGCCTGTTGACACTCCACTGTCCTCTGGAATTTGTTACGCTTCTTGAGCAAGTCCGTCAGTGGAGCGACCACACTGCTAAAATTAGGTACAGATTTCCGGTAAAATCCACTCATACCAAGAACCCGCATTATTTCCCGTCGTGTCGAGGGTATCGGAAATTCCCCAATAACTTTTGTTTTCACATCCCGTGTGACCACTCGACCCTATCCAATTGTATGGCCCAGGAAAGTGACTTGGGCTTTTCCAAATTCACTTTTGGCTAGGTTTATCATCAAACCCGCCTCCTGAAGTCGATCAAATAACTCCATCAGATGTTTCAAATGTTCTGTCCATGTCTGGCTGAAAATTACCAGATCGTCGATGTACACCGCACAATTGGGTAATCCTGAAACAACTTTGTTAGTTAACCGCTGAAATGTGGCTGGGGCGTTTTTCATGTCAAATATCAAAACTTTGAATTGGTATATACCATCTGGAGTCACAAAAAGCTGAAATCTCCTTCGCCCTTTCAGATAAAGGTACTTGCCAGTAACTTTTCAGTTAATCCAATTTGGAAATAAAAGCGGATTGTCCCACTTTCTCAACGCAATCCTGCAAACGTGGGATAGGAGAAGAGTCTATTCATGTAACCGCATTCACCTTTCGATAGTCCACACACAACCATTGGGTACCGTCTGGTTTAGGTACCATCACTATGGGTGAGCTCCATTGGCTGCAACCCACTTCAATTATCCCATTCTTCAGCATACTCTCAATCTCTCTGTTAAATTGTGCCAATTTTAAAGGATGTTGTTTGATAGGAACAACATTTCCCACATCTACATCATGTATAGCCATTTTAGTACTTCCCAATTTATCTCCACAAACTTGCCCATGTGATATCAATAACTCTTTCAGGTCAGTTTGTTTTTCCTCTGGAAGGTAACTTAACAATTCATCCCAATTTTTAAGAACATCCTCATTTTCCAATTTAATTTGAGGTATGTCAAATTCACAGTCATCTGGATTTGGTTCGTCACTTTGAGTTAGAACCATTAAAATCTCCTTTTTCTCTCCTTCCCTTTCAAAGTACCTTTTAAGCATATTCACATGACACACTCGGTGAGTCTTCCTTCTATCTGGTGTTTTTACCACATAATTCACCTCACTTAATTTCCTTTCAATCTGATACGGTCCACAAAACCTAGTTTTTAAAGGTTCACCTACCACTGGTAACAACTCTAAAACTTTATCTCCACTGGCAAAACTACAGATTTCTTGTCCGCTACCCGTTTCATCACATTTTGTGCAACTTTCAAATGTTGTCCAGCCAATTCACCTGCTCTATTTAATCGTTCCCTAAAATTTGACACGTAATCCAATAATGTAATTTCCGATTTCTCACCCACCAATTTTTCCTGAATCAATTGAAGTGGTCCTCTTACCTCATGACCAAAAATTAGTCCAAAAGGACTAAATTTGGTAGACTCATTAGGTGCATCCCTAATTGCAAACAATACGAATGGAATTCCTTTATCCCAATCCTCTGGATAATCTTGACAATACGCCCTCAACATTGTCTTTAATGTCTAATGCCACCTTTCTAAAGCTCCCTGCGATTCTGGATGGTACGCAGTTGATTTAAATTGTTTTATTCCTAAGCTATCCATAACTTCTTTGAATAACTTTGAAGTAAAATTCGATCCTTGATCCGATTGAATTTCTGTGGGTAGTCCATATCTAGTAAAGAATTCATGTAACTCCTCCACAATTCTTTTTCGCTGTAATATTACGTACTGGAATGGCCTCGGGAAACCTAGTAGACACATCCATTATAGTCAAAAGGTATTGGGCGAAATTCTCCCCCAACGGCGCGATGTCCGCCGACTGGCGCCAATCAGACGGGCATCGCGCCGGCCCAAAGGTGCGGAATGCTCCGCATCTTTGGGGGCCGAGCCCCAACATTGAGGGGCTAGGACGGCGCCGGAGGGATTTCCGCCCCGCCAGCTGGCGGAAATGGCGTTTGTTGCCCCGCCAGCTGGCACAGAAATGCGGCGCATGCGCGGGAGCGTCAGCGGCCGCCGACAGTTTCCCGCGCATGCGCAGTGGGGAGAGTCTCTTCCGCCTCTGCCATGGTGGAGACCGTGGCGGAGGCGGAAGGGAAAGAGTGCCCCCACGGCACAGGCCCGCCCGCGGATCGGTGGGCCCCGATCGCGGTACCGGAGACTTCGGCGGGGGCGGGATTCACGGCGGCCAACGGCCATTCTCCGACCCGGCGGGGGGTCGGAGAATGACGCCCAGGGATTCCCACTTTTTGTGTTAGGAAGCGGTCCTACACAATCAATTAGGACCCTTGTAAAAGGTTCCTCAAATGCTGGAATGGGTATTAAGGGCGCTGGTTTTATCACTGCTTGAGGTTTCCCTATCACTTGACATGTGTGACATGATTGACAAAATTTAACTACATCTTTATGTAGTCCAGGCCAATAAAAATGTTTCTGGATTTTAGCTTGAGTTTTCCTTATTCCCAAATGACCTCATGTGCAACTCGCAACACCCCCTTTCTATACCCCACCGGCAATACTACTTGATGAACCTCTGCCCACTTTCCATCCGCCTGCATAAGTACAGGTCTCCATTTTCTCATCAAGACATCACTTTCACGGTAATAACACTCTGGTATACTCTCAGATTCCTCTTCCGTGTATGCTTTCTGATATATCCGTTTTATTTCTACATCTTTCTGTTGTAGCTCCGCCAATTTTCCTGAACTAAAAATATCCGCCTCATCCTCCACCTGTTCTTGTTCTTTTTCAACCATCTGATCAAAAATTGTTTCTGATAATTGTACTTCAACTTCGTCTTCACTCTTTGATTTCTGCTCTTGTCTTAACCTGTGACTTTGCGACCTTGTTACTACACAATCCGGAAAAATCCCAGGATATTCGTACTTCAACCCTTCAGTTGTCTGATTTTCCACTGGCTTATCAACCACAGTAGGCATCACTCCCACCTGCGATCCAGCTATATCATTACCCAAGATAAACTGTATTCCTGGACAAGATAGTTTATCTATTACTCCTACTACCACTTCACCACTCTTCACTGGACTTTCCAACCTTACTGATAATCTATGATTAATCTAGGACAAAGGTTTGGCACAACATCGTGGGCCGAAGGGCCTGTTCTGTGCTGTATTTTCTATGTTCTATGTTCTTACCTTATATAATGGAACTCACCCTGAATTCCACATATCACCACCTTTTCTGGCAACATTCTTACCAAACTACATAACTCCTCATCTCTTACCATTAAAGATTGACTGGCCCCTGTATCTCTTAAAATTGTGACTTCTTTACCTGCTCCTCCTGGTTCACATGAGTAAACTTTACCCACACAAGTAAATTCTTGAAAGACATCTGGCACCTTCTTAACAATTACTTCTTGAACAGGCTGTACAATCATTTGCACCTCCTTCGCTTCCCTTGGGCTTTCCTTTACCACTCTAACAAACCCCACTGTCTTATCCTGATTTACCACTTCAGCCTTCCCAGTGCTTTTCTTCAACCACCAACACTGTGACTTTACATGGCCTAGTTTATTACAGTGAAAACATCTGAAACTTTTCATTTCTTTTCCACTCTCCTGGATTTCATTTTTAATCTGAGGTACACTCTCTTTATTGTCTCCCATCAGATCACCTTTACCTTTACCACTTGAGTATTACTCATGTCCCCAGTTTCTATCCCTCACCGGCTGAAACTGATGTCGGAAACCAATCTTTGATTTATGAACTAATTCATAATCATCTGCCATTTCCGCTGCTAATCTCGCAGTTTTAACCCTCTGTTCTTCCACATGAGTTCTCACTGCATCAGGGATTGAATTTTTAAACTCCTCCAAAAGTACAATTTCTCTGAGAGCTTCATACGTTTGGTCTATTTTCAAAGCCCTTATCAACCTATCAAAATTACTCTGTTTGAGCCTTTCAAACTCCATGTATGTTTGACCAAATTTGTTCCTTAAATTTCTAAACCTTTGTCTGTAAGCTTCAGGCACTAGCTGATCTGCACTTAAGATGGATTTTTTCACCTCCTCATACGTTCCAGATACCTCCTCCGGTAGTGATGCAAACACTTCACTAGCTCTACCTACCAGCTTTGTTTGAATCAGTAACACCCACATGTCCTGTGGCCATTTCATTTGTTTAGCTACCTTCTCAAATGAAATGAAAAAGGCTTCCACTTCCTTCTCGTCAAACCTTGGCAATGCTTGGACATATTAAAATAGATTCCCACCAAGCCTTCGACTATGACGCTCTTTCTCACTATCCTCATCACTATCATCCAACTGTACGTTTCCCTTTACGTCTGCCAATTTTAACTGATTGTCATGTTTCATGGCTATTTTCTGAAGTTCAAATTCTCTCTCCTTCTCTTTTTCCCTGATCTGTATCTCCCTTTCTTTTTATTTTTGTTCTGCTAGGGCTATTCTTTCTTTTCTCCTTTCTTCTCTCTCCTTTTCTTTTTCCTCTCTCTCTCTTTCTCTTTCTTTTTCCTCTCTCACTCTCGTATGCCAGCCGCTTTAATTCTTTCTCATGTTCCATTTGTTTAATTTGCAACTGAATTTTTGCCATTTCCAATGAGTCAAACTCTATCTCAGGCAACTTTAAATGCTTAGCCACCGCCATAATTACCTCATCTTTTCACATTTTGTCAGGTAATGTTAACTGCAATGTTTTTGCCAGACCCAGGCTGCTTTTAGTCTCTGTCCGCAAGGTCCTGCGTGGGGCCGTCTCAACCCCAAAAAACTTCTGAGCCTCTGAAAGAGCCATTGTTCACAACACACTCCCCACTTAAACTAAAATACCATACCGGAAAAGCAACAATCCTTCACTGTCTTTCAGTTCACAAAACCCAATCCAATAGATAGACTTTTATCCCCCTCGAGCCCCCAATTGTTATGGGCGAGGCGTTTTCAGAACCCCAAAATGTATCATGGAGTTCAACCAACCTCACCCTTTAATGTATTGTTGCTTTTGAGGCACACGGCTTGTTCTCCAGGTGTGGGATTACAATTATGGACACGTGGGTTTTTAAACACAAAACAATGTTTATTCCATGAACTCAACTTAACCTTTTAATAAACATTGGATCACTTAACACCCCTTACTTCAAAGGTAACCCCGAAAATAATACAACACTAAATAATCCTTCAGTTATTCCTTCAATATCCAAGAGACTTAACACCTTTAAACAGAATCACATCAGGTTAAAGGCTTTACTATTACGAGTTTAAATCACCCAAATAATCCAGAGATAGTCTTTCATGGCAGAGATCACAGCAGATCCAGCTGACTGCAAACACAGAGACTCCCCAAGCTCTTTTCCTCCAAACTGCAATTAAAACTGCAAAATGGCTGATCTAAAGCCCAGCTCCACCCACACTCTGACATCACTGTATTTCTTTTTTTTTTTTGCATTTACAAGTGCTTTTATTCAGACAATGCCAGACATCGCTAACATTTATAAAAATGGCTGCAGTTTTCAAAACCACTAATGCTGCTTTATAAAGCTCATTGAGATTTTAACCCTTTTAATCAACCTCTTCCACATGGGTTTGGATCGCGATTTACAAAGTACTATTAAAAAGTTACAAAAATGTTTTTCAATAAACTTCTGAAGACAATTATACGGGGCAGCTGAGGAATTAAAGTTCCAGCTTGGATAATATGGTAGCATCGCTGGACATATGTAATGTTAAACTGGCGACTCTGGAGCGTTAACCTTGCAGAGGAACCAAACGCTGCTGCTGAAGCGACAGCGTTAGTGGGCTTATATTATTGGCCATAGCTGCCAACTGAAGTTCTGGAAGTGACCAGGTCTTGGGGGTTATTTTGAAGAGGCAGTGAACAAAAAAAACATTCAACATAAACCGGCCTTGTCCATCCATACCCATTGTCATTTCCTCCCTCCCACCTCCAAAATGTTCTTGGACTTACTACATAGAAAAAAAACTCCTACAAATACATTCTGTAGTTCAACACTCACTTCTGGCTGATTTACAATAGGCACCAACTGGCTTTGCAATTCCAGAATGTTTACCAGTAAAAAGCATTATTGCTCCCATTTGGGCAAAAGCAATCCAGCTGAATGTAGATCGCAATGTGCCTGGCAGTCACTCAAGACTGCAACTGCTGTGGCCCAGTGTCATGAATGGCAACGTCATGGCCTCCTACCCTCGTCACTCCCCAACCCCTGCCGACTTAATGCTATCTTCTGGGGTATTGAAGTTTGACTCAAATACTCCATCGAATTAACAACTCCAAAAGCTAGCAAACCCGGATACAAAATAACATATTTGATCCACTTTAAATCCATTTCACCAGCAGATTTCACATGCAGTCCATAGAGTTCTCTGGAACTATAGTCAAAGCACCTCCAGCTCCAAGTCCCTTCAGCGGTGCACAAGTGGGGGGAAGCATTGCATTTGAACTTGGATCAACGTTCTCAATATCTTCCATTTTTTTAACTGGTGCCCTCCCAGTTGATGTGGAATCTGGTAACTCTTGGATTAGAGGCCAAAATATTTCGTTGGAGCTTGGCGTAGTCAGGTTTCATTGGTGGGTTCTCTTTTAATTCAGGGTCTGTGTATTCATTATTCACATAATACCCCACACGAATGAACTCCTGGTCTCTGTATGTGCAGGTGGTCAGCACCACAGTCACATCAACTGCATCTGCATCTGGGATGAGACTTGCATTTGGGGCATCAGCCTGGAATACAAACATGTGGCGGCCAGCGGGTATGGGGCCCACCAGCACCGAGTCCAGCACCTGGTCGTGCTCCTCGCTCTCCGCCGATCCCACGTAGATTATTTTCCATTCCAGACCGTCCGGCAGATCCTCGCTGCACTCGAAGGTGATCTCGAACTGGAAGGGGTTGTTGAAGGGGGACGGGTTGTCCAGAACCACCACGTTCAGCACCTGCACTTTAGCCATGGTGGTCCGGAGAGGAGGAGGTGAGTGTGGGGCGGGGGGGGGGGGGGGGACCGGCCCACTCGCGAACTCCCGCCGCCCTGCGCCTGTTTATTTTTCTCCCCCCCCTCTTTTTTTTTTCTCCCGAACTCCCCCCTGCCCCTGTGGAATCCGGCTCGGCGGCCACTCTCCCACACTACGCCAACATCACTGTATTTCTTAAAGGTACATTGCGTAAACATCCATTTCTTAAAGGCACTCTCACATGACACACCTCACTGGAGTTCAACTTTTTGTCCATGTTTGAACCAAGGCTGTAATGAGGTCAGGAGCTGAGTGACCCTGGCGGAACCCAAACTGAGCGTCCGTGAGCAGGTTATTCCTGAGTAAGTGCCGCTTGATAATGACACTGTTGATGACTCCTTCCATCACTTTGCTGATGATCGAGAGTAGACTGATAGGGCCGTAATTGGCTGGGTTGGATTTGGCCTGTTTCTTGTGTACCGGACACACCTGGGCAATTTTCCACATTGCCGGGTAGATGCCAGTGTTGTAGCTGCTCTGGAACAGCTTGGCTAGGGGGGGGGACAGTTCTGGAGCACAAGTCGTCAGTACTATTGACGGGATATTGTCAGGGCCCACAGCCTTTGCAGTATCCAGCGTCTTCAGCCGTTTCTCGAGATCACGCGGAGTGAATCGTATTGGCTGAAGACAACCAAGATGTTGGGACTTCCAGAGGATTGCTCGAACACAAGACAGCTGATGTGTGTGTGTGATGTGAATTAAAGAAAGCAAAGAGCGTTCCTCAAAAACCAAAAGAAATTCGAAAGGTCGTTATTACAGCTCACTGTGTGACTCTTATTCTGCAAAAGCACAAGACTCACTGCCAGAAACCACAATCTTTGATGCAGAGAGCCCCATTCTGCTGGGACACACTCCATTCAGCAAGCAGAGAGCCCCATCCTGCTGGTACACACTCCATTCAGCAAGCAGAGAGCCCCATCCTGCTGGTACACACTCCATTCAGCAAGCAGAGAGCCCCATTCTGCTGGTACACACTCCATTCAGCAAGCAGAGAGCACCATCCTGCTGGGACACACTCCATTCAGCAAGCAGAGAGCACCATCCTGCTGGTACACACTCACTTCAGCAAGCAGAGAGCCCCATCCTGCTGGTACACACTCCATTCAGCAAGCAGAGAGCACCATCCTGCTGGGACACACTCCATTCAGCAAGCAGAGAGCCCCATCCTGCTGGTACACACTCCATTCAGCAAGCAGAGAGCACCATCCTGCTGGGACACACTCCATTCAGCAAGCAGAGAGCACCATCCTGCTGGTACACACTCACTTCAGCAAGCAGAGAGCCCCATCCTGCTGGTACACACTCCATTCAGCAAGCAGAGAGCCCCATTCTGCTGGGACACACTCCATTCAGCAAGCAGAGAGCACCATCCTGCTGGGACACACTCCATTCAGCAAGCAGAGAGCACCATCCTGCTGGGACACACTCCATTCAGCAAGCAGAGAGCCCCATCCTGCTGGGACACACTCCATTCAGCAAGCAGAGAGCCCCATTCTGCTGGGACACACTCCATTCAGCAAGCAGAGAGCACCATCCTGCTGGGACACACTCCATTCAGCAAGCAGAGAGCACCATCCTGCTGGGACACACTCCATTCAGCAAGCAGAGAGCCCCATCCTGCTGGGACACACTCCATTCAGCAAGCAGAGAGCCCCATCCTGCTGGGACACACTCCATTCAGCAAGCAGAGAGCCCCATTCTGCTGGTACACACTCCATACAGCAAGCAGAGAGCCCCATCCTGCTGGTACACACTCCATTCAGCAAGCAGAGAGCCCCATCCTGCTGGTACACACTCCATTCAGCAAGCAGAGAGCCACATTCTGCTGGGACACACTCCATACAGCAGGCAGAGAGCCCCATTCTGCTGGTACACACTCCATTCAGCAGGCAGAGAGCCCCATTCTGCTGGTACACACTCCATTCAGCAAGCAGAGAGCCCCATCCTGCTGGTACACACTCCATTCAGCAGGCAGAGAGCACCATCCTGCTGGTACACACAACATTCAGCAAGCAGAGAGCCCCATTCTGCTGGTACACATTCACTTCAGCAAGCAGAGAGCCCCATTCTGCTGGTACACACACACTTCAGCAAGCAGAGAGCCCCATTCTGCTGGTACACACACACTTCAGCAAGCAGAGAGCCCCATTCTGCTGGTACACACTCCATTCAGCAAGCAGAGAGCCCCATCCTGCTGGTACACACTCCATTCAGCAAGCAGAGAGCCCCATTCTGCTGGTACACACTCACTTCAGCAAGCAGAGAGCACCATTCTGCTGGTACACACTCCATTCAGCAAGCAGAGAGCCCCATTCTGCTGGTACACACTCCATTCAGCAAGCAGAGAGCCCCATCCTGCTGGGACACACTCCATTCAGCAAGCAGAGAGCCCCATTCTGCTGGTACACACTCACTTCAGCAAGCAGAGAGCCCCATTCTGCTGGGACACACTCGATTCAGCAAGCAGAGAGCCCCATTCTGCTGGTACACACACACTTCAGCAAGCAGAGAGCCCCATCCTGCTGGGACACACACCATTCAGCAAGCAGAGAGCACCATTCTGCTGGTACACACTCCATTCAGCAAGCAGAGAGCCCCATTCTGCTGGTACACACTCCATTCAGCAAGCAGAGAGCCCCATCCTGCTGGTACACACTCCATTCAGCAAGCAGAGAGCCCCATCCTGCTGGTACACACTCACTTCAGCAAGTAGAGAGCCCCATTCTGCTGGTACACACTCCATTCAGCAAGCAGAGAGCCCCATTCTGCTGGGACACACTCCATTCAGCAAGCAGAGAGCCCCATTCTGCTGGTACACACTCACTTCAGCAAGCAGAGAGCCCCATTCTGCTGGGACACACTCGATTCAGCAAGCAGAGAGCCCCATTCTGCTGGTACACACACACTTCAGCAAGCAGAGAGCCCCATCCTGCTGGGACACACTCCATTCAGCAAGCAGAGAGCACCATTCTGCTGGTACACACTCCATTCAGCAAGCAGAGAGCCCCATCCTGCTGGTACACACTCACTTCAGCAAGCAGAGAGCCCCATTCTGCTGGTACACACTCACTTCAGCAAGCAGAGAGCCCCATTCTGCTGGTACACACTCCATTCAGCAGGCAGAGAGCACCATTCTGCTGGTACACACTCACTTCAGCAAGCAGAGAGCCCCATTCTGCTGGTACACACTCACTTCAGCAAGCAGAGAGCCCCATTCTGCTGGGACACACTCCATTCAGCAAGCAGAGAGCCCCATTCTGCTGGGACACACTCACTTCAGCAAGCAGAGAGCCACATTCTGCTGGGACACACTCCATTCAGCAAGCAGAGAGCCACATCCTGCTGGGACACACTCCATTCAGCAAGCAGAGAACCCCATTCTGCTGGTACACACTCACTTCAGCAAGCAGAGAGCGCCATCCTGCTGGTACACACTCCATTCAGCAAGCAGAGAGCCACATTCTGCTGGGACACACTCCATTCAGCAAGCAGAGAGCACCATCCTGCTGGGACACACTCCATTCAGCAAGCAGAGAGCACCATCCTGCTGGGACACACTCCATTCAGCAAGCAGAGAGCCCCATCCTGCTGGGACACACTCCATTCAGCAAGCAGAGAGCCCCATCCTGCTGGGACACACTCCATTCAGCAAGCAGAGAGCCCCATTCTGCTGGTACACACTCCATACAGCAAGCAGAGAGCCCCATCCTGCTGGTACACACTCCATTCAGCAAGCAGAGAGCCCCATCCTGCTGGTACACACTCCATTCAGCAAGCAGAGAGCCACATTCTGCTGGGACACACTCCATACAGCAGGCAGAGAGCCCCATTCTGCTGGTACACACTCCATTCAGCAGGCAGAGAGCCCCATTCTGCTGGTACACACTCCATTCAGCAAGCAGAGAGCCCCATCCTGCTGGTACACACTCCATTCAGCAGGCAGAGAGCACCATCCTGCTGGTACACACAACATTCAGCAAGCAGAGAGCCCCATTCTGCTGGTACACATTCACTTCAGCAAGCAGAGAGCCCCATTCTGCTGGTACACACACACTTCAGCAAGCAGAGAGCCCCATTCTGCTGGTACACACACACTTCAGCAAGCAGAGAGCCCCATTCTGCTGGTACACACTCCATTCAGCAAGCAGAGAGCCCCATCCTGCTGGTACACACTCCATTCAGCAAGCAGAGAGCCCCATTCTGCTGGTACACACTCACTTCAGCAAGCAGAGAGCACCATTCTGCTGGTACACACTCCATTCAGCAAGCAGAGAGCCCCATTCTGCTGGTACACACTCCATTCAGCAAGCAGAGAGCCCCATCCTGCTGGGACACACTCCATTCAGCAAGCAGAGAGCCCCATTCTGCTGGTACACACTCACTTCAGCAAGCAGAGAGCCCCATTCTGCTGGGACACACTCCATTCAGCAAGCAGAGAGCCCCATTCTGCTGGTACACACACACTTCAGCAAGCAGAGAGCCCCATCCTGCTGGGACACACAACATTCAGCAAGCAGAGAGCACCATTCTGCTGGTACACACTCCATTCAGCAAGCAGAGAGCCCCATTCTGCTGGTACACACTCCATTCAGCAAGCAGAGAGCCCCATCCTGCTGGTACACACTCCATTCAGCAAGCAGAGAGCCCCATCCTGCTGGTACACACTCACTTCAGCAAGTAGAGAGCCCCATTCTGCTGGTACACACTCCATTCAGCAAGCAGAGAGCCCCATTCTGCTGGGACACACTCCATTCAGCAAGCAGAGAGCCCCATTCTGCTGGTACACACTCACTTCAGCAAGCAGAGAGCCCCATTCTGCTGGGACACACTCGATTCAGCAAGCAGAGAGCCCCATTCTGCTGGTACACACACACTTCAGCAAGCAGAGAGCCCCATCCTGCTGGGACACACTCCATTCAGCAAGCAGAGAGCACCATTCTGCTGGTACACACTCCATTCAGCAAGCAGAGAGCCCCATCCTGCTGGTACACACTCACTTCAGCAAGCAGAGAGCCTCATTCTGCTGGTACACACTCCATTCAGCAAGCAGAGAGCCCCATTCTGCTGGTACACACTCACTTCAGCAAGCAGAGAGCCCCATCCTGCTGGGACACACTCCATTCAGCAAGCAGAGAGCCCCATCCTGCTGGTACACACTCCATCCAGCAAGCAGAGAGCCCCATTCTGCTGGTACACACTCACTTCAGCAAGCAGAGAGCCCCATTCTGCTGGTACACACTCCATTCAGCAGGCAGAGAGCACCATTCTGCTGGTACACACTCACTTCAGCAAGCAGAGAGCCCCATTCTGCTGGTACACACTCACTTCAGCAAGCAGAGAGCCCCATTCTGCTGGGACACACTCCATTCAGCAAGCAGAGAGCCCCATTCTGCTGGGACACACTCACTTCAGCAAGCAGAGAGCCACATTCTGCTGGGACACACTCCATTCAGCAAGCAGAGAGCCACATCCTGCTGGGACACACTCCATTCAGCAAGCAGAGAACCCCATTCTGCTGGTACACACTCACTTCAGCAAGCAGAGAGCCCCATCCTGCTGGTACACACTCCATTCAGCAAGCAGAGAGCACCATTCTGCTGGTACACACTCTCTTCAGCAAGCAGAGCCCCCATCCTGCTGGTACACACACCATTCAGCAAGCAGAGAGCCCAATTCTGCTGGTACACACTGCATTCAGCAAGCAGAGAGCCATATTCTGCTGGTACACACTCACTTCAGCAAGCAGAGAGCCCCATTCTGCTGGTACACACACACTTCAGCAAGCAGAGAGCCCCATTCTGCTGGGACACACTCACTTCAGAAAGCAGAGAGCCCCATTCTGCTGGGACACACTCCATTCAGCAAGCAGAGAGCCCCATTCTGCTGGAACACACTCACTTCAGCAAGCAGAGCGCACCATTCTGCTGGTACACACTCCATTCAGCAAGCAGAGAGCCCCATTCTGCTGGTACACACTCCATTCTGCAAGCAGAGAGCCCCATTCTGCTGGGACACACACTTCAGCAAGCAGAGAGCCCCATTCTGCTGGGACACACTCCATTCAGCAGGCAGAGAGCCCCATCCTGCTGGTACACACTCCATTCAGCAAGCAGAGAGCCCTATTCTGCTGGTACACACTCCATTCAGCAAGCAGAGAGCCCCATTCTGCTGGTACACACTCCATTCAGCAAGCAGAGAGCCCCATTCTGCTGGTACACACTCCATTCAGCAAGCAGAGAGCCCCATCCTGCTGGTACACACTCCATTCAGCAAGCAGAGAGCCCCATTCTGCTGGTACACACAACATTCAGCAAGCAGAGAGCCCCATCCTGCTGGGACACACTCCATTCAGCAAGCAGAGAGCCCCATCCTGCTGGTACACATTCCATTCAGCAAGCAGAGAGCCCCATCCTGCTGGTACACACAACATTCAGCAAGCAGAGAGCCCCATCCTGCTGGGACACACTCCATTCAGCAAGCAGAGAGCCCCATTCTGCTGGTACACACTCCAATCAGCAAGCAGAGAGCCCCATCCTGATGGTACACATTCCATTCAGCAAGCAGAGAGCCCCATCCTGCTGGTACACATTCCATTCAGCAAGCAGAGAGCCCCATCCTGCTGGTACACATTCCATTCAGCAAGCAGAGAGCCCCATCCTGCTGGTACACACTCCATTCAGCAAGCAGAGAGCCCCATCCTGCTGGGAGACACTCTATTCAGCAAGCAGAGAGCCCTATTCTGCTGGTACACACTCCATTCAGCAAATAGAGAGCCCCATCCTGCTGGTACACACTCCATTCAGCATATAGAGAGCCCCATTCTGCTGGTACACACTCCATTCAGCAAGCAGAGAGCCCCATCCTGCTGGTACACACTCCATTCAGCAAGCAGAGAGCCCCATCCTGCTGGTACACACTCCATTCAGCAAATAGAGAGCCCCATCCTGCTGGTACACACTCCATTCAGCAAATAGAGAGCCCCATCCTGCTGGTACACACTCCATTCAGCAAGCAGAGAGCCCCATTCTGCTGGGACACACTCCTTCAGCAAGCAGAGAGCCCCATTCTGCTGGTACACACACACTTCAGCAAGCAGAGAGCCCCATCCTGCTGGTACACACTCCACTCAGCAAGCAGAGAGCCCCATCCTGCTGGTACACACTCCATTCAGCAAGCAGAGAGCCCCATCCTGCTGGTACACACTCCATCCAGCAAGCAGCGTGACCCATCCTGCTGGTACACACTCCATTCAGCAAGCAGAGAGCCCCATCCTGCTGGTACACACTCCATTCAGCAAGCAGAGAGCCCCATCCTGCTGGTACACACTCCATTCAGCAAATAGAGAGCCCCATCCTGCTGGTACACACTCCATTCAGCAAGCAGAGAGCCCCATTCTGCTGGGACACACTCCTTCAGCAAGCAGAGAGCCCCATTCTGCTGGTACACACACACTTCAGCAAGCAGAGAGCCCCATCCAGCTGGTACACACTCCACTCAGCAAGCAGAGAGCCCCATCCTGCTGGTACACACTCCATTCAGCAAGCAGCGTGCCCCATTCTGCTGGGACACACTCACTTCAGCAAGCAGAGAGCCCCATTCTGCTGGTACACACTCCATTCAGCAAGCAGAGAGCCCCATTCTGCTGGTACACACTCCATTCAGCAAGCAGAAAGCCCCATCCTGCTGGTACACACTCCATTCAGCAAGCAGAGAGCCCCATTCTGCTGGGACACACTCCTTCAGCAAGCAGAGAGCCCCATTCTGCTGGTACACACACACTTCAGCAAGCAGAGAGCCCCATCCTGCTGGTACACACTCCACTCAGCAAGCAGAGAGCCCCATCCTGCTGGTACACACTCCATTCAGCAAGCAGCGTGCCCCATTCTGCTGGTACACACTCACTTCAGCAAGCAGAGAGCCCCATCCTGCTGGTACACACAACATTCAGCAAGGAGAGAGCCCCATTCTGCTGGTACACACTCACTTCAGCAAGCATAGAGCCCCATCCTGCTGGTACACACTCCATTCAGCAAGCAGAGAGCCCCATTCTGCTGGTACACACTCAATTCAGCAGGTAGAGAGCCCCATTCTGCTGGTACACACTCCATTCAGCAGGCAGAGAGCACCATTCTGCTGGTACACACACACTTCAGCAAGCAGAGAGCCCCATTCTGCTGGTACACACTCCATTCAGCAAGCAGAGAGACCCATTCTGCTGGTACACACTCACTTCAGCAAGCAGAGAGCCCCATCCTGCTGGTACACACTCCATTCAGCAAGCAGAGAGCCCCATCCTGCTGGTACACACTCCATTCAGCAAGCAGAGAGCCCTATTCTGCTGGTACACACTCCATTCAGCAAGCAGAGAGCCCCATTCTGCTGGTACACACTCCATTCAGCAAGCAGAGAGCCCCATTCTGCTGGTACACACTCCATTCAGCAAATAAAGAGCCCCATCCTGCTGGTACACACTCCATTCAGCAAGCAGAGAGCCCCATCCTGCTGGTACACACTCCATTCAGCAAGCAGAGAGCCCCATCCTGCTGGTACACACTCCATTCAGCAAGCAGAGAGCCCCATTCTGCTGGTACACACTCCATTCAGCAAGCAGAGAGCCCCATTCTGCTGGGACACACTCCATTCAGCAAGCAGAGAGCCCCATTCTGCTGGTACACACTCCATTCAGCAAGCAGAGAGCCCCATCCTGCTGGGACACACTCCATTCAGCAAGCAGAGAGCCCCATCCTGCTGGTACACACTCCATTCAGCAAGCAGAGAGCCCCATCCTGCTGGTACACACTCACTTCAGCAAGCAGAGAGCACCATCCTGCTGGGACACACTCCATTCAGCAAGCAGAGAGCCCCATCCTGCTGGTACACACACACTTCAGCAAGCAGAGAGCCCCATCCTGCTGGTACACACTCCATTCAGCAAGCAGAGAGCCCCATCCTGCTGGTACACACTCCATTCAGCAAGCAGAGAGCCCCATCCTGCTGGTACACACTCCATTCAGCAAGCAGAGAGCCCCATCCTGCTGGTACACACTCACTTCAGCAAGCAGATAGCACCATCCTGCTGGGACACACTCCATTCAGCAAGCAGAGAGCCCCATCCTGCTGGGACACACACACTTCAGCAAGCAGACAGCCCCATCCTGCTGGTACACACTCCATTCAGCAAGCAGAGAGCCCCATCCTGCTGGTACACACTCCATTCAGCAAACAGAGAGCCCCATCCTGCTGGGACACACTCCATTCAGCAAGCAGAGAGCCCCATTCTGCTGGTACACACTCCATTCAGCAAGCAGAGAGCCCCATCCTGCTGGTACACACTCACTTCAGCAAGCAGATAGCACCATTCTGCTGGGACACACTCCATTCAGCAAGCAGAGAACCCCATTCTGCTGGTACACACTCCATTCAGCAAGCAGAGAGCCCCATCCTGCTGGTACACACTCACTTCAGCAAGCAGAGAGCCCCATTCTGCTGGTACACACTCACTTCAGCAAGCAGAGAGCCCCATTCTGCTGGGACACACTCCATTCAGCAAGCAGAGAGCCCCATTCTGCTGGTACACACTCCATTCAGCAAGCAGAGAGCCCCATTCTGCTGGTACACACTCACTTCAGCAAGCAGAGACCCCCATTCTGCTGGTACACACTCCATTCAGCAAGCAGAGCGCCCCATTCTGCTGGTACACACTCCATTCAGCAAGCAGAGAGCCCCATTCTGCTGGTACACACTCCATTCAGCAAGCAGAGAGCCCCATTCTGCTGGGACACACTCACTTCAGCAAGCAGAGAGCCCCATCCTGCTGGTACACACTCCATTCAGCAAATAGAGAGCTCCATTCTGCTGGGACACACTCCATTCAGCAAGCAGAGAGCCCCATTCTGCTGGTACACACTCCATTCAGCAAATAGAGAGCCCCATTCTGCTGGTACACACTCCATTCAGCAAGCAGAGAGCCCCATTCTGCTGGGACACACTCCATTCAGCAAATAGAGAGTCCCATTCTGCTGGTACACACGCCATTCAGCAAGCAGAGAGCCCCATTCTGCTGGTACACACTCCATTCAGCAAGCAGAGAGCCCCATTCTGCTGGGACACACTCCATTCAGCAAGCAGAGAGCCCCATTCTGCTGGTACACACTCCATTCAGCAAGCAGAGAGCCCCATTCTGCTGGGACACACTCCATTCAGCAAGCAGAGAGCCCTATTCTGCTGGTACACACTCCATTCAGCAAGCAGAGAGCCCCATTCTGCTGGTACACACTCCATTCAGCAAGCAGAGAGCCCCATTCTGCTGGTACACACTCCATTCAGCAAGCAGAGAGCCCCATTCTGCTGGTACACACTCCATTCAGCAAGCAGAGAGCCCCATTCTGCTGGGACACACTCCATTCAGCAAGCAGAGAGCCCCATTCTGCTGGTACACACTTCATTGAGCAAGCAGAGAGCCCCATTCTGCTGGGACACACTCCATTCAGCAAGCAGAGAGCCCCATTCTGCTGGGACACACTCCATTCAGCAAGCAGAGAGCCCCATTCTGCTGGTACACACTCCATTCAGCAAGCAGAGAGCCCCATTCTGCTGGTACACACTCCATTCAGCAAGCAGAGAGCCCCATTCTGCTGGTACACACTCCATTCAGCAAGCAGAGAGCCCCATCCTGCTGGGACACACTCCATTCAGCAAGCAGAGAGCCCCATTCTGCTGGTACACACTCCATTCAGCAAGCAGAGAGCCCCATCCTGCTGGTACACACTCACTTCAGCAAGCAGAGAGCCCCATTCTGCTGGTACACACTCCATTCAGCAAGCAGAGAGCCCCATTCTGCTGGGACACACTCCATTCAGCAAGCAGAGCCCCCATTCTGCTGGTAAACACTCCATTCAGCAAGTAGAGAGCCCCATTCAGCAAGCAGAGAGCACCATTCTGCTGGTACACACTCCATTCAGCAAGCAGAGAGCCCCATCCTGCTGGTACACACTCCATTCAGCAAGCAGAGAGCCCCATTCTGCTGGGACACACTCCATTCAGCAAGCAGAGAGCCCCATTCTGCTGGGACACACTCCATTCAGCAAGCAGAGAGCCCCATTCTGCTGGGACACACTCCATTCAGCAAGCAGAGAGACCCATTCTGCTGGTACACACTCCATTCAGCAAGCAGAGCCCCCATTCTGCTGGTAAACACTCCATTCAGCAAGTAGAGAGCCCCATTCTGCTGGTACACACTCCATTCAGCAAGCAGAGAGCCCCATTCTGCTGGTACACACTCCATTCAGCAAGCAGAGAGCCCCATCCTGCTGGTACACACTCCATTCAGCAAGAAGAGAGCCCCATCCTGCTGGTACACACTCCATTCAGCAAGCAGAGAGCCCCATCCTGCTGGTACACACTCCATTCAGCAAGCAGAGAGCCCCATCCTGCTGGTACACACTCCATTCAGCAAGCAGAGAGCCCCATTCTGCTGGTACACACTCCATTCAGCAAGCAGTGAGCCCCATTCTGCTGGGACACACTCCATTCAGCAAGCAGAGAGCCCCATTCTGCTGGTACACACTCCATTCAGCAAGCAGAGAGCCCCATCCTGCTGGTACACACTCCATTCAGCAAGCAGAGAGCCCCATCCTGCTGGTACACACTCCATTCAGCAAGCAGAGAGCCCCATCCTGCTGGTACACACTCACTTCAGCAAGCAGAGAGCACCATCCTGCTGGGACACACTCCATTCAGCAAGCAGAGAGCCCCATCCTGCTGGTACACACACACTTCAGCAAGCAGAGAGCCCCATCCTGCTGGTACACACTCCATTCAGCAAGCAGAGAGCCCCATCCTGCTGGTACACACTCCATTCAGCAAGCAGAGAGCCCCATCCTGCTGGTACACACTCCATTCAGCAAGCAGAGAGCCCCATCCTGCTGGTACACACTCACTTCAGCAAGCAGAGAGCACCATCCTGCTGGGACACACTCCATTCAGCAAGCAGAGAGCCCCATCCTGCTGGGACACACACACTTCAGCAAGCAGAGAGCCCCATCCTGCTGGTACACACTCCATTCAGCAAGCAGAGAGCCCCATCCTGCTGGTACACACTCCATTCAGCAAACAGAGAGCCCCATCCTGCTGGGACACACTCCATTCAGCAAGCAGAGAGCCCCATCCTGCTGGTACACACTCCATTCAGCAAACAGAGAGCCCCATCCTGCTGGGACACACTCCATTCAGCAAGCAGAGAGCCCCATTCTGCTGGTACACACTCACTTCAGCAAGCAGATAGCACCATTCTGCTGGGACACACTCCATTCAGCAAGCAGAGAACCCCATTCTGCTGGTACACACTCCATTCAGCAAGCAGAGAGCCCCATCCTGCTGGTACACACTCACTTCAGCAAGCAGAGAGCCCCATTCTGCTGGTACACACTCACTTCAGCAAGCAGAGAGCCCCATTCTGCTGGGACACACTCCATTCAGCAAGCAGAGAGACCCATTCTGCTGGTACACACTCCATTCAGCAAGCAGAGAGCCCCATTCTGCTGGTACACACTCACTTCAGCAAGCAGAGACCCCCATTCTGCTGGTACACACTCCATTCAGCAAGCAGAGCGCCCCATTCTGCTGGTACACACTCCATTCAGCAAGCAGAGAGCCCCATTCTGCTGGTACACACTCCATTCAGCAAGCAGAGAGCCCCATTCTGCTGGGACACACTCACTCCAGCAAGCAGAGAGCCCCATCCTGCTGGTACACACTCCATTCAGCAAATAGAGAGCTCCATTCTGCTGGGACACACTCCATTCAGCAAGCAGAGAGCCCCATTCTGCTGGGACACACTCCATTCAGCAAGCAGAGAGCCCCATTCTGCTCGGACACACTCACTTCAGCAAGCAGAGAGCCCCATCCTGCTGGTACACACTCCATTCAGCAAATAGAGAGCTCCATTCTGCTGGGACACACTCCATTCAGCAAGCAGAGAGCCCCATTCTGCTGGGACACACTCCATTCAGCAAGCAGAGAGCCCCATTCTGCTGGTACACACTCCATTCAGCAAGGAGAGAGCCCCATTCTGCTGGTAAACACTCCATTCAGCAAGCAGAGAGCCCCATTCTGCTGGTACACACTCCATTCAGCAAGCAGAGAGCCCCATTCTGCTGGTACACACTCACTTCAGCAAGCAGAGAGCCCCATCCTGCTGGTACACACTCCATTCAGCAAGCAGAGTGCCCCACTCTGCTGGTACACACTCACTTCAGCAAGCAGAGAGCCCCATTCTGCTGGGACACACTCCATTCAGCAAGCAGAGAGCCCCATTCTGCTGGTACACACTCCATTCAGCAAGCAGAGAGCCCCATCCTGCTGGTACACACTCACTTCAGCAAGCAGAGAGCCCCATTCTGCTGGGACACACTCCATTCAGCAAGCAGAGAGCCCCATTCTGCTGGTACACACTCCATTCAGCAAGCAGAGAGCCCCATTCTGCTGGGACACACTCCATTCAGCAAGCAGAGAGCCCCATTCTGCTGGGACACACTCCATTCAGCAAGCAGAGAGCCCCATTCTGCTGGTACACACTCCATTCAGCAAGCAGAGAGCCCCATTCTGCTGGTACACACTCCATTCAGCAAGCAGAGAGCCCCATCCTGCTGGGACACACTCCATTCAGCAAGCAGAGAGCCCCATTCTGCTGGGACACACTCCATTCAGGAAGCAGAGAGCCCCATTCTGCTGGTACACACTCCATTCAGCAAGCAGACAGCCCCATTCTGCTGGTACACACTCCATTCAGCAAGCAGAGAGCCCCATTCTGCTGGTACACACTCCATTCAGCAAGCAGAGAGCCCCATTCTGCTGGTGCACACTCCATTCAGCAAGCAGAGAGCCCCATTCTGCTGGGACACACTCCATTCAGCAAGCAGAGAGCCCCATTCTGCTGGTACACACTCCATTCAGCAAGCAGAGAGCTCCATTCTGCTGGTGCACACTCCATTCAGCAAGCAGAGAGCCCCATTCTGCTGGGACACACTCCATTCAGCAAGCAGAGAGCACCATTCTGCTGGTACACACTCCATTCAGCAAGCAGAGAGCCCCATCCTGCTGGTACACACTCCATTCAGCAAGCAGACAGCCCCATTCTGCTGGTACACACTCCATTCAGCAAGCAGAGAGCCCCATTCTGCTGGTACACACTCCATTCAGCAAGTAGAGAGCCCCATTCTGCTGGTACACACTCACTTCAGCAAGCAGAGAGCCCCATCCTGCTGGGGCACACTCCATTCAGCAAGCAGAGAGCCCCATTCTGCTGGTACACACTCCATTCAGCAAGCAGAGAGCCCCATTCTGCTGGGACACACTCCATTCAGCAAGCAGAGAGCCCCATTCTGCTGGTACACACTCCATTCAGCAAGCAGAGAGCCCCATCCTGCTGGGACACACTCCATTCAGCAAGCAGAGAGCCCCATCCTGCTGGTACACACTCCATTCAGCAAGCAGAGAGCCCCATCCTGCTGGTACACACTCACTTCAGCAAGCAGAGAGCACCATCCTGCTGGGACACACTCCATTCAGCAAGCAGAGAGCCCCATCCTGCTGGTACACACTCCATTCAGCAAGCAGAGAGCCCCATCCTGCTGGGACACACTCCATTCAGCAAGCAGAGAGCACAATTCTGCTGGTACACACTCCATTCAGCAAGCAGAGAGCCCCATCCTGCTGGGACACACTCCATTCAGCAAGCAGAGAGCCCCATTCTGCTGGGACACACTCCATTCAGCAAGCAGAGAGCCCCATTCTGCTGGTACACACTCCATTCAGCAAGCAGAGAGCCCCATCCTGCTGGTATACACTCACTTCAGCAAGCAGAGAGCCCCATTCTGCTGGTACACACTCCATTCAGCAAGCAGAGAGCCCCATTCTGCTGGTACACACTCACTTCAGCAAGCAGAGAGCCCCATTCTGCTGGGACACACTCCATTCAGCAAGCAGAGAGCCCCATTCTGCTGGGACACACTCCATTCAGCAAGCAGAGAGCCCCATTCTGCTGGTACACACTCCATTCAGCAAGCAGAGCGCCCCATTCTGCTGGTACACACTCCATTCAGCAAGCAGAGAGCCCCATTCTGCTGGTACACACTCCATTCAGCAAGCAGAGAGCCCCATTCTGCTGGGACACACTCACTTCAGCAACCAGAGAGCCCCATCCTGCTGGTACACACTCCATTCAGCAAGCAGAGAGCCCCATTCTGCTGGTACACACTCCATTCAGCAAGCAGAGAGCCCCATTCTGCTGGTACACACTCCATTCAGCAAATAGAGAGCTCCATTCTGCTGGTACACACTCCATTCAGCAAGCAGAGAGCCCCATCCTGCTGTACACACTCCATTCAGCAAATAGAGAGCTCCATTCTGCTGGTACACACTCCATTCAGCAAGCAGAGAGCCCCATCCTGCTGTACACACTCCATTCAGCAAGTAGAGAGCCCCATTCTGCTGGGACACACTCCATTCAGCAAGCAAAGAGCCACATTCTGCTGGGACACACTCCATTCAGCAAGCAGAAAGCCCCATTCTGCTGGTACACACTCCATTCAGCAAGCAGAGAGCCCCATTCTGCTGGGACACACACTTCAACAAGCAGATAGCCCCATCCTGCTGGTACACACTCCTTTCAGCAAGTAGAGAGCCCCATTCTGCTGGTACACACTCCATTCAGCAAGCAGAGAGCTCCATTCTGCTGGGACACACTCCATTCAGCAAGCAGAGAGCCCCATTCTGCTGGTAAACACTCCATTCAGCAAGCAGAGAGCCCCATTCTGCTGGTACACACTCCATTCAGCAAGAAGAGAGCCCCATTCTGCTGGTAAACACTCCATTCAGCAAGCAGAGAGCCCCATCCTGCTGGTACAAACTCCATTCAGCAAGCAGAGAGCCCCATTCTGCTGGTACACACTCCATTCAGCATGAAGAGAGCCCCATTCTGCTGGTAAACACTCCATTCAGCAAGCAGAGAGCCCCATTCTGCTGGTACACACTCACTTCAGCAAGCAGAGAGCCCCATTCTGCTGGTACACACTCACTTCAGCAAGCAGAGAGCCGCATCCTGCTGGTACACACTCCATTCAGCAAGCAGTGAGCCCTATTCTGCTGGTACACACTCCATTCAGCAAGCAGAGAGCCCCATTCTGCTGGTACACACTCACTTCAGCAAGCAGAGAGCCCCATTCTGCTGGGACACACTCCATTCAGCAAGCAGAGAGCCCCATTCTGCTGGTACACACTCCATTCAGCAAGCAGAGAGCCCCATCCTGCTGGTCCACACTCACTTCAGCAAGCAGAGAGCCCCATTCTGCTGGGACACACTCCATTCAACAAGCAGAGAGCCCCATTCTGCTGGGACACACTCACTTCAGCAAGCAGAGAGCCCCATTCTGCTGGGACACACTCCATTCATCAAGCAGAGAGCCCCATTCTGCTGGTACACACTCCATTCAGCAAGCAGAGAGCCCCATCCTGCTGGTACACACTCCATTCAGCAAATAGAGAGTCCCATTCTGCTGGTACACATGCCATTCAGCAAGCAGAGCGCCCCATTCTGCTGGTACACACTCCATTCAGCAAGAAGAGAGCCCCATTCTGCTGGTAAACACTCCATTCAGCAAGCAGAGAGCCCCATCCTGCTGGTACACACTCCATTCAGCAAGCAGAGCGCCCCATTCTGCTGGTACACACTCCATTCAGCAAGCAGAGAGCCCCATTCTGCTGGTACACACTCCATTCAGCAAGCAGAGAGCCCCATCCTGCTGGTACACACTCCATTCAGCAAATAGAGAGTCCCATTCTGCTGGTACACACTCCATTCAGCAAGCAGAGAGCCCCATTCTGCTGGTACACACAACATTCAGCAAGCAGAGAGCCCCATTCTGCTGGTACACACTCCATTCAGCAAGCAGAGAGCCCCATTCTGCTGGTACCCACTCCATTCAGCAAGCAGAGAGCCCCATTCTGCTGGGACTCACTCCTTCCAGCAAGCAGAGAGCCCCATTCTGCTGGTACGCACTCCATTCAGCAAGCAGAGAGCCCCATTCTGCTGGGACACACTCCATTCAGCAAGCAGAGATCTCCATCCTGCTGGTACACACTCCATTCAGCAAGCAGAGAGCCCCATCCTGCTGGTACACACTCCATTCAGCAAGCAGAGAGCCCCATCCTGCTGGTACACACTCCATTCAGCAAGCAGAGAGCCCCATTCTGTTGGGACACACTCCATTCAGCAAGCAGAGAGCCCCATCCTGCTGGTACACACTCCATTCAGCAAGCAGAGAGCCCCATTCTGCTGGTACACACTCCATTCAGCAAGCAGAGAGCAGCATTCTGCTGGTACACCCTCCATTCAGCAGGCAGAGAGCCCCATTCTGCTGGTACACCCTCCATTCAGCAAGGAGAGAGCCCCATTCTGCTGGTACACACTCCATTCAGCAAGCAGAGAGCCCCATCCTGCTGGTACACACTCCATTCAGCAAGCAGAGAGCCCCATTCTGCTGGTACACACTCCATTCAGCAGGCAGAGAGCCCCATTCTGCTGGTACACCCTCCATTCAGCAAGCAGAGAGCCCCATTCTGCTGGTACACCCTCCATTCAGCAAGCAGAGAGCCCCATTCTGCTGGTACACACTCCATTCAGCAAGCAGAGAGCCCCATTCTGCTGGTACACACTCCATTGAGCAAGCAGAGAGCCCCATTCTGCTGGTACACCCTCCATTCAGCAAGCAGAGAGCCCCATTCTGCTGGGACACACTCCATTCAGCAAGCAGAGAGCCCCATTCTGCTGGGACACACTCCTTCCAGCAAGCAGAGAGCCCCATTCTGCTGGTACGCACTCCATTCAGCAAGCAGAGAGCCCCATTCTGCTGGTACACACTCCATTCAGCAAGCAGAGAGCCCCATTCTGCTGGTACACACTCCATTGAGCAAGCAGAGAGCCCCATTCTGCTGGGACACACACCATTCAGCAAGCAGAGAGCCCCATCCTGCTGGGGGACACTCCATTCAGCAAGCAGAGAGCCCCATTCTGCTGGTACACACTCCATTCAGCAAGCAGAGAGCCCCATCCTGCTGGGACACACTCCATTCAGCAAGCAGAGAGCCCCATTCTGCTGGTACACACTCCATTCAGCAAGCAGAGAGCCCCATTCTGCTGGTACACACACCATTCAGCAAGCAGAGAGCCCCATTCTGCTGGTACACACTCCATTCAGCAAGCAGAGTGCCCCACTCTGCTGGTACACACTCACTTCAGCAAGCAGATAGCCCCATTCTGCTGGGACACACTCCATTCAGCAAGCAGAGAGCCCCATTCTGCTGGTACACACTCCATTCAGCAAGCAGAGAGCCCCATCCTGCTGGTACACACTCACTTCAGCAAGCAGAGAGCCCCATTCTGCTGGGACACACTCCATTCAGCAAGCAGAGAGCACAATTCTGCTGGTACACACTCCATTCAGCAAGCAGAGAGCCCCATCCTGCTGGGACATACTCACTTCATCAAGCAGAGAGCCCCATTCTGCTGGGACACACTCCATTCAGCAAGCAGAGAGCCCCATTCTGCTGGTACACACTCCATTCAGCAAGCAGAGAGCCCCATTCTGCTGGTACACACTCACTTCAGCAAGCAGAGACCCCCATTCTGCTGGTACACACTCCATTCAGCAAGCAGAGCGCCCCATTCTGCTGGTACACACTCCATTCAGCAAGCAGAGAGCCCCATTCTGCTGGTACACACTCCATTCAGCAAGCAGAGAGCCTCATTCTGCTGGGACACACTCACTTCAGCAAGCAGAGAGCCCCATCCTGCTGGTACACACTCCACTCAGCAAGCAGAGAGCCCCATTCTGCTGGTACCCACTCCATTCAGCAAACAGAGAGCCCCATTCTGCTGGTACACACTCCATTCAGCAAGCAGAGAGCCCCATCCTGCTGGTACACACTCCATTCAGCAAATAGAGAGCTCCATTCTGCTGGTACACACTCCATTCAGCAAGCAGAGAGCCCCATCCTGCTGTACACACTCCATTCAGCAAATAGAGAGCTCCATTCTGCTGGTACACACTCCATTCAGCAAGCAGAGAGCCCCATCCTGCTGTACACACTCCATTCAGCAAGTAGAGAGCCCCATTCTGCTGGGACACACTCCATTCAGCAAGCAAAGAGCCACATTCTGCTGGGACACACTCCATTCAGCAAGCAGAAAGCCCCATTCTACTGGTACACACTCCATTCAGCAAGCAGAGAGCCCCATTCTGCTGGGACACACACTTCAACAAGCAGATAGCCCCATTCTGCTGGTACACACTCCTTTCAGCAAGTAGAGAGCCCCATTCTGCTGGTACACACTCCATTCAGCAAGCAGAGAGCCCCATTCTGCTGGGACACACTCCATTCAGCAAGCAGAGAGCCCCATTCTGCTGGTAAACACTCCATTCAGCAAGCAGAGAGCCCCATTCTGCTGGTACACACTCCATTCAGCAAGCAGAGAGCCCCATTCTGCTGGTACACACTCCATTCAGCAAGAAGAGAGCCCCATTCTGCTGGGAAACACTCCATTCAGCAAGCAGAGAGCCCCATTCTGCTGGGACACACTCCATTCAGCAAGCAGAGAGCCCCATTCTGCTGGGACACACTCCTTCCAGCAAGCAGAGAGCCCCATTCTGCTGGTACGCACTCCATTCAGCAAGCAGAGAGCCCCATTCTGCTGGTACACACTCCATTCAGCAAGCAGAGAGCCCCATTCTGCTGGTACACACTCCATTGAGCAAGCAGAGAGCCCCATTCTGCTGGGACACACTCCATTCAGCAAGAAGAGAGCCCCATCCTGCTGGGACACACTCCATTCAGCAAGCAGAGAGCCCCATTCTGCTGGTACACACTCCATTCAGCAAGCAGAGAGCCCCATCCTGCTGGGACACACTCCATTCAGCAAGCAGAGAGCCCCATTCTGCTGGTACACACTCCATTCAGCAAGCAGAGAGCCCCATTCTGCTGGTACACACACCATTCAGCAAGCAGAGAGCCCCATTCTGCTGGTACACACTCCATTCAGCAAGCAGAGTGCCCCACTCTGCTGGTACACACTCACTTCAGCAAGCAGATAGCCCCATTCTGCTGGGACACACTCCATTCAGCAAGCAGAGAGCCCCATTCTGCTGGTACACACTCCATTCAGCAAGCAGAGAGCCCCATCCTGTTGGTACACACTCACTTCAGCAAGCAGAGAGCCCCATTCTGCTGGGACACACTCCATTCAGCAAGCAGAGAGCACAATTCTGCTGGTACACACTCCATTCAGCAAGCAGAGAGCCCCATCCTGCTGGGACATACTCACTTCATCAAGCAGAGAGCCCCATTCTGCTGGGACACACTCCATTCAGCAAGCAGAGAGCCCCATTCTGCTGGTACACACTCCATTCAGCAAGCAGAGAGCCCCATTCTGCTGGTACACACTCACTTCAGCAAGCAGAGACCCCCATTCTGCTGGTACACACTCCATTCAGCAAGCAGAGCGCCCCATTCTGCTGGTACACACTCCATTCAGCAAGCAGAGAGCCCCATTCTGCTGGTACACACTCCATTCAGCAAGCAGAGAGCCCCATTCTGCTGGGACACACTCACTTCAGCAAGCAGAGAGCCCCATCCTGCTGGTACACACTCCATTCAGCAAGCAGAGAGCCCCATTCTGCTGGTACACACTCCATTCAGCAAGCAGAGAGCCCCATTCTGCTGGTACACACTCCATTCAGCAAGCAGAGAGCCCCATCCTGCTGGTACACACTCCATTCAGCAAATAGAGAGCTCCATTCTGCTGGTACACACTCCATTCAGCAAGCAGAGAGCCCCATCCTGCTGTACACACTCCATTCAGCAAGTAGAGAGCCCCATTCTGCTGGGACACACTCCATTCAGCAAGCAAAGAGCCACATTCTGCTGGGACACACTCCATTCAGCAAGCAGAAAGCCCCATTCTGCTGGTACACAATCCATTCAGCAAGCAGAGAGCCCCATTCTGCTGGGACACACACTTCAACAAGCAGATAGCCCCATCCTGCTGGTACACACTCCTTTCAGCAAGTAGAGAGCCCCATTCTGCTGTTACACACTCCATTCAGCAAGCAGAGAGCCCCATTCTGCTGGGACACACTCCATTCAGCAAGCAGAGAGCCCCATTCTGCTGGTAAACACTCCATTCAGCAAGCAGAGAGCCCCATTCTGCTGGTACACACTCCATTCAGCAAGCAGAGAGCCCCATTCTGCTGGTACACACTCCATTCAGCAAGAAGAGAGCCCCATTCTGCTGGTAAACACTCCATTCAGCAAGCAGAGAGCCCCATTCTGCTGGTACACACTCCATTCAGCAAGAAGAGAGCCCCATTCTGCTGGTAAACACTCCATTCAGCAAGCAGAGAGCCCCATCCTGCTGGTACACACTCCATTCAGCAAGCAGAGAGCCCCATTCTGCTGGTACACACTCACTTCAGCAAGCAGAGAGCCCCATCCTGCTGGTACACACTCCATTCAGCAAGCAGAGAGCCCCATCCTGCTGGTACACGCTCCATTCAGCAAGCAGAGAGCCCCATTCTGCTGGTACACGCTCCATTCAGCAAGCAGAGAGCCCCATCCTGCTGGTATACACTCCATTCAGCAAGCAGAGAGCCCTATTCTGCTGGTACACACTCCATTCAGCAAGCAGAGAGCCCCATTCTGCTGGTACACACTCACTTCAGCAAGCAGAGAGCCCCATTCTGCTGGGACACACTCCATTCAGCAAGCAGAGAGCCCCATTCTGCTGGTACACACTCCATTCAGCAAGCAGAGAGCCCGATCCTGCTGGTCCACACTCACTTCAGCAAGCATAGAGCCCCATTCTGCTGGGACACACTCCATTCAGCAAGCAAAGAGCCACATTCTGCTGGGACACACTCCATTCAGCAAGCAGAAAGCCCCATTCTGCTGGTACACACTCCATTCAGCAAGCAGAGAGCCCCATTCTGCTGGGACACACACTTCAACAAGCAGAGAGCCCCATCCTTCTGGTACACACTCCTTTCAGCAAGTAGAGAGCCCCATTCTGCTGGTACACACTCCATTCAGCAAGCAGAGAGCCCCATTCTGCTGGTACACACTCCATTCAGCAAGCAGAGAGCCCCATTCTGCTGGTACACACTCCATTCAGCAAGAAGAGAGCCCCATTCTGCTGGTAAACACTCCATTCAGCAAGAAGAGAGCCCCATTCTGCTGGTAAACACTCCATTCAGCAAGCAGAGAGCCCCATTCTGCTGGTACGCACTCCATTCAGCAAGCAGAGAGCCCCATTCTGCTGGTACACACTCCATTCAGCAAGCAGAGAGCCCCATTCTGCTGGTACACACTCCATTGAGCAAGCAGAGAGCCCCATTCTGCTGGGACACACTCCATTCAGCAAGCAGAGAGCCCCATCCTGCTGGGACACACTCCATTCAGCAAGCAGAGAGCCCCATTCTGCTGGTACACACTCCATTCAGCAAGCAGAGAGCCCCATCCTGCTGGGACACACTCCATTCAGCAAGCAGAGAGCCCCATTCTGCTGGTACACACTCCATTCAGCAAGCAGAGGGTCCCATTCTGCTGGTACACACACCATTCAGCAAGCAGAGAGCCCCATTCTGCTGGTACACACTCCATTCAGCAAGCAGAGTGCCCCACTCTGCTGGTACACACTCACTTCAGCAAGCAGAGAGCCCCATTCTGCTGGGACACACTCCATTCAGCAAGCAGAGAGCCCCATCCTGCTGGTACACACTCACTTCAGCAAGCAGAGAGCCCTATTCTGCTGGGACACACTCCATTCAGCAAGCAGAGAGCACAATTCTGCTGGTACACACTCCATTCAGCAAGCAGAGAGCCCCATTCTGCTTGTAAACACTCCATTCAGCAAGCAGAGAGCCCCATTCTGCTGGTACACACTCCATTCAGCAAGCAGAGAGCCCCATTCTGCTGGTACACACTCCATTCAGCAAGAAGAGAGCCCCATTCTGCTGGTAAACACTCCATTCAGCAAGCAGAGAGCCCCATTCTGCTGGTACACACTCCATTCAGCAAGAAGAGAGCCCCATTCTGCTGGTAAGCACTCCATTCAGCAAGCAGAGAGCCACATTCTGCTGGTAAACACTCCATTCAGCAAGCAGAAAGCCCCATTCTGCTGGTACACACTCCATTCAGCAAGCAGAGAGCCCCATTCTGCTGGGACACACACTTCAACAAGCAGATAGCCCCATCCTGCTGGTACACACTCCTTTCAGCAAGTAGAGAGCCCCATTCTGCTGTTACACACTCCATTCAGCAAGCAGAGAGCCCCATTCTGCTGGGACACACTCCATTCAGCAAGCAGAGAGCCCCATTCTGCTGGTAAACACTCCATTCAGCAAGCAGAGAGCCCCATTCTGCTGGTACACACTCCATTCAACAAGCAGAGAGCCCCATTCTGCTGGTACACACTCCATTCAGCAAGAAGAGAGCCCCATTCTGCTGGTAAACACTCCATTCAGCAAGCAGAGAGCCCCATTCTGCTGGTACACACTCCATTCAGCAAGCAGAGAGCCCCATTCTGCTGGTACACACTCCATTCAGCAAGCAGAGAGCCCCATTCTGCTGGTACACACTCCATTGAGCAAGCAGAGAGCCCCATTCTGCTGGGACACACTCCATTCAGCAAGCAGAGAGCCCCATCCTGCTGGGACACACTCCATTCAGCAAGCAGAGAGCCCCATTCTGCTGGTACACACTCCATTCAGCAAGCAGAGAGCCCCATCCTGCTGGGACACACTCCATTCAGCAAGCAGAGAGCCCCATTCTGCTGGTACACACTCCATTCAGCAAGCAGAGAGCCCCATTCTGCTGGTACACACACCATTCAGCAAGCAGAGAGCCCCATTCTGCTGGTACACACTCCATTCAGCAAGCAGAGTGCCCCACTCTGCTGGTACACACTCACTTCAGCAAGCAGATAGCCCCATTCTGCTGGGACACACTCCATTCAGCAAGCAGAGAGCCCCATTCTGCTGGTACACACTCCATTCAGCAAGCAGAGAGCCCCATCCTGTTGGTACACACTCACTTCAGCAAGCAGAGAGCCCCATTCTGCTGGGACACACTCCATTCAGCAAGCAGAGAGCACAATTCTGCTGGTACACACTCCATTCAGCAAGCAGAGAGCCCCATCCTGCTGGGACATACTCACTTCATCAAGCAGAGAGCCCCATTCTGCTGGGACACACTCCATTCAGCAAGCAGAGAGCCCCATTCTGCTGGTACACACTCCATTCAGCAAGCAGAGAGCCCCATTCTGCTGGTACACACTCACTTCAGCAAGCAGAGACCCCCATTCTGCTGGTACATACTCACTTCAGCAAGCAGAGCGCCCCATTCTGCTGGTACACACTCCATTCAGCAAGCAGAGAGCCCCATTCTGCTGGTACACACTCCATTCAGCAAGCAGAGAGCCCCATTCTGCTGGGACACACTCACTTCAGCAAGCAGAGAGCCCCATCCTGCTGGTACACACTCCATTCAGCAAGCAGAGAGCCCCATTCTGCTGGTACACACTCCATTCAGCAAGCAGAGAGCCCCATTCTGCTGGTACACACTCCATTCAGCAAGCAGAGAGCCCCATCCTGCTGGTACACACTCCATTCAGCAAATAGAGAGCTCCATTCTGCTGGTACACACTCCATTCAGCAAGCAGAGAGCCCCATCCTGCTGTACACACTCCATTCAGCAAGTAGAGAGCCCCATTCTGCTGGGACACACTCCATTCAGCAAGCAAAGAGCCACATTCTGCTGGGACACACTCCATTCAGCAAGCAGAAAGCCCCATTCTGCTGGTACACAATCCATTCAGCAAGCAGAGAGCCCCATTCTGCTGGGACACACACTTCAACAAGCAGATAGCCCCATCCTGCTGGTACACACTCCTTTCAGCAAGTAGAGAGCCCCATTCTGCTGTTACACACTCCATTCAGCAAGCAGAGAGCCCCATTCTGCTGGGACACACTCCATTCAGCAAGCAGAGAGCCCCATTCTGCTGGTAAACACTCCATTCAGCAAGCAGAGAGCCCCATTCTGCTGGTACACACTCCATTCAGCAAGCAGAGAGCCCCATTCTGCTGGTACACACTCCATTCAGCAAGAAGAGAGCCCCATTCTGCTGGTAAACACTCCATTCAGCAAGCAGAGAGCCCCATTCTGCTGGTACACACTCCATTCAGCAAGAAGAGAGCCCCATTCTGCTGGTAAACACTCCATTCAGCAAGCAGAGAGCCCCATCCTGCTGGTACACACTCCATTCAGCAAGCAGAGAGCCCCATTCTGCTGGTACACACTCACTTCAGCAAGCAGAGAGCCCCATCCTGCTGGTACACACTCCATTCAGCAAGCAGAGAGCCCCATCCTGCTGGTACACGCTCCATTCAGCAAGCAGAGAGCCCCATTCTGCTGGTACACGCTCCATTCAGCAAGCAGAGAGCCCCATCCTGCTGGTATACACTCCATTCAGCAAGCAGAGAGCCCTATTCTGCTGGTACACACTCCATTCAGCAAGCAGAGAGCCCCATTCTGCTGGTACACACTCACTTCAGCAAGCAGAGAGCCCCATTCTGCTGGGACACACTCCATTCAGCAAGCAGAGAGCCCCATTCTGCTGGTACACACTCCATTCAGCAAGCAGAGAGCCCGATCCTGCTGGTCCACACTCACTTCAGCAAGCATAGAGCCCCATTCTGCTGGGACACACTCCATTCAGCAAGCAAAGAGCCACATTCTGCTGGGACACACTCCATTCAGCAAGCAGAAAGCCCCATTCTGCTGGTACACACTCCATTCAGCAAGCAGAGAGCCCCATTCTGCTGGGACACACACTTCAACAAGCAGAGAGCCCCATCCTTCTGGTACACACTCCTTTCAGCAAGTAGAGAGCCCCATTCTGCTGGTACACACTCCATTCAGCAAGCAGAGAGCCCCATTCTGCTGGTACACACTCCATTCAGCAAGCAGAGAGCCCCATTCTGCTGGTACACACTCCATTCAGCAAGAAGAGAGCCCCATTCTGCTGGTAAACACTCCATTCAGCAAGAAGAGAGCCCCATTCTGCTGGTAAACACTCCATTCAGCAAGCAGAGAGCCCCATTCTGCTGGTACGCACTCCATTCAGCAAGCAGAGAGCCCCATTCTGCTGGTACACACTCCATTCAGCAAGCAGAGAGCCCCATTCTGCTGGTACACACTCCATTGAGCAAGCAGAGAGCCCCATTCTGCTGGGACACACTCCATTCAGCAAGCAGAGAGCCCCATCCTGCTGGGACACACTCCATTCAGCAAGCAGAGAGCCCCATTCTGCTGGTACACACTCCATTCAGCAAGCAGAGAGCCCCATCCTGCTGGGACACACTCCATTCAGCAAGCAGAGAGCCCCATTCTGCTGGTACACACTCCATTCAGCAAGCAGAGGGTCCCATTCTGCTGGTACACACACCATTCAGCAAGCAGAGAGCCCCATTCTGCTGGTACACACTCCATTCAGCAAGCAGAGTGCCCCACTCTGCTGGTACACACTCACTTCAGCAAGCAGAGAGCCCCATTCTGCTGGGACACACTCCATTCAGCAAGCAGAGAGCCCCATCCTGCTGGTACACACTCACTTCAGCAAGCAGAGAGCCCCATTCTGCTGGGACACACTCCATTCAGCAAGCAGAGAGCACAATTCTGCTGGTACACACTCCATTCAGCAAGCAGAGAGCCCCATTCTGCTTGTAAACACTCCATTCAGCAAGCAGAGAGCCCCATTCTGCTGGTACACACTCCATTCAGCAAGCAGAGAGCCCCATTCTGCTGGTACACACTCCATTCAGCAAGAAGAGAGTCCCATTCTGCTGGTAAACACTCCATTCAGCAAGCAGAGAGCCCCATTCTGCTGGTACACACTCCATTCAGCAAGAAGAGAGCCCCATTCTGCTGGTAAGCACTCCATTCAGCAAGCAGAGAGCCACATTCTGCTGGTAAACACTCCATTCAGCAAGCAGAAAGCCCCATTCTGCTGGTACACACTCCATTCAGCAAGCAGAGAGCCCCATTCTGCTGGGACACACACTTCAACAAGCAGATAGCCCCATCCTGCTGGTACACACTCCTTTCAGCAAGTAGAGAGCCCCATTCTGCTGTTACACACTCCATTCAGCAAGCAGAGAGCCCCATTCTGCTGGGACACACTCCATTCAGCAAGCAGAGAGCCCCATTCTGCTGGTAAACACTCCATTCAGCAAGCAGAGAGCCCCATTCTGCTGGTACACACTCCATTCAACAAGCAGAGAGCCCCATTCTGCTGGTACACACTCCATTCAGCAAGAAGAGAGCCCCATTCTGCTGGTAAACACTCCATTCAGCAAGCAGAGAGCCCCATTCTGCTGGTACACACTCCATTCAGCAAGAAGAGAGCCCCATTCTGCTGGTAAACACTCCATTCAGCAAGCAGAGAGCCCCATCCTGCTGGTACACACTCCATTCAGCAAGCAGAGAGCCCCATTCTGCTGGTACACACTCACTTCAGCAAGCAGAGAGCCCCATCCTGCTGGTACACACTCCATTCAGCAAGCAGAGAGCCCCATCCTGCTGGTACACGCTCCATTCAGCAAGCAGAGAGCCCCATTCTGCTGGTACACGCTCCATTCAGCAAGCAGAGAGCCCCATCCTGCTGGTATACACTCCATTCAGCAAGCAGAGAGCCCTATTCTGCTGGTACACACTCCATTCAGCAAGCAGAGAGCCCCATTCTGCTGGTACACACTCACTTCAGCAAGCAGAGAGCCCCATTCTGCTGGGACACACTCCATTCAGCAAGCAGAGAGCCCCATTCTGCTGGTACACACTCCATTCAGCAAGCAGAGAGCCCGATCCTGCTGGTCCACACTCACTTCAGCAAGCATAGAGCCCCATTCTGCTGGGACACACTCCATTCAGCAAGCAAAGAGCCACATTCTGCTGGGACACACTCCATTCAGCAAGCAGAAAGCCCCATTCTGCTGGTACACACTCCATTCAGCAAGCAGAGAGCCCCATTCTGCTGGGACACACACTTCAACAAGCAGAGAGCCCCATCCTTCTGGTACACACTCCTTTCAGCAAGTAGAGAGCCCCATTCTGCTGGTACACACTCCATTCAGCAAGCAGAGAGCCCCATTCTGCTGGTACACACTCCATTCAGCAAGCAGAGAGCCCCATTCTGCTGGTACACACTCCATTCAGCAAGAAGAGAGCCCCATTCTGCTGGTAAACACTCCATTCAGCAAGAAGAGAGCCCCATTCTGCTGGTAAACACTCCATTCAGCAAGCAGAGAGCCCCATTCTGCTGGTACGCACTCTATTCAGCAAGCAGAGAGCCCCATTCTGCTGGTACACACTCCATTCAGCAAGCAGAGAGCCCCATTCTGCTGGTACACACTCCATTGAGCAAGCAGAGAGCCCCATTCTGCTGGGACACACTCCATTCAGCAAGCAGAGAGCCCCATCCTGCTGGGACACACTCCATTCAGCAAGCAGAGAGCCCCATCCTGCTGGGACACACTCCATTCAGCAAGCAGAGAGCCCCATTCTGCTGGTACACACTCCATTCAGCAAGCAGAGGGTCCCATTCTGCTGGTACACACACCATTCAGCAAGCAGAGAGCCCCATTCTGCTGGTACACACTCCATTCAGCAAGCAGAGAGCCCCATTCTGCTGGGACACACTCCATTCAGCAAGCAGAGAGCCCCATCCTGCTGGGACACACTCCATTCAGCAAGCAGAGAGCCCCATTCTGCTTGTAAACACTCCATTCAGCAAGCAGAGAGCCCCATTCTGCTGGTACACACTCCATTCAGCAAGCAGAGAGCCCCATTCTGCTGGTACACACTCCATTCAGCAAGAAGAGAGCCCCATTCTGCTGGTAAACACTCCATTCAGCAAGCAGAGAGCCCCATTCTGCTGGTACACACTCCATTCAGCAAGAAGAGAGCCCCATTCTGCTGGTAAGCACTCCATTCAGCAAGCAGAGAGCCCCATCCTGCTGGTACACACTCCATTCAGTAAGCAGAGAGCCCCATTCTGCTGGTACACGCTCCATTCAGCAAGCAGAGAGCCCCATTCTGCTGGTACACGCTCCATTCAGCAAGCAGAGAGCCCCATCCTGCTGGTATACACTCCATTCAGCAAGCAGAGAGCCCTATTCTGCTGGTACACACTCCATTCAGCAAGCAGAGAGCCCCATTCTGCTGGTACACACTCACTTCAGCAAGCAGAGAGCCCCATTCTGCTGGGACACACTCCATTCAGCAAGCAGAGAGCCCCATTCTGCTGGTACACACTCCATTCAGCAAGCAGAGAGCCCGATCCTGCTGGTCCACACTCACTTCAGCAAGCATAGAGCCCCATTCTGCTGGGACACACTCCATTCAGCAAGCAAAGAGCCACATTCTGCTGGGACACACTCCATTCAGCAAGCAGAAAGCCCCATTCTGCTGGTACACACTCCATTCAGCAAGCAGAGAGCCCCATTCTGCTGGGACACACACTTCAACAAGCAGAGAGCCCCATCCTTCTGGTACACACTCCTTTCAGCAAGTAGAGAGCCCCATTCTGCTGGTACACACTCCATTCAGCAAGCAGAGAGCCCCATTCTGCTGGTACACACTCCATTCAGCAAGCAGAGAGCCCCATTCTGCTGGTACACACTCCATTCAGCAAGAAGAGAGCCCCATTCTGCTGGTAAACACTCCATTCAGCAAGAAGAGAGCCCCATTCTGCTGGTAAACACTCCATTCAGCAAGCAGAGAGCCCCATTCTGCTGGTACGCACTCTATTCAGCAAGCAGAGAGCCCCATTCTGCTGGTACACACTCCATTCAGCAAGCAGAGAGCCCCATTCTGCTGGTACACACTCCATTGAGCAAGCAGAGAGCCCCATTCTGCTGGGACACACTCCATTCAGCAAGCAGAGAGCCCCATCCTGCTGGGACACACTCCATTCAGCAAGCAGAGAGCCCCATTCTGCTGGTACACACTCCATTCAGCAAGCAGAGAGCCCCATCCTGCTGGGACACACTCCATTCAGCAAGCAGAGAGCCCCATTCTGCTGGTACACACTCCATTCAGCAAGCAGAGGGTCCCATTCTGCTGGTACACACACCATTCAGCAAGCAGAGAGCCCCATTCTGCTGGTACACACTCCATTCAGCAAGCAGAGAGCCCCATTCTGCTGGGACACACTCCATTCAGCAAGCAGAGAGCCCCATCCTGCTGGGACACACTCCATTCAGCAAGCAGAGAGCCCCATTCTGCTTGTAAACACTCCATTCAGCAAGCAGAGAGCCCCATTCTGCTGGTACACACTCCATTCAGCAAGCAGAGAGCCCCATTCTGCTGGTACACACTCCATTCAGCAAGAAGAGAGCCCCATTCTGCTGGTAAACACTCCATTCAGCAAGCAGAGAGCCCCATTCTGCTGGTACACACTCCATTCAGCAAGAAGAGAGCCCCATTCTGCTGGTAAGCACTCCATTCAGCAAGCAGAGAGCCCCATCCTGCTGGTACACACTCCATTCAGCAAGCAGAGAGCCCCATTCTGCTGGTACACACTCACTTCAGCAAGCAGAGAGCCCCATTCTGCTGGTACACACTCACTTCAGCAAGCAGAGACCCCCATTCTGCTGGTACACACTCCATTCAGCAAGCAGAGAGCCCCATTCTGCTGGTACACACTCCATTCAGCAAGCAGAGAGCCCCATTCTGCTGGTACACACTCACTTCAGCAAGCAGAGACCCCCATTCTGCTGGTACACACTCCATTCAGCAAGCAGAGCGCCCCATTCTGCTGGTACACTCTCCATTCAGCAAGCAGAGAGCCCCATTCTGCTGGTACACACTCCATTCAGCAAGCAGAGAGCCTCATTCTGCTGGGACACACTCACTTCAGCAAGCAGAGAGCCCCATCCTGCTGGTACACACTCCACTCAGCAAGCAGAGAGCCCCATTCTGCTGGTACACACTCCATTCAGCAAACAGAGAGCCCCATTCTGCTGGTACACACTCCATTCAGCAAGCAGAGAGCCCCATCCTGCTGGTACACACTCCATTCAGCAAATAGAGAGCTCCATTCTGCTGGTACACACTCCATTCAGCAAGCAGAGAGCCCCATCCTGCTGTACACACTCCATTCAGCAAGTAGAGAGCCCCATTCTGCTGGGACACACTCCATTCAGCAAGCAAAGAGCCACATTCTGCTGGGACACACTCCATTCAGCAAGCAGAAAGCCCCATTCTGCTGGTACACACTCCATTCAGCAAGCAGAGAGCCCCATTCTGCTGGGACACACACTTCAACAAGCAGATAGCCCCATCCTGCTGGTACACACTCCTTTCAGCAAGTAGAGAGCCCCATTCTGCTGGTACACACTCCATTCAGCAAGCAGAGAGCCCCATTCTGCTGGGACACACTCCATTCAGCAAGCAGAGAGCCCCATTCTGCTGGTAAACACTCCATTCAGCAAGCAGAGAGCCCCATTCTGCTGGTACACACTCCATTCAGCAAGCAGAGAGCCCCATTCTGCTGGTACACACTCCATTCAGCAAGAGGAGAGCCCCATTCTGCTGGGAAACACTCCATTCAGCAAGCAGAGAGCCCCATTCTGCTGGGACACACTCCATTCAGCAAGCAGAGAGCCCCATTCTGCTGGGACACACTCCTTCCAGCAAGCAGAGAGCCCCATTCTGCTGGTACGCACTCCATTCAGCAAGCAGAGAGCCCCATTCTGCTGGTACACAATCCATTCAGCAAGCAGAGAGCCCCATTCTGCTGGTACACACTCCATTCAGCAAGCAGAGAGCCCCATCCTGCTGGGACACACTCCATTCAGCAAGCAGAGAGCCCCATTCTGCTGGTACACACTCCATTCAGCAAGCAGAGAGCCCCATTCTGCTGGTACACACACCATTCAGCAAGCAGAGAGCCCCATTCTGCTGGTACACACTCCATTCAGCAAGCAGAGTGCCCCACTCTGCTGGTACACACTCACTTCAGCAAGCAGATAGCCCCATTCTGCTGGGACACACTCCATTCAGCAAGCAGAGAGCCCCATTCTGCTGGTACACACTCCATTCAGCAAGCAGAGAGCCCCATCCTGCTGGTACACACTCACTTCAGCAAGCAGAGAGCCCCATTCTGCTGGGACACACTCCATTCAGCAAGCAAAGAGCACAATTCTGCTGGTACACACTCCATTCAGCAAGCAGAGAGCCCCATCCTGCTGGGACATACTCACTTCATCAAGCAGAGAGCCCCATTCTGCTGGGACACACTCCATTCAGCAAGCAGAGAGCCCCATTCTGCTGGTACACACTCCATTCAGCAAGCAGAGAGCCCAATTCTGCTGGTACACACTCACTTCAGCAAGCAGAGACCCCCATTCTGCTGGTACACACTCCATTCAGCAAGCAGAGCGCCCCATTCTGCTGGTACACACTCCATTCAGCAAGCAGAGAGCCCCATTCTGCTGGTACACACTCCATTCAGCAAGCAGAGAGCCCCATTCTGCTGGGACACACTCACTTCAGCAAGCAGAGAGCCCCATCCTGCTGGTACACACTCCATTCAGCAAGCAGAGAGCCCCATTCTGCTGGTACACACTCCATTCAGCAAGCAGAGAGCCCCATTCTGCTGGTACACACTCCATTCAGCAAGCAGAGAGCCCCATCCTGCTGGCACACACTCCATTCAGCAAATAGAGAGCTCCATTCTGCTGGTACACACTCCATTCAGCAAGCAGAGAGCCCCATCCTGCTGTACACACTCCATTCAGCAAATAGAGAGCTCCATTCTGCTGGTACACACTCCATTCAGCAAGCAGAGTGCCCCATCCTGCTGTACACACTCCATTCAGCAAGTAGAGAGCCCCATTCTGCTGGGACACACTCCATTCAGCAAGCAAAGAGCCACATTCTGCTGGGACACACTCCATTCAGCAAGCAGAAAGCCCCATTCTGCTGGTACACACTCCATTCAGCAAGCAGAGAGCCCCATTCTGCTGGGACACACACTTCAACAAGCAGATAGCCCCATCCTGCTGGTACACACTCCTTTCAGCAAGTAGAGAGCCCCATTCTGCTGTTACACACTCCATTCAGCAAGCAGAGAGCCCCATCCTGCTGTACACACTCCATTCAGCAAATAGAGAGCTCCATTCTGCTGGTACACACTCCATTCAGCAAGCAGAGAGCCCCATCCTGCTGTACACACTCCATTCAGCAAGTAGAGAGCCCCATTCTGCTGGGACACACTCCATTCAGCAAGCAAAGAGCCACATTCTGCTGGGACACACTCCATTCAGCAAGCAGAAAGCCCCATTCTGCTGGTACACACTCCATTCAGCAAGCAGAGAGCCCCATTCTGCTGGGACACACACTTCAACAAGCAGATAGCCCCATCCTGCTGGTACACACTCCTTTCAGCAAGTAGAGAGCCCCATTCTGCTGGTACACACTCCATTCAGCAAGCAGAGAGCCCCATTCTGCTGGGACACACTCCATTCAGCAAGCAGAGAGCCCCATTCTGCTGGTAAACACTCCATTCAGCAAGCAGAGAGCCCCATTCTGCTGGTACACACTCCATTCAGCAAGCAGAGAGCCCCATTCTGCTGGTACACACTCCATTCAGCAAGAAGAGAGCCCCATTCTGCTGGGAAACACTCCATTCAGCAAGCAGAGAGCCCCATTCTGCTGGGACACACTCCATTCAGCAAGCAGAGAGCCCCATTCTGCTGGGACACACTCCTTCCAGCAAGCAGAGAGCCCCATTCTGCTGGTACGCACTCCATTCAGCAAGCAGAGAGCCCCATTCTGCTGGTACACAATCCATTCAGCAAGCAGATAGCCCCATTCTGCTGGTACACACTCCATTGAGCAAGCAGAGAGCCCCATTCTGCTGGGACACACTCCATTCAGCAAGCAGAGAGCCCCATCCTGCTGGGACACACTCCATTCAGCAAGCAGAGAGCCCCATTCTGCTGGTACACACTCCATTCAGCAAGCAGAGAGCCCCATCCTGCTGGGACACACTCCATTCAGCAAGCAGAGAGCCCCATTCTGCTGGTACACACTCCATTCAGCAAGCAGAGAGCCCCATTCTGCTGGTACACACACCATTCAGCAAGCAGAGAGCCCCATTCTGCTGGTACACACTCCATTCAGCAAGCAGAGTGCCCCACTCTGCTGGTACACACTCACTTCAGCAAGCAGATAGCCCCATTCTGCTGGGACACACTCCATTCAGCAAGCAGAGAGCCCCATTCTGCTGGTACACACTCCATTCAGCAAGCAGAGAGCCCCATCCTGCTGGTACACACTCACTTCAGCAAGCAGAGAGCCCCATTCTGCTGGGACACACTCCATTCAGCAAGCAGAGAGCACAATTCTGCTGGTACACACTCCATTCAGCAAGCAGAGAGCCCCATCCTGCTGGGACATACTCACTTCATCAAGCAGAGAGCCCCATTCTGCTGGGACACACTCCATTCAGCAAGCAGAGAGCCCCATTCTGCTGGTACACACTCCATTCAGCAAGCAGAGAGCCCAATTCTGCTGGTACACACTCACTTCAGCAAGCAGAGACCCCCATTCTGCTGGTACACACTCCATTCAGCAAGCAGAGCGCCCCATTCTGCTGGTACACACTCCATTCAGCAAGCAGAGAGCCCCATTCTGCTGGTACACACTCCATTCAGCAAGCAGAGAGCCCCATTCTGCTGGTACACACTCCATTCAGCAAGCAGAGAGCCCCATTCTGCTGGTACACACTCCATTCAGCAAGCAGAGAGCCCCATCCTGCAGGCACACACTCCATTCAGCAAATAGAGAGCTCCATTCTGCTGGTACACACTCCATTCAGCAAGCAGAGAGCCCCATCCTGCTGTACACACTCCATTCAGCAAATAGAGAGCTGCATTCTGCTGGTACACACTCCATTCAGCAAGCAGAGTGCCCCATCCTGCTGTACACACTCCATTCAGCAAGTAGAGAGCCCCATTCTGCTGGGACACACTCCATTCAGCAAGCAAAGAGCCACATTCTGCTGGGACACACTCCATTCAGCAAGCAGAAAGCCCCATTCTGCTGGTACACACTCCATTCAGCAAGCAGAGAGCCCCATTCTGCTGGGACACACACTTCAACAAGCAGATAGCCCCATCCTGCTGGTACACACTCCTTTCAGCAAGTAGAGAGCCCCATTCTGCTGTTACACACTCCATTCAGCAAGCAGAGAGCCCCATTCTGCTGGGACACACTCCATTCAGCAAGCAGAGAGCCCCATTCTGCTGGTAAACACTCCATTCAGCAAGCAGAGAGCCCCATTCTGCTGGTACACACTCCATTCAGCAAGCAGAGAGCCCCATTCTGCTGGTACACACTCCATTCAGCAAGAAGAGAGCCCCATTCTGCTGGTAAACACTCCATTCAGCAAGCAGAGAGCCCCATTCTGCTGGTACACACTCCATTCAGCAAGAAGAGAGCCCCATTCTGCTGGTAAACACTCCATTCAGCAAGCAGAGAGCCCCATCCTGCTGGTACACACTCCATTCAGCAAGCAGAGAGCCCCATTCTGCTGGTACACACTCACTTCAGCAAGCAGAGAGCCCCATCCTGCTGGTACACATTCCATTCAGCAAGCAGAGAGCCCCATCCTGCTGGTACACGCTCCATTCAGCAAGCAGAGAGCCCCATTCTGCTGGTACACGCTCCATTTAGCAAGCAGAGAGCCCCATCCTGCTGGTATACACTCCATTCAGCAAGCAGAGAGCCCTATTCTGCTGGTACACACTCCATTCAGCAAGCAGAGAGCCCCATTCTGCTGGTACACACTCACTTCAGCAAGCAGAGAGCCCCATTCTGCAGGGACACACTCCATTCAGCAAGCAGAGAGCCCCATTCTGCTGGTACACACTCCATTCAGCAAGCAGAGAGCCCGATCCTGCTGGTCCACACTCACTTCAGCAAGCAGAGAGCCCCATTCTGCTGGGACACACTCCATTCAGCAAGCAAAGAGCCACATTCTGCTGGGACACACTCCATTCATCAAGCAGAAAGCCCCATTCTGCTGGTACACACTCCATTCAGCAAGCAGAGAGCCCCATTCTGCTGGGACACACACTTCAACAAGCAGAGAGCCCCATCCTTCTGGTACACACTCCTTTCAGCAAGTAGAGAGCCCCATTCTGCTGGTACACACTCCATTCAGCAAGCAGAGAGCCCCATTCTGCTGGAACACACTCCATTCAGCAAGCAGAGAGCCCCATTCTGCTGGTACACACTCCATTCAGCAAGAAGAGAGCCCCATTCTGCTGGTAAACACTCCATTCAGCAAGAAGAGAGCCCCATTCTGCTGGTAAACACTCCATTCAGCAAGCAGAGAGCCCCATTCTGCTGGTACGCACTCCATTCAGCAAGCAGAGAGCCCCATTCTGCTGGTACACACTCCATTCAGCAAGCAGAGAGCCCCATTCTGCTGGTACACACTCCATTGAGCAAGCAGAGAGCCCCATTCTGCTGGGACACACTCCATTCAGCAAGCAGAGAGCCCCATCCTGCTGGGACACACTCCATTCAGCAAGCAGAGAGCCCCATTCTGCTGGTACACACTCCATTCAGCAAGCAGAGAGCCCCATCCTGCTGGGACACACTCCATTCAGCAAGCAGAGAGCCCCATTCTGCTGGTACACACTCCATTCAGCAAGCAGAGAGCCCCATTCTGCTGGTACACACACCATTCAGCAAGCAGAGAGCCCCATTCTGCTGGTACACACTCCATTCAGCAAGCAGAGTGCCCCACTCTGCTGGTACACACTCACTTCAGCAAGCAGAGAGCCCCATTCTGCTGGGACACACTCCATTCAGCAAGCAGAGAGCCCCATCCTGCTGGTACACACTCACTTCAGCAAGCAGAGAGCCCCATTCTGCTGGGACAGACTCCATTCAGCAAGCAGAGAGCACAATTCTGCTGGTACACACTCCATTCAGCAAGCAGAGAGCCCCATTCTGCTGGTAAACACTCCATTCAGCAAGCAGAGAGCCCCATTCTGCTGGTACACACTCCATTCAGCAAGCAGAGAGCCCCATTCTGCTGGTACACACTCCATTCAGCAAGAAGAGAGCCCCATTCTGCTGGTAAACACTCCATTCAGCAAGCAGAGAGCCCCATTCTGCTGGTACACACTCCATTCAGCAAGAAGAGAGCCCCATTCTGCTGGTAAGCACTCCATTCAGCAAGCAGAGAGCCCCATCCTGCTGGTACACACTCCATTCAGCAAGCAGAGAGCCCCATTCTGCTGGTACACACTCACCTCAGCAAGCAGAGAGCCCCATCCTGCTGGTACACACTCCATTCAGCAAGCAGAGAGCCCCATCCTGCTGGTACACGCTCCATTCAGCAAGCAGAGAGCCCCATTCTGCTGGTACACGCTCCATTCAGCAAGCAGAGAGCCCCATCCTGCTGGTACACACTCCATTCAGCAAGCAGAGAGCCCCATCCTGCTGGTACACGCTCCATTCAGCAAGCAGAGAGCCCCATTCTGCTGGTACACGCTCCATTCAGCAAGCAGAGAGCCCCATCCTGCTGGTATACACTCCATTCAGCAAGCACAGAGCCCTATTCTGCTGGTACACACTCCATTCAGCAAGCAGAGTGCCCCATTCTGCTGGTACACACTCACTTCAGCAAGCAGAGAGCCCCATTCTGCTGGGACACACTCCATTCAGCAAGCAGAGAGCCCCATTCTGCTGGTACACACTCCATTCAGCAAGCAGAGAGCCCGATCCTGCTGGTCCACACTCACTTCAGCAAGCAGAGAGCCCCATTCTGCTGGGACACACTCCATTCAGCAAGCAAAGAGCCACATTCTGCTGGGACACACTCCATTCAGCAAGCAGAAAGCCCCATTCTGCTGGTACACACTCCATTCAGCAAGCAGAGAGCCCCATTCTGCTGGGACACACACTTCAACAAGCATAGAGCCCCATCCTTCTGGTACACACTCCTTTCAGCAAGTAGAGAGCCCCATTCTGCTGGTACACACTCCATTCAGCAAGCAGAGAGCCCCATTCTGCTGGTACACACTCCATTCAGCAAGCAGAGAGCCCCATTCTGCTGGTACACACTCCATTCAGCAAGAAGAGAGCCCCATTCTGCTGGTAAACACTCCATTCAGCAAGAAGAGAGCCCCATTCTGCTGGTAAACACTCCATTCAGCAAGCAGAGAGCCCCATTCTGCTGGTACGCACTCCATTCAGCAAGCAGAGAGCCCCATTCTGCTGGTACACACTCCATTCAGCAAGCAGAGAGCCCCATTCTGCTGGTACACACTCCATTGAGCAAGCAGAGAGCCCCATTCTGCTGGGACACACTCCATTCAGCAAGCAGAGAGCCCCATCCTGCTGGGACACACTCCATTCAGCAAGCAGAGAGCCCCATTCTGCTGGTACACACTCCATTCAGCAAGCAGAGAGCCCCATCCTGCTGGGACACACTCCATTCAGCAAGCAGAGAGCCCCATTCTGCTGGTACACACTCCATTCAGCAAGCAGAGAGCCCCATTCTGCTGGTACACACACCATTCAGCAAGCAGAGAGCCCCATTCTGCTGGTACACACTCCATTCAGCAAGCAGAGTGCCCCACTCTGCTGGTACACACTCACTTCAGCAAGCAGAGAGCCCCATTCTGCTGGGACACACTCCATTCAGCAAGCAGAGAGCCCGATCCTGCTGGTCCACACTCACTTCAGCAAGCAGAGAGCCCCATTCTGCTGGGACACACTCCATTCAGCAAGCAAAGAGCCACATTCTGCTGGGACACACTCCATTCAGCAAGCAGAAAGCCCCATTCTGCTGGTACACACTCCATTCAGCAAGCAGAGAGCCCCATTCTGCTGGGACACACACTTCAACAAGCATAGAGCCCCATCCTTCTGGTACACACTCCTTTCAGCAAGTAGAGAGCCCCATTCTGCTGGTACACACTCCATTCAGCAAGCAGAGAGCCCCATTCTGCTGGTACACACTCCATTCAGCAAGCAGAGAGCCCCATTCTGCTGGTACACACTCCATTGAGCAAGCAGAGAGCCCCATTCTGCTGGGACACACTCCATTCAGCAAGCAGAGAGCCCCATCCTGCTGGGACACACTCCATTCAGCAAGCAGAGAGCCCCATTCTGCTGGTACACACTCCATTCAGCAAGCAGAGAGCCCCATCCTGCTGGGACACACTCCATTCAGCAAGCAGAGAGCCCCATTCTGCTGGTACACACTCCATTCAGCAAGCAGAGAGCCCCATTCTGCTGGTACACACACCATTCAGCAAGCAGAGAGCCCCATTCTGCTGGTACACACTCCATTCAGCAAGCAGAGTGCCCCACTCTGCTGGTACACACTCACTTCAGCAAGCAGAGAGCCCCATTCTGCTGGGACACACTCCATTCAGCAAGCAGAGAGCCCCATCCTGCTGGTACACACTCACTTCAGCAAGCAGAGAGCCCCATTCTGCTGGGACACACTCCATTCAGCAAGCAGAGAGCACAATTCTGCTGGTACACACTCCATTCAGCAAGCAGAGAGCCCCATCCTGCTGGGACATACTCACTTCATCAAGCAGAGAGCCCCATTCTGCTGGGACACACTCCATTCAGCAAGCAGAGAGCCCCATTCTGCTGGTACACACTCCATTCAGCAAGCAGAGAGCCCCATTCTGCTGGTACACACTCACTTCAGCAAGCAGAGACCCCCATTCTGCTGGTACACACTCCATTCAGCAAGCAGAGCGCCCCATTCTGCTGGTACACACTCCATTCAGCAAGCAGAGAGCCCCATTCTGCTGGTACACACTCCATTCAGCAAGCAGAGAGCCCCATTCTGCTGGGACACACTCACTTCAGCAAGCAGAGAGCCCCATCCTGCTGGTACACACTCCATTCAGCAAGCAGAGAGCCCCATTCTGCTGGTACACACTCCATTCAGCAAGCAGAGAGCCCCATTCTGCTGGTACACACTCCATTCAGCAAGCAGAGAGCCCCATCCTGCTGGTACACACTCCATTCAGCAAATAGAGAGCTCCATTCTGCTGGTACACACTCCATTCAGCAAGCAGAGAGCCCCATCCTGCTGTACACACTCCATTCAGCAAATAGAGAGCTCCATTCTGCTGGTACACACTCCATTCAGCAAGCAGAGAGCCCCATCCTGCTGTACACACTCCATTCAGCAAGTAGAGAGCCCCATTCTGCTGGGACACACTCCATTCAGCAAGCAAAGAGCCACATTCTGCTGGGACACACTCCATTCAGCAAGCAGAAAGCCCCATTCTGCTGGTACACACTCCATTCAGCAAGCAGAGAGCCCCATTCTGCTGGGACACACACTTCAACAAGCAGAGAGCCCCATTCTGCTGGTAAACACTCCATTCAGCAAGCAGAGAGCCCCATTCTGCTGGTACACACTCCATTCAGCAAGCAGAGAGCCCCATTCTGCTGGTACACACTCCATTCAGCAAGAAGAGAGCCCCATTCTGCTGGTAAACACTCCATTCAGCAAGCAGAGAGCCCCATTCTGCTGGTACACACTCCATTCAGCAAGAAGAGAGCCCCATTCTGCTGGTAAACACTCCATTCAGCAAGCAGAGAGCCCAATTCTGCTGGTACACACTCACTTCAGCAAGCAGAGACCCCCATTCTGCTGGTACACACTCCATTCAGCAAGCAGAGCGCCCCATTCTGCTGGTACACACTCCATTCAGCAAGCAGAGAGCCCCATTCTGCTGGTACACACTCCATTCAGCAAGCAGAGAGCCCCATTCTGCTGGTACACACTCCATTCAGCAAGCAGAGAGCCCCATTCTGCTGGTACACACTCCATTCAGCAAGCAGAGAGCCCCATCCTGCAGGCACACACTCCATTCAGCAAATAGAGAGCTCCATTCTGCTGGTACACACTCCATTCAGCAAGCAGAGAGCCCCATCCTGCTGTACACACTCCATTCAGCAAATAGAGAGCTGCATTCTGCTGGTACACACTCCATTCAGCAAGCAGAGTGCCCCATCCTGCTGTACACACTCCATTCAGCAAGTAGAGAGCCCCATTCTGCTGGGACACACTCCATTCAGCAAGCAAAGAGCCACATTCTGCTGGGACACACTCCATTCAGCAAGCAGAAAGCCCCATTCTGTTGGTACACACTCCATTCAGCAAGCAGAGAGCCCCATTCTGCTGGGACACACACTTCAACAAGCAGATAGCCCCATCCTGCTGGTACACACTCCTTTCAGCAAGTAGAGAGCCCCATTCTGCTGTTACACACTCCATTCAGCAAGCAGAGAGCCCCATTCTGCTGGGACACACTCCATTCAGCAAGCAGAGAGCCCCATTCTGCTGGTAAACACTCCATTCAGCAAGCAGAGAGCCCCATTCTGCTGGTACACACTCCATTCAGCAAGCAGAGAGCCCCATTCTGCTGGTACACACTCCATTCAGCAAGAAGAGAGCCCCATTCTGCTGGTAAACACTCCATTCAGCAAGCAGAGAGCCCCATTCTGCTGGTACACACTCCATTCAGCAAGAAGAGAGCCCCATTCTGCTGGTAAACACTCCATTCAGCAAGCAGAGAGCCCCATCCTGCTGGTACACACTCCATTCAGCAAGCAGAGAGCCCCATTCTGCTGGTACACACTCACTTCAGCAAGCAGAGAGCCCCATCCTGCTGGTGCACACTCCATTCAGCAAGCAGAGAGCCCCATCCTGCTGGTACACGCTCCATTCAGCAAGCAGAGAGCCCCATTCTGCTGGTACACGCTCCATTCAGCAAGCAGAGAGCCCCATCCTGCTGGTATACACTCCATTCAGCAAGCAGAGAGCCCTATTCTGCTGGTACACACTCCATTCAGCAAGCAGAGAGCCCCATTCTGCTGGTACACACTCACTTCAGCAAGCAGAGAGCCCCATTCTGCAGGGACACACTCCATTCAGCAAGCAGAGAGCCCCATTCTGCTGGTACACACTCCATTCAGCAAGCAGAGAGCCCGATCCTGCTGGTCCACACTCACTTCAGCAAGCAGAGAGCCCCATTCTGCTGGGACACACTCCATTCAGCAAGCAAAGAGCCACATTCTGCTGGGACACACTCCATTCATCAAGCAGAAAGCCCCATTCTGCTGGTACACACTCCATTCAGCAAGCAGAGAGCCCCATTCTGCTGGGACACACACTTCAACAAGCAGAGAGCCCCATCCTTCTGGTACACACTCCTTTCAGCAAGTAGAGAGCCCCATTCTGCTGGTACACACTCCATTCAGCAAGCAGAGAGCCCCATTCTGCTGGAACACACTCCATTCAGCAAGCAGAGAGCCCCATTCTGCTGGTACACACTCCATTCAGCAAGAAGAGAGCCCCATTCTGCTGGTAAACACTCCATTCAGCAAGAAGAGAGCCCCATTCTGCTGGTAAACACTCCATTCAGCAAGCAGAGAGCCCCATTCTGCTGGTACGCACTCCATTCAGCAAGCAGAGAGCCCCATTCTGCTGGTACACACTCCATTCAGCAAGCAGAGAGCCCCATTCTGCTGGTACACACTCCATTGAGCAAGCAGAGAGCCCCATTCTGCTGGGACACACTCCATTCAGCAAGCAGAGAGCCCCATCCTGCTGGGACACACTCCATTCAGCAAGCAGAGAGCCCCATTCTGCTGGTACACACTCCATTCAGCAAGCAGAGAGCCCCATCCTGCTGGGACACACTCCATTCAGCAAGCAGAGAGCCCCATTCTGCTGGTACACACTCCATTCAGCAAGCAGAGAGCCCCATTCTGCTGGTACACACACCATTCAGCAAGCAGAGAGCCCCATTCTGCTGGTACACACTCCATTCAGCAAGCAGAGTGCCCCACTCTGCTGGTACACACTCACTTCAGCAAGCAGAGAGCCCCATTCTGCTGGGACACACTCCATTCAGCAAGCAGAGAGCCCCATCCTGCTGGTACACACTCACTTCAGCAAGCAGAGAGCCCCATTCTGCTGGGACAGACTCCATTCAGCAAGCAGAGAGCACAATTCTGCTGGTACACACTCCATTCAGCAAGCAGAGAGCCCCATTCTGCTGGTAAACACTCCATTCAGCAAGCAGAGAGCCCCATTCTGCTGGTACACACTCCATTCAGCAAGCAGAGAGCCCCATTCTGCTGGTACACACTCCATTCAGCAAGAAGAGAGCCCCATTCTGCTGGTAAACACTCCATTCAGCAAGCAGAGAGCCCCATTCTGCTGGTACACACTCCATTCAGCAAGAAGAGAGCCCCATTCTGCTGGTAAGCACTCCATTCAGCAAGCAGAGAGCCCCATCCTGCTGGTACACACTCCATTCAGCAAGCAGAGAGCCCCATTCTGCTGGTACACACTCACTTCAGCAAGCAGAGAGCCCCATCCTGCTGGTACACACTCCATTCAGCAAGCAGAGAGCCCCATCCTGCTGGTACACGCTCCATTCAGCAAGCAGAGAGCCCCATTCTGCTGGTACACGCTCCATTCAGCAAGCAGAGAGCCCCATCCTGCTGGTACACACTCCATTCAGCAAGCAGAGAGCCCCATCCTGCTGGTACACGCTCCATTCAGCAAGCAGAGAGCCCCATTCTGCTGGTACACGCTCCATTCAGCAAGCAGAGAGCCCCATCCTGCTGGTATACACTCCATTCAGCAAGCACAGAGCCCTATTCTGCTGGTACACACTCCATTCAGCAAGCAGAGTGCCCCATTCTGCTGGTACACACTCACTTCAGCAAGCAGAGAGCCCCATTCTGCTGGGACACACTCCATTCAGCAAGCAGAGAGCCCCATTCTGCTGGTACACACTCCATTCAGCAAGCAGAGAGCCCGATCCTGCTGGTCCACACTCACTTCAGCAAGCAGAGAGCCCCATTCTGCTGGGACACACTCCATTCAGCAAGCAAAGAGCCACATTCTGCTGGGACACACTCCATTCAGCAAGCAGAAAGCCCCATTCTGCTGGTACACACTCCATTCAGCAAGCAGAGAGCCCCATTCTGCTGGGACACACACTTCAACAAGCATAGAGCCCCATCCTTCTGGTACACACTCCTTTCAGCAAGTAGAGAGCCCCATTCTGCTGGTACACACTCCATTCAGCAAGCAGAGAGCCCCATTCTGCTGGTACACACTCCATTCAGCAAGCAGAGAGCCCCATTCTGCTGGTACACACTCCATTCAGCAAGAAGAGAGCCCCATTCTGCTGGTAAACACTCCATTCAGCAAGAAGAGAGCCCCATTCTGCTGGTAAACACTCCATTCAGCAAGCAGAGAGCCCCATCCTGCTGGGACACACTCCATTCAGCAAGCAGAGAGCCCCATTCTGCTGGTACACACTCCATTCAGCAAGCAGAGAGCCCCATCCTGCTGGGACACACTCCATTCAGCAAGCAGAGAGCCCCATTCTGCTGGTACACACTCCATTCAGCAAGCAGAGAGCCCCATTCTGCTGGTACACACACCATTCAGCAAGCAGAGAGCCCCATTCTGCTGGGACACACTCCATTCAGCAAGCAGAGAGCCCGATCCTGCTGGTCCACACTCACTTCAGCAAGCAGAGAGCCCCATTCTGCTGGGACACACTCCATTCAGCAAGCAAAGAGCCACATTCTGCTGGGACACACTCCATTCAGCAAGCAGAAAGCCCCATTCTGCTGGTACACACTCCATTCAGCAAGCAGAGAGCCCCATTCTGCTGGGACACACACTTCAACAAGCATAGAGCCCCATCCTTCTGGTACACACTCCTTTCAGCAAGTAGAGAGCCCCATTCTGCTGGTACACACTCCATTCAGCAAGCAGAGAGCCCCATTCTGCTGGTACACACTCCATTCAGCAAGCAGAGAGCCCCATTCTGCTGGTACACACTCCATTGAGCAAGCAGAGAGCCCCATTCTGCTGGGACACACTCCATTCAGCAAGCAGAGAGCCCCATCCTGCTGGGACACACTCCATTCAGCAAGCAGAGAGCCCCATTCTGCTGGTACACACTCCATTCAGCAAGCAGAGAGCCCCATCCTGCTGGGACACACTCCATTCAGCAAGCAGAGAGCCCCATTCTGCTGGTACACACTCCATTCAGCAAGCAGAGAGCCCCATTCTGCTGGTACACACACCATTCAGCAAGCAGAGAGCCCCATTCTGCTGGTACACACTCCATTCAGCAAGCAGAGTGCCCCACTCTGCTGGTACACACTCACTTCAGCAAGCAGAGAGCCCCATTCTGCTGGGACACACTCCATTCAGCAAGCAGAGAGCCCCATCCTGCTGGTACACACTCACTTCAGCAAGCAGAGAGCCCCATTCTGCTGGGACACACTCCATTCAGCAAGCAGAGAGCACAATTCTGCTGGTACACACTCCATTCAGCAAGCAGAGAGCCCCATCCTGCTGGGACATACTCACTTCATCAAGCAGAGAGCCCCATTCTGCTGGGACACACTCCATTCAGCAAGCAGAGAGCCCCATTCTGCTGGTACACACTCCATTCAGCAAGCAGAGAGCCCCATTCTGCTGGTACACACTCACTTCAGCAAGCAGAGACCCCCATTCTGCTGGTACACACTCCATTCAGCAAGCAGAGTGCCCCATTCTGCTGGTACACACTCCATTCAGCAAGCAGAGAGCCCCATTCTGCTGGTACACACTCCATTCAGCAAGCAGAGAGCCCCATTCTGCTGGGACACACTCACTTCAGCAAGCAGAGAGCCCCATCCTGCTGGTACACACTCCATTCAGCAAGCAGAGAGCCCCATTCTGCTGGTACACACTCCATTCAGCAAGCAGAGAGCCCCATTCTGCTGGTACACACTCCATTCAGCAAGCAGAGAGCCCCATCCTGCTGGTACACACTCCATTCAGCAAATAGAGAGCTCCATTCTGCTGGTACACACTCCATTCAGCAAGCAGAGAGCCCCATCCTGCTGTACACACTCCATTCAGCAAATAGAGAGCTCCATTCTGCTGGTACACACTCCATTCAGCAAGCAGAGAGCCCCATCCTGCTGTACACACTCCATTCAGCAAGTAGAGAGCCCCATTCTGCTGGGACACACTCCATTCAGCAAGCAAAGAGCCACATTCTGCTGGGACACACTCCATTCAGCAAGCAGAAAGCCCCATTCTGCTGGTACACACTCCATTCAGCAAGCAGAGAGCCCCATTCTGCTGGGACACACACTTCAACAAGCAGAGAGCCCCATTCTGCTGGTAAACACTCCATTCAGCAAGCAGAGAGCCCCATTCTGCTGGTACACACTCCATTCAGCAAGCAGAGAGCCCCATTCTGCTGGTACACACTCCATTCAGCAAGAAGAGAGCCCCATTCTGCTGGTAAACACTCCATTCAGCAAGCAGAGAGCCCCATTCTGCTGGTACACACTCCATTCAGCAAGAAGAGAGCCCCATTCTGCTGGTAAACACTCCATTCAGCAAGCAGAGAGCCCCATCCTGCTGGTACACACTCCATTCAGCAAGCAGAGAGCCCCATTCTGCTGGTACACACTCACTTCAGCAAGCAGAGAGCCCCATCCTGCTGATACACACTCCATGCAGCAAGCAGAGAGCCCCATCCTGCTGGTACACGCTCCATTCAGCAAGCAGAGAGCCCCATTCTGCTGGTACACGCTCCATTCAGCAAGCAGAGAGCCCCATCCTGCTGGTACACACTCCATTCAGCAAGCAGAAAGCCCTATTCTGCTGGTACACACTCCATTCAGCAAGCAGAGAGCCCCATTCTGCTGGTACACACTCACTTCAGCAAGCAGAGAGCCCCATTCTGCTGGGACACACTCCATTCAGCAAGCAGAGAGCCCCATTCTGCTGGTACACACTCCATTCAGCAAGCAGAGAGCCCGATCCTACTGGTCCACACTCACTTCAGCAAGCAGAGAGCCCCATTCTGCTGGGACACACTCCATTCAGCAAGCAGAGAGCCCCATTCTGCTGGGACACACTCACTTCAGCAAGCATAGAGCCCCATTCTGCTGGGACACACTCCATTCAGCAAGCAGAGAGCCCCATTCTGCTGGTACACACTCCATTCAGCAAGCAGAGCGCCCCATCCTGCTGGTACACACTCCATTCAGCAAATAGAGAGTCCCATTCTGCTGGTACACAAGCCATTCAGCAAGCAGAGCGCCCCATTCTGCTGGTACACACTCCATTCAGCAAGCAGAGAGCCCCATTCTGCTGGTACACACTCCATTCAGCAAGAAGAGAGCCCCATTCTGCTGGTAAACACTCCATTCAGCAAGCAGAGAGCCCCATCCTGCTGGTACACACTCCATTCAGCAAGCAGAGAGCCCCATTCTGCTGGTACACACTCCATTCAGCAAATAGAGAGTCCCATTCTGCTGGTACACACGCCATTCAGCAAGCAGAGCGCCCCATTCTGCTGGTACACACTCACTTCAGCAAGCAGAGAGCCCCATCCTGCTGGTACACACGCCATTCAGCAAGCAGAGAGCCCCATTCTGCTGGTACACACTCCATTCAGCAAGCAGAGAGCCCCATTCTGCTGGTACACACTCCATTCAGCAAGCAGAGAGCCCCATCCTGCTGGTACACACTCCATTCAGCAAGCAGAGAGCCCCATCCTGCTGGTACACACAACATTCAGCAAGCAGAGAGCCCCATTCTGCTGGTACACACTCCATTCAGCAAGCAGAGAGCCCCATTCTGCTGGTACACACTCCATTCAGCAAGCAGAGAGCCCCATTCTGCTGGGACACACTCCATTCAGCAAGCAGAGAGCCCCATCCTGCTGGTACACACTCCATTCAGCAAGCAGAGAGCCCCATTCTGCTGGGACACACTCCATTCAGCAAGCAGAGAGCCCCATTCTGCTGGTACGCACTCCATTCAGCAAGCAGAGAGCCCCATTCTGCTGGGACACACTCCATTCAGCAAGCAGAGAGCCCCATTCTGCTGGTACACACTCCATTCAGCAAGCAGAGATCTCCATCCTGCTGGTACACACTCCATTCAGCAAGCAGAGAGCCCCATTCTGCTGGTACACACTCCATTCAGCAAGTAGAGAGCACCATTCTGCTGGTACACACTCCATTCAGCAAGAAGAGAGCCCCATTCTGCTGGTACACACTCCATTCAGCAAGCAGAGAGCCCCATCCTGCTGGGACGCACTCCATTCAGCAAGCAGAGAGCACCATTCTGCTGGTACACCCTACATTCAGCAGGCAGAGAGCCCCATTCTGCTGGTACACCCTCCATTCAGCAAGCAGAGAGCCCCATTCTGCTGGTACACACTCCATTCAGCAAGCAGAGAGCCCCATCCTGCTGGTACACACTCCATTCAGCAAGCAGAGAGCCCCATTCTGCTGGTACACACTCCATTCAGCAGGCAGAGAGCCCCATTCTGCTGGTACACCCTCCATTCAGCAAGCAGAGAGCCCCATTCTGCTGTTACACCCTCCATTCAGCAAGCAGAGAGCCCCATTCTGCTGGTACACACTCCATTCAGCAAGCAGAGAGCCCCATTCTGCTGGTACACACTCCATTGAGCAAGCAGAGAGCCCCATTCTGCTGGTACACACTCCATTCAGCAAGCAGAGAGCCCCATTCTGCTGGGACACACTCCTTCCAGCAAGCAGAGAGCCCCATTCTGCTGGTACGCACTCCATTCAGCAAGCAGAGAGCCCCATTCTGCTGGTACACACTCCATTCAGCAAGCAGAGAGCCCCATTCTGCTGGTACACACTCCATTGAGCAAGCAGAGAGCCCCATTCTGCTGGGACACACTCCATTCAGCAAGCAAAGAGCCCCATCCTGCTGGGACACACTCCATTCAGCAAGCAGAGAGCCCCATTCTGCTGGTACACACTCCATTCAGCAAGCAGAGAGCCCCATCCTGCTGGGACACACTCCATTCAGCAAGCAGAGAGCCCCATTCTGCTGGTACACACTCCATTCAGCAAGCAGAGAGCCCCATTCTGCTGGTACACACACCATTCAGCAAGCAGAGAGCCCCATTCTGCTGGTACACACTCCATTCAGCAAGCAGAGAGCCCCACTCTGCTGGTACACACTCACTTCAGCAAGCAGATAGCCCCATTCTGCTGGGACACACTCCATTCAGCAAGCAGAGAGCCCCATTCTGCTGGTACACACTCCATTCAGCAAGCAGAGAGCCCCATCCTGCTGGTACACACTCACTTCAGCAAGCAGAGAGCCCCATTCTGCTGGTACACACTCACTTCAGCAAGCAGAGAGCCCCATTCTGCTGGGACACACTCCATTCAGCAAGCAGAGAGCCCCATTCTGCTGGGACACACTCCATTCAGCAAGCAGAGAGCCCCATTCTGCTGGTACACACTCCATTCAGCAAGCAGAGAGCCCCATTCTGCTGGTACACACTCCATTCAGCAAGTAGAGAGCCCCATTCTGCTGGGACACACTCCATTCAGCAAGCAGAGAGCCCCATTCTGCTGGGACACACTCCATTCAGCAAGCAGAGAGCCCCATTCTGCTGGTACACACTCCATTCAGCAAGCAGAGAGCCCCATTCTGCTGGTACACACTCCATTCAGCAAGCAGAGAGCCCCATCCTGCTGTACACACTCCATTCAGCAAGCAGATAGCCCGATCCTGCTGGTACACACTCCTTTCAGCAAGCAAAGAGCCCCATTCTGCTGGGACACACTCCATTCAGCAAGCAGAGAGCCCCATCCTGCTGGTACACACTCCATTCAGCAAGCAGAGAGCCCCATCCTGCTGGTACACACACCATTCAGCAAGCAGAGAGCCCCATTCTGCTGGGACACACTCACTTCAACAAGCCGATAGCCCCATCCTGCTGGTACACACTCCTTTCAGCAAGCAAAGAGCCCCATTCTGCTGGGACACACTCCATTCAGCAAGCAGAGAGCCCCATCCTGCTGGTACACACTCCATTCAGCAAGCAGAGAGCCCCATTCTGCTGGTAAACACTCCATTCAGCAAGCAGAGAGCCCCATTCTGCTGGGACACACTCCATTCAGCAAGCAAAGTGCCCCATTCTGCTGGTACCCACTCGATTCAGCAAGCAAAGAGCCCCATTCTGCTGGTACACACTCCATTCAGCAAGCAGAGAGCCCCATTCTGCTGGGACACACTCACTTCAACAAGCAGATAGCCCCATCCTGCTGGTACACACTCCTTTCAGCAAGGAAAGAGCCCCATTCTGCTGGGACACACTCCATTCAGCAAGCAGAGAGCCCCATCCTGCTGGTACACACTCCATTCAGCAAGCAGAGAGCCCCATCCTGCTGGTACACACTCCTTTCAGCAAGTAGAGAGCCCCATTCTGCTGGTACACACTCCATTCAGCAAGCAGAGAGCCCCATTCTGCTGGTACACACTCCATTCAGCAAGCAGAGCCCCCATTATGCTGGTAAACACTCCATTCAGCAAGCAGAGAGCCCCATTCTGCTGGTACACACTCCATTCAGCAAGCAGAGAGCCCCATCCTGCTGGTAAACACTCCATTCAGCAAGCAGAGAGCCCCATTCTGCTGGTACACACTCCATTCAGCAAGAAGAGAGCCCCATTCTGCTGGCAAACACTCCATTCAGCAAGCAGAGCCCCCATTCTGCTGGTAAACACTCCATTCAGCAAGCAGAGAGCCCCATTCTGCTGGTACACACTCCATTCAGCAAGAAGAGAGCCCCATTCTGCTGGTATACACTCCATTCAGCAAGCAGAGAGCCCCATTCTGCTGGGGCACACTCCATTCAGCAAGAAGAGAGCCCCATTCTGCTGGGGCACACTCCATTCAGCAAGAAGAGAGCCCCATTCTGCTGGTACACACTCCATTCAGCAAGCAGAGAGCCCCATTCTGCTGGTACACACTCCATTCACCAAGCAGAGAGCACCATCCTGCTGGTACACACTCCATTCAGCAAGCAGAGAGCCCCATTCTGCTGGTACACACTCCATTCAGCAAGCAGAGAGCCCCATTCTGCTGGTACACACTCCATTCAGCAAGAAGAGAGCCCCATTCTGCTGGTAAACACTCCATTCAGCAAGCAGAGAGCCCCATTCTGCTGGTACACACTCCATTCAGCAAGCAGAGAGCCCCATTCTGCTGGTACACACTCCATTCAGCAAGAAGAGAGCCCCATTCTGCTGGTACACACTCCATTCAGCAAGCAGAGAGCCCCATTCTGCTGGTACACACTCCATTCAGCAAGCAGAGAGCCCCATTCTGCTGGTAAACACTCCATTCAGCAAGCAGAGAGCCCCATCCTGCTGGTACACACTCCATTCAGCAAGCAGAGAGCCCCATCCTGCGGGTACACACTCCATTCAGCAAATAGAGAGCCCCATTCTGCTGGTACACACTCCATTCAGCAAGCAGAGAGCCCCATCCTGCTGGTACACACTCCATTCAGCAAGCAGAGAGCCCCATCCTGCTGGTACACACTCCATTCAGCAAATAGAGAGCCCCATTCTGCTGGTACACACTCCATTCAGCAAGCAGAGAGCCCCATTCTGCTGGTACACACTCCATTCAGCAAGCAGAGAGCCCCATTCTGCTGGGACACACTCACTTCAACAAGCAGATAGCCCCATCCTGCTGGTACACACTCCTTTCAGCAAGCAAAGAGCCTCATTCTGCTGGGACACACTCCATTCAGCAAGCAGAGAGCCCCATCCTGCTGGTACACACTCCATTCAGCAAGCAGAGAGCCCCATCCTGCTGGTACACACTCCTTTCAGCAAGTAGAGAGCCCCATTCTGCTGGTACACACTCCATTCAGCAAGCAGAGTGCCCCATCCTGCTGGTACACACTCCTTTCAGCAAGCAGAGAGCCCCATTCTGCTGGTACACACTCCATTCAGCAAGCAGAGAGCCCCATCCTGCTGGTACACACTCCTTTCAGCAGGCAGAGAGCCCCCATTCTGCTGGTAAACACTCCATTCAGCAAGCAGAGAGCCCCATTCTGCTGGTACACACTCCATTCAGCAAGAAGAGAGCCCCATCCTGCTGGTACACACTCACTTCAGCAAGCAGAGAGCCCCATTCTGCTGGTACACACTCCATTCAGCAAGCAGAGAGCCCCATCCTGCTGGTACACACTCCTTTCAGCAAGCAGAGAGCCCCATTCTGCTGGTACACACTCCATTCAGCAAGCAGAGAGCCCCATCCTGCTGGTACACACTCCTTTCAGCAGGCAGAGAGCCCCCATTCTGCTGGCAAACACTCCATTCAGCAAGCAGAGACCCCATTCTGCTGGTACACACTCCATTAAGCAAGAAGAGAGCCCCATCCTACTGGTACACACTCACTTCAGCAAGCAGAGAGCCCCATTCTGCTGGCAAACACTCCATTCAGCAAGCAGAGAGCCCCATTCTGCTGGTAAACACTCCATTCAGCAAGCAGAGAGCCCCATTCTGCTGGTATACACTCCATTCAGCAAGCAGAGAGCCCCATTCTGCTGGGGCACACTCCATTCAGCAAGCAGAGAGCCCCATTCAGCTGGTACACACTCCATTCAGCAAGCAGAGAGCCCCATTCTGCTGGTACACACTCACTTCAGCAAGCAGAGAGCCCCATCCTGCTGTACACACTCCATTCAGCAAGTAGAGAGCCCCATTCTGCTGGGACACACTCCATTCAGCAAGCAAAGAGCCCCATTCTGCTGGGACACACTCCATTCAGCCAGCAGAGAGCCCCATTCTGCTGGTACACACTCCATTCTGCAAGCAGAGAGCCCCATTCTGCTGGGACACACTCATTTCAACAAGCAGATAGCCCCATCCTGCTGGTACACACTCACTTCAGCAAGCAGAGAGCCCCATTCTGCTGGTACACACTCCATTCAGCAAGCAGAGAGCCCCATTCTGCTGGGACACACTCCATTCAGCAAGCAGAGAGCCCCATTCTGCTGGTACACACTCCTTTCAGCAAGCAGAGAGTCCTATTCTGCTGGTACACACTCCATTCAGCAAGCAGAGAGCCCCATTCTGCTGGGACACACTCCATTCAGCAAGCAGAGAGCCCCATTCTGCTGGTACACACTCCATTCAGCAAGCAGAGAGCCCCATTCTGCTGGGACACACTCCATTCAGCAAGCAGAGAGCCCCATTCTGCTGGTACACACTCACTTCAGCAAGCAGAGAGCCCCATCCTGCTGGTACACACTCCATTCAGCAAGCAGAGAGCCCCATCCTGCTGGTAAACACTCCATTCAGCAAGCAGAGAGCCCCATTCTGCTGGTACACACTCCATTCAGCAAGAAGAGAGCCCCATTCTGCTGGTAAACACTCCATTCAGCAAGCAGAGCCCCCTTTCTGCTGGTAAACACTCCATTCAGCAAGCAGAGAGCCCCATTCTGCTGGTACACACTCCATTCAGCAAGATGAGAGCCCCATTCTGCTGGTACACACTCCATTCAGCAAGCAGAGAGCCCCATTATGCTGGTACACACTCCATTCAGCAAGCAGAGAGCCCCATCCTGCTGGTACACACTCACTTCAGCAAGCAGAGAGCCCCATCCTGCTGGTACACACTCCATTCAGCAAGCAGAGAGCCACATCCTGCTGGTACACGCTCCATTCAGCAAGCAGAGAGCCCCATTCTGCTGGTACACGCTCCATTCAGCAAGCAGAGAGCCCCATCCTGCTGGTACACACTCACTTCAGCAAGCAGAGAGCCCCATCCTGCTGGTACACACTCCATTCAGCAAGCAGAGAGCCCCATTCTGCTGGTACACACTCCATTCAGCAAGCAGAGAGCCCCATCCTGCTGGTACACACTCCATTCAGCAAGCAGAGAGCTCCATCCTGCTGGTACACACTCCATTCAGCAAGCAGAGAGCCCCATTCTGCTGGTACACACAACATTCAGCAAGCAGAGAGCCCCATTCTGCTGGTACACACTCCATTCAGCAAGCAGAGAGCCCCATTCTGCTGGTACACACTCCATTCAGCAAGCAGAGAGCCCCATTCTGCTGGTACACACTCCATTCAGCAAGCAGAGAGCCCCATCCTGCTGGTACACACTCCATTCAGCAAGCAGAGAGCCCCATCCTGCTGGTACACACAACATTCAGCAAGCAGAGAGCCCCATTCTGCTGGTACACACTCCATTCAGCAAGCAGAGAGCCCCATTCTGCTGGTACACACTCCATTCAGCAAGCAGAGAGCCCCATTCTGCTGGTACACACTCACTTCAGCAAGCAGAGAGCCCCATCCTGCTGGCACACACTCACTTCAGCAAGCAGAGAGCCCCATCCTGCTGGTACACACTCCATTCAGCAAGCAGAGAGCCCCATCCTGCTGGTACACACTCCATTCAGCAAGCAGAGAGCCCCATCCTGCTGGTACACACTCACTTCAGCAAGCAGAGAGCACCATCCTGCTGGTACACACTCCACTCAGCAAGCAGAGAGCCCCATTCTGCTGGTACACACTCCATTCAGCAAGCAGAGAGCACCATCCTGCTGGTACACACTCCAATCAGCAAGCAGAGAGCCCCATCCTGCTGGTACACACTCCATTCAGCAAGCAGAGAGCCCCATCCTGCTGGGACACACTCCATTCAGCAAGCAGAGAGCCCCATCCTGCTGGTGCACACTCCATTCAGCAAGCAGAGAGCCCCATTCTGCTGGTACACACTCATTTCAGCAAGCAGAGAGCCCCATCCTGCTGGTACACACTCCATTCAGCAGGCAGAGAGCCCCATCCTGCTGGTACACACTCCATTCAGCAAGCAGAGAGCCCCATTCTGCTGGTACACACTCAATTCAGCAAGCAGAGAGCCCCATCCTTCTGGTACACACTCCATTCAGCAGGCAGAGAGCCCCATCCTGCTGGTACACACTCCATTCAGCAAGCAGAGAGCCCCATTCTGCTGGTACACACTCCATTCAGCAAGCAGAGAGCCCCATTCTGCTGGTACACACTCCATTCAGCAAGCAGAGAGCCCCATCCTGCTGGTACACACTCCATTCAGCAAGCAGAGAGCCCCATCCTGCTGGTACACACTCCATTCAGCAAGCAGAGTGCCCCAGTCTGCCGGTACACACTCCATTCAGCAAGCAGAGAGCCCCATTCTGCTGGTACACACACACTTCAGCAAGCAGAGAGCCCCATTCTGCTGGGACACACTCCATTCAGCAAGCAGAGAGCCCCATTCTGCTGGTACACACTCCAATCAGCAGGCAGAGAACCCCATCCTGCTGGTACACACTCCAATCAGCAAGCAGAGAGCCCCATCCTGCTGGTACACACTCCATTCAGCAAGCAGAGAGCCCCATCCTGCTGGTACACACTCCATTCAGCAAGCAGAGAGCCACATTCTGCTGGTACACACTCCATTCAGCAAGCAGAGAGCCCCATTCTGCTGGTACACACTCCATTCAGCAAGCAGAGAGCCCCATTCTGCTGGTAAACACTCCATTCAGCAAGCAGAGAGCCCCATTCTGCTGGGACACACTCCATTCAGCAAGCAGAGAGCCCCATTCTGCTGGGACACACTCACTTCAGCAAGCAGAGAGCCCCATTCTGCTGGAAAACATTCCATTCAGCAAGCAGAGAGCCCCATTCTGCTGGTACACACTCCATTCAGCAAGCAGAGAGCCCCATTCTGCTGGTACACACCATTCAGCAAGCAGAGAGCCCCATTCTGCTGGTACACACAACATTCAGCAAGCAGAGAGCCCCATCCTGCAGGTACACACCATTCAGCAAGCAGAGAGCCCCATTCTGCTGGTACACACTCCATTCAGCAAGCAGAGAGCCACATTCTGCTGGTACACACTCACTTCAGCAAGCAGAGAGCCCCATCCTGCTGGTACACACCATTCAGCAAGCAGAGAGCCCCATTCTGCTGGTACACACTCCATTCAGCAAGCAGAGAGCCCCATTCTGCTGGTACACACTCCATTCAGCAAGCAGAGAGCCCCATCCTGCTGGTACACACTCACTTAAGCAAGCAGAGAGCCCCATTCTGCTGGTACACACTCCATTCAGCAAGCAGAGATCCCCATTCTGCTGGTACACACTCCATTCAGCTAGTAGAGAGCCCCATTCTGCTGGTACACACTCCATTCATCAAGCAGAGAGCCCCATCCTGCTGGGACACACTCCATTCAGCAAGCAGAGAGCCCCATTCTGCTGGTACACACTCCATTCAGCAAGCAGAGTGCCCCATTCTGCTGGTACACACTCCATTCAGCAAGCAGAGAGCCCCATTCTGCTGGTACACACTCCATTCAGCAAGCAGAGAGCCCCATCCTGCTGGTACACACTCACTTCAGCAAGCAGAGAGCCCCATTCTGCTGGTACACACTCACTTCAGCAAGCAGAGAGCCCCATTCTGCTGGTACACACTCACTTCAGCAAGCAGAGAGCCCCATTCTGCTGGTACACACTCACTTCAGCAAGCAGAGAGCCCCATTCTGCTGGGACACACTCCATTCAGCAAGCAGAGAGCCCCATCCTGCTGGTACACACTCCATTCAGCAAGCAGAGAGCCCCATTCTGCTGGTACACACTCCATTCAGCAAGCAGAGAGCCCCCTTCTGCTGGGACACACTCCATTCAGCAAGCAGAGAGCCCCATTCTGCTGGGACACACTCCATTCAGCAAGCAGAGAGCCCGATTCTGCTGGTACACACTCCATTCAGCAAGCAGAGAGCCCCATTCTGCTGGGACACACTCCATTCAGCAAGCAGAGAGCCCCATTCTGCTGGTACACACTCCATTCAGCAAGCAGAGAGCCCCATCCTGCTGGTACACACTCCATTCAGCAAGCAGAGAGCCCCATTCTGCTGGTACACACTCCATTCAGCAAGCAGAGAGCCTCATTCTGCTGGAACACACTCCATTCAGCAAGCAGAGAGCCCCATTCTGCTGGTACACACAACATTCAGCAAGCAGAGAGCCCCATTCTGCTGGCACACACAACATTCAGCAAGCAGAGAGCCCCATTCTGCTGGTACACACAACATTCAGCAAGCAGAGAGCCCCATTCTGCTGGTACACACAACATTCAGCAAGCAGAGAGCCCCATTCTGCTGGTACACACAACATTCAGCAAGCAGAGAGCCCCATTCTGCTGGTACACACAACATTCAGCAAGCAGAGAGCACCATCCTGCTGGCACACACAACATTCAGCAAGCAGAGAGCCCCATTCTGCTGGGACACACTCACTTCAGCAAGCAGAGAGCCCCATTCTGCTGGTATACACTCATTTCAGCAAGCAGAGAGCACCATCCTGCTGGTACTCACTCCATTCAGCAAGCAGAGAGCCCCATTCTGCTGGTACACACTCCATTCAGCAAGCAGAGAGCACCATTCTGCTGGTACACACAACATTCAGCAAGCAGAGAGCACCATCCTGCTGGTACACACTCCATTCAGCAAACAGAGAGCCCCATCCTGCTGGGACAAACTCCATTCAGCAAGCAGAGAGCCCCATTCTGCTGGTACACACTCCATTCAGCAAGCAGAGAGCCCCATTCTGCTGGGACACACTCACTTCAGCAAGCAGAGAGCCCCATTCTGCTGGTACACACTCCATTCAGCAAGCAGAGAGCCCCATTCTGCTGGGACACACTCACTTCAGCAAGCAGAGAGCCACATTCTGCTGGTACACACTCACTTCAGCAAGCAGAGAGCACCATCCTGCTGGTACTCACTCCATTCAGCAAGCAGAGAGCCCCATCCTGCTGGTACACACCATTCAGCAAGCAGAGAGCCCCATTCTGCTGGTACACACTCCATTCAGCAAGCAGAGAGCCCCATTCTGCTGGTACACACTCCATTCAGCTAGCAGAGAGCCCCATTCTGCTGGTACACACTCCATTCATCAAGCAGAGAGCCCCATCCTGCTGGGACACACTCCATTCAGCAAGCAGAGAGCCCCATTCTGCTGGTACACACTCCATTCAGCAAGCAGAGAGCCCCATTCTGCTGGTACACACTCCATTCAGCAAGCAGAGAGCCCCATTCTGCTGGTACACACTCCATTCAGCAAGCAGAGAGCCCCATCCTGCTGGTACACACTCACTTCAGCAAGCAGAGAGCCCCATTCTGCTGGTACACACTCACTTCAGCAAGCAGAGAGCCCCATTCTGCTGGTACACACTCACTTCAGCAAGCAGAGAGCCCCATTCTGCTGGTACACACTCACTTCAGCAAGCAGAGAGCCCCATTCTGCTGGGACACACTCCATTCAGCAAGCAGAGAGCCCCATCCTGCTGGTACACACTCCATTCAGCAAGCAGAGAGCCCCATTCTGCTGGTACACACTCCATTCAGCAAGCAGAGAGCCCCATTCTGCTGGTACACACTCCATTCAGCAAGCAGAGAGCCCCATTCTGCTGGGACACACTCCATTCAGCAAGCAGAGAGCCCCATTCTGCTGGTACACACTCCATTCAGCAAGCAGAGAGCCCCATTCTGCTGGGGCACACTCCATTCAGCAAGCAGAGAGCCCCATTCTGCTGGTACACACTCCATTCAGCAAGCAGAGAGCCCCATCCTGCTGGTACACACTCCATTCAGCAAGCAGAGAGCCCCATTCTGCTGGTACACACTCCATTCAGCAAGCAGAGAGCCTCATTCTGCTGGTACACACAACATTCAGCAAGCAGGAGAGCCCCATTCTGCTGGTACACACTCCATTCAGCAAGCAGAGAGCCCCATTCTGCTGCAACACACTCCATTCAGCAAGCAGAGAGTCCCATCCTGCTGGTACACACAACATTCAGCAAGCAGAGAGTCCCATTCTGCTGGTACACACAACATTCAGCAAGCAGAGAGCACCATCCTGCTGGTACACACAACATTCAGCAAGCAGAGAGCCCCATTCTGCTGGGACACACTCCATTCAGCAAGCAGAGAGCCCCATTCTGCTGGGACACACTCCATTCAGCAAGCAGAGAGCCCCATTCTGCTGGTACACACTCCATTCAGCAAACAGAGAGCCCCATCCTGCTGGGACAAACTCCATTCAGCAAGCAGAGAGCCCCATTCTGCTGGTACACACTCCATTCAGCAAGCAGAGAGCCCCATTCTGCTGGGACACACTCACTTCAGCAAGCAGAGAGCCCCATTCTGCTGGTATACACTCACTTCAGCAAGCAGAGAGCACCATCCTGCTGGTACTCACTCCATTCAGCAAGCAGAGAGCCCCATTCTGCTGGTACACACAACATTCAGCAAGCAGAGAGCACCATCCTGCTGGTACACACTCCATTCAGCAAACAGAGAGCCCCATCCTGCTGGGACAAACTACATTCAGCAAGCAGAGAGCCCCATTCTGCTGGTACACACTCCATTCAGCAAGCAGAGAGCCCCATTCTGCTGGGACACACTCACTTCAGCAAGCAGAGAGCCCCATTCTGCTGGGACACACTCACTTCAGCAAGCAGAGAGCCACATTCTGCTGGTACACACTCACTTCAGCAAGCAGAGAGCACCATCCTGCTGGTACTCACTCCATTCAGCAAGCAGAGAGCTCCATCCTGCTGGTACACACCATTCAGCAAGCAGAGAGCCCCATTCTGCTGGTACACACTCCATTCAGCAAGCAGAGAGCCACATTCTGCTGGTACACACTCACTTCAGCCAGCAGAGAGCCCCATCCTGCTGGTACTCACTCCATTCAGCAAGCAGTGAGCCCCATCCTGCTGGTACACACCATTCAGCAAGCAGAGAGCCCCATTCTGCTGGTACACACTCCATTCAGCAAGCAGAGAGCCCCATTCTGCTGGTACACACTCCATTCAGCTAGCAGAGAGCCCCATTCTGCTGGTACACACTCCATTCATCAAGCAGAGAGCCCCATCCTGCTGGGACACACACCATTCAGCAAGCAGAGAGCCCCATTCTGCTGGTACACACTCCATTCAGCAAGCAGAGAGCCCCATTCTGCTGGTACACACTCCATTCAGCAAGCAGAGAGCCCCATTCTGCTGGTACACACTCCATTCAGCAAGCAGAGAGCCCCATCCTGCTGGTACACACTCACTTCAGCAAGCAGAGAGCCACATTCTGCTGGTACACACTCACTTCAGCAAGCAGAGAGCCCCATTCTGCTGGTACACACTCACTTCAGCAAGCAGAGAGCCCCATTCTGCTGGTACACACTCACTTCAGCAAGCAGAGAGCCCCATTCTGCTGGTACACACTCCATTCAGCAAGCAGAGAGCCCCATCCTGCTGGTACACACTCCATTCAGCAAGCAGAGAGCCCCATTCTGCTGGTACACACTCCATTCAGCAAGCAGAGAGCCCCATTCTGCTGGTACACACTCCATTCAGCAAGCAGAGAGCCCCATTCTGCTGGGACACACTCCATTCAGCAAGCAGAGAGCCCCATTCTGCTGGTACACACTCCATTCAGCAAGCAGAGAGCCCCATTCTGCTGGGGCACACTCCATTCAGCAAGCAGAGAGCCCCATTCTGCTGGTACACACTCCATTCAGCAAGCAGAGAGCCCCATCCTGCTGGTACACACTCCATTCAGCAAGCAGAGAGCCCCATTCTGCTGGTACACACTCCATTCAGCAAGCAGAGAGCCTCATTCTGCTGGTACACACAACATTCAGCAAGCAGGAGAGCCCCATTCTGCTGGTACACACTCCATTCAGCAAGCAGAGAGCCCCATTCTGCTGCAACACACTCCATTCAGCAAGCAGAGAGTCCCATCCTGCTGGTACACACAACATTCAGCAAGCAGAGAGCCCCATTCTGCTGGTACACACAACATTCAGCAAGCAGAGAGCACCATCCTGCTGGTACACACAACATTCAGCAAGCAGAGAGCCCCATTCTGCTGGTACACACAACATTCAGCAAGCAGAGAGCCCCATTCTGCTGGGACACACTCCATTCAGCAAGCAGAGAGCCCCATTCTGCTGGGACACACTCCATTCAGCAAGCAGAGAGCCCCATTCTGCTGGTACACACTCCATTCAGCAAACAGAGAGCCCCATCCTGCTGGGACAAACTCCATTCAGCAAGCAGAGAGCCCCATTCTGCTGGGACACACTCACTTCAGCAAGCAGAGAGCCCCATTCTGCTGGTATACACTCACTTCAGCAAGCAGAGAGCACCATCCTGCTGGTACTCACTCCATTCAGCAAGCAGAGAGCCCCATTCTGCTGGTACACACAACATTCAGGAAGCAGAGAGCACCATCCTGCTGGTACACACTCCATTCAGCAAACAGAGAGCCCCATCCTGCTGGGACAAACTCCATTCAGCAAGCAGAGAGCCCCATTCTGCTGGTACACACTCCATTCAGCAAGCAGAGAGCCCCATTCTGCTGGGACACACTCACTTCAGCAAGCAGAGAGCCCCATTCTGCTGGGACACACTCACTTCAGCAAGCAGAGAGCCCCATTCTGCTGGTACACACTCCATTCAGCAAGCAGAGAGCCCCATTCTGCTGGGACACACTCACTTCAGCAAGCAGAGAGCCCCATTCTGCTGGGACACACTCACTTCAGCAAGCAGAGAGCCACATTCTGCTGGTACACACTCACTTCAGCAAGCAGAGAGCACCATCCTGCTGGTACTCACTCCATTCAGCAAGCAGAGAGCCCCATCCTGCTGGTACACACCATTCAGCAAGCAGAGAGCCCCATTCTGCTGGTACACACTCCATTCAGCAAGCAGAGAGCCACATTCTGCTGGTACACACTCACTTCAGCAAGCAGAGAGCCCCATCCTGCTGGTACACACCATTCAGCAAGCAGAGAGCCCCATTCTGCTGGTACACACTCCATTCAGCAAGCAGAGAGCCCCATTCTGCTGGTACACACTCCATTCAGCAAGCAGAGAGGCCCAACCTGCTGGTACACACTCCATTCAGCAAGCAGAGAGCCCCATCCTGCTGGGACACACTCCATTCAGCAAGCAGAGATCCCCATCCTGCTGGGACGCACTCCATTCAGCAAGCAGAGAGCCCCATTCTGCTGGTACACACTCCATTCAGCAAGCAGAGAGCCCCATTCTGCTGGTACACACTCCATTCAGCAAGCAGAGAGCCCCATTCTGCTGGTACACACTCACTTCAGCAAGCAGAGAGCCCCATTCTGCTGGTACACACTCACTTCAGCAAGCAGAGAGCCCCATTCTGCTGGGACACACTCCATTCAGCAAGCAGAGAGCCCCATCCTGCTGGTACACACTCCATTCAGCAAGCAGAGAGCCCCATTCTGCTGGTACACACTCCATTCAGCAAGCAGAGAGCCCCCTTCTGCTGGGACACACTCCATTCAGCAAGCAGAGAGCCACATTCTGCTGGGACACACTCCATTCAGCAAGCAGAGAGCCCGATTCTGCTGGTACACACTCCATTCAGCAAGCAGAGAGCCCCATTCTGCTGGGACACACTCCATTCAGCAAGCAGAGAGCCCCATTCTGCTGGTACACACTCCATTCAGCAAGCAGAGAGCCCAATCCTGCTGGTACACACTCCATTCAGCAAGCAGAGAGCCCCATTCTGCTGGTACACACTCCATTCAGCAAGCAGAGAGCCTCATTCTGCTGGTACACACAACATTCAGCAAGCAGGAGAGCCCCATTCTGCTGGTACACACTCCATTCAGCAAGCACAGAGCCCCATTCTGCTGGAACACACTCCATTCAGCAAGCAGAGAGCCCCATCCTGCTGGTACACACAACATTCAGCAAGCAGAGAGCCGCATTCTGCTGGTACACACAACATTCAGCAAGCAGAGAGCACCATCCTGCTGGTACATACAACATTCAGCAAGCAGAGAGCCCCATTCTGCTGGTACACACAACATTCAGCAAGCAGAGAGCCCCATTCTGCTGGGACACACTCCATTCAGCAAGCAGAGAGCCCCATTCTGCTGGGACACACTCCATTCAGCAAGCAGAGAGCCCCATTCTGCTGGTACACACTCCATTCAGCAAGCAGAGAGCCCCATTCTGCTGGTACACACAACATTCAGCAAGCAGAGAGCCCCATTCTGCTGGGACACACTCCATTCAGCAAGCAGAGAGCCCCATTCTGCTGGGACACACTCCATTCAGCAAGCAGAGAGCCCCATTCTGCTGGTACACACTCCATTCAGCAAACAGAGAGCCCCATTCTGCTGGTACACACTCCATTCAGCAAGCAGAGAGCCCCATTCTGCTGGGACACACTCACTTCAGCAAGCAGAGGGACCCATTCTGCTGGGACACACTCACTTCAGCAAGCAGAGAGCCCCATTCTGCTGGTATACACTCATTTCAGCAAGCAGAGAGCACCATCCTGCTGGTACTCACTCCATTCAGCAAGCAGAGAGCCCCATTCTGCTGGTACACACAACATTCAGCAAGCAGAGAGCACCATCCTGCTGGTACACACTCCATTCAGCAAACAGAGAGCCCCATCCTGCTGGGACAAACTCCATTCAGCAAGCAGAGAGCCCCATTCTGCTGGTACACACTCCATTCAGCAAGCAGAGAGCCCCATTCTGCTGGGACACACTCACTTCAGCAAGCAGAGAGCCCCATTCTGCTGGTACACACTCCATTCAGCAAGCAGAGAGCCCCATTCTGCTGGGACACACTCACTTCAGCAAGCAGAGAGCCACATTCTGCTGGTACACACTCACTTCAGCAAGCAGCGAGCACCATCCTGCTGGTACTCACTCCATTCAGCAAGCAGAGAGCCCCATCCTGCTGGTACACACCATTCAGCAAGCAGAGAGCCCCATTCTGCTGGTACACACTCCATTCAGCAAGCAGAGAGCCCCATTCTGCTGGTACACACTCCATTCAGCTAGCAGAGAGCCCCATTCTGCTGGTACACACTCCATTCATCAAGCAGAGAGCCCCATCCTGCTGGGACACACTCCATTCAGCAAGCAGAGAGCCCCATTCTGCTGGTACACACTCCATTCAGCAAGCAGAGAGCCCCATTCTGCTGGTACACACTCCATTCAGCAAGCAGAGAGCCCCATTCTGCTGGTACACACTCCATTCATCAAGCAGAGAGCCCCATCCTGCTGGTACACACTCACTTCAGCAAGCAGAGAGCCCCATTCTGCTGATACACACTCACTTCAGCAAGCAGAGAGCCCCATTCTGCTGGTACACACTCACTTCAGCAAGCAGAGAGCCCCATTCTGCTGGTACACACTCACTTCAGCAAGCAGAGAGCCCCATTCTGCTGGGACACACTCCATTCAGCAAGCAGAGAGCCCCATCCTGCTGGTACACACTCCATTCAGCAAGCAGAGAGCCCCATTCTGCTGGTACACACTCCATTCAGCAAGCAGAGAGCCCCATTCTGCTGGTACACACTCCATTCAGCAAGCAGAGAGCCCCATTCTGCTGGGACACACTCCATTCAGCAAGCAGAGAGCCCCATTCTGCTGGTACACACTCCATTCAGCAAGCAGAGAGCCCCATTCTGCTGGGGCACACTCCATTCAGCAAGCAGAGAGCCCCATTCTGCTGGTACACACTCCATTCAGCAAGCAGAGAGCCCCATCCTGCTGGTACACACTCCATTCAGCAAGCAGAGAGCCCCATTCTGCTGGTACACACTCCATTCAGCAAGCAGAGAGCCTCATTCTGCTGGTACACACAACATTCAGCAAGCAGGAGAGCCCCATTCTGCTGGTACACACTCCATTCAGCAAGCAGAGAGCCCCATTCTGCTGGTACACACAACATTCAGCAAGCAGAGAGCACCATCCTGCTGGTACACACAACATTCAGCAAGCAGAGAGCCCCATTCTGCTGGGACACACTCCATTCAGCAAGCAGAGAGCCCCATTCTGCTGGGACACACTCCATTCAGCAAGCAGAGAGCCCCATTCTGCTGGTACACACTCCATTCAGCAAACAGAGAGCCCCATCCTGCTGGGACAAACTCCATTCAGCAAGCAGAGAGCCCCATTCTGCTGGTACACACTCCATTCAGCAAGCAGAGAGCCCCATTCTGCTGGTACACGCTCCATTCAGCAAGCAGAGAGCCCCATTCTGCTGGGACACACTCACTTCAGCAAGCAGAGAGCTCCATTCTGCTGGTATACACTCACTTCAGCAAGCAGAGAGCACCATCCTGCTGGTACACACTCCATTCAGCAAACAGAGAGCCCCATCCTGCTGGGACAAACTCCATTCAGCAAGCAGAGAGCCCCATTCTGCTGGTACACACTCCATTCAGCAAGCAGAGAGCCCCATTCTGCTGGGACACACTCACTTCAGCAAGCAGAGAGCTCCATTCTGCTGGGACACACTCACTTCAGCAAGCAGAGAGCCACATTCTGCTGGTACACACTCACTTCAGCAAGCAGAGAGCACCATCCTGCTGGTACTCACTCCATTCAGCAAGCAGAGAGCCCCATCCTGCTGGTACACACCATTCAGCAAGCAGAGAGCCCCATTCTGCTGGTACATACTCCATTCAGCAAGCAGAGAGCCACATTCTGCTGGTACACACTCACTTCAGCAAGCAGAGAGCCCCATCCTGCTGGTACTCACTCCATTCAGCAAGCAGAGAGCCCCATCCTGCTGGTACACACCATTCAGCAAGCAGAGAGCCCCATTCTGCTGGTACACACTCCATTCAGCAAGCAGAGAGTCCCATTCTGCTGGTACACACTCCATTCAGCTAGCAGAGAGCCCGATTCTGCTGGTACACACTCCATTCATCAAGCAGAGAGCCCCATCCTGCTGGGACACACTCCATTCAGCAAGCAGAGAGCCCCATTCTGCTGGTACACACTCCATTCAGCAAGCAGAGAGCCCCATTCTGCTGGTACACACTCCATTCAGCAAGCAGAGAGCCCCATTCTGCTGGTACACACTCCATTCAGCAAGCAGAGAGCCTCATCCTGCTGGTACACACTCACTTCAGCAAGCAGAGAGCCCCATTCTGCTGGTACACACTGACTTCAGCAAGCAGAGAGCCCCATTCTGCTGGTACACACTCACTTCAGCAAGCAGAGACCCCCATTCTGCTGGTACACACTCACTTCAGCAAGCAGAGAGCCCCATTCTGCTGGGACACACTCCATTCAGCAAGCAGAGAGCCCCATCCTGCTGGTACACACTCCATTCAGCAAGCAGAGAGCCCCATTCTGCTGGTACACACTCCATTCAGCAAGCAGAGAGCCCCATTCTGCTGGTACACACTCCATTCAGCAAGCAGAGAGCCCCATTCTGCTGGGACACACTCCATTCAGCAAGCAGAGAGCCCCATTCTGCTGGTACACACTCCATTCAGCAAGCAGAGAGCCCCATTCTGCTGGGGCACACTCCATTCAGCAAGCATAGAGCCCCATTCTGCTGGTACACACTCCATTCAGCAAGCAGAGAGCCCCATCCTGCTGGTACACACTCCATTCAGCAAGCAGAGAGCCCCATTCTGCTGGTACACACTCCATTCAGCAAGCAGAGAGCCTCATTCTGCTGGTACACACAACATTCAGCAAGCAGGAGAGCCCCATTCTGCTGGTACACACTCCATTCAGCAAGCAGAGAGCCCCATTCTGCTGCAACACACTCCATTCAGCAAGCAGAGAGTCCCATCCTGATGGTACACACAACATTCAGCAAGCAGAGAGCCCCATTCTGCTGGTACACACAACATTCAGCAAGCAGAGAGCACCATCCTGCTGGTACACACAACATTCAGCAAGCAGAGAGCCCCATTCTGCTGGTACACACAACATTCAGCAAGCAGAGAGCCCCATTCTGCTGGGACACACTCCATTCAGCAAGCAGAGAGCCCCATCCTGCTGGGACAAACTCCATTCAGCAAGCAGAGAGCCCCATTCTGCTGGTACACACTCCATTCAGCAAGCAGAGAGCCACATTCTGCTGGGACACACTCACTTCAGCAAGCAGAGAGCCCCATTCTGCTGGTATACACTCACTTCAGCAAGCAGAGAGCACCATCCTGCTGGTACTCACTCCATTCAGCAAGCAGAGAGCCCCATTCTGCTGGTACACACAACATTCAGCAAGCAGAGAGCACCATCCTGCTGGTACACACTCCATTCAGCAAACAGAGAGCCCCATCCTGCTGGGACAAACTCCATTCAGCAAGCAGAGAGCCCCATTCTGCTGGTACACACTCCATTCAGCAAGCAGAGAGACCCATTCTGCTGGGACACACTCACTTCAGCAAGCAGAGAGCCCCATTCTGCTGGGACACACTCACTTCAGCAAGCAGAGAGCCACATTCTGCTGGTACACACTCACTTCAGCAAGCAGAGAGCACCATCCTGCTGGTACTCACTCCATTCAGCAAGCAGAGAGCCCCATCCTGCTGGTACACACCATTCAGCAAGCAGAGAGCCCCATTCTGCTGGTACACACTCCATTCAGCAAGCAGAGAGCCACATTCTGCTGGTACACACTCACTTCAGCAAGCAGAGAGCCCCATCCTGCTGGTACACACCATTCAGCAAGCAGAGAGCCCCATTCTGCTGGTACACACTCCATTCAGCAAGCAGAGAGCCCCATTCTGCTGGTACACACTCCATTCAGCAAGCAGAGAGGCCCAACCTGCTGGTACACACTCCATTCAGCAAGCAGAGAGCCCCATCCTGCTGGGACACACTCCATTCAGCAAGCAGAGATCCCCATCCTGCTGGGACACACTCCATTCAGCAAGCAGAGAGCCCCATTCTGCTGGTACACACTCCATTCAGCAAGCAGAGAGCCCCATTCTGCTGGTACACACTCCATTCAGCAAGCAGAGAGCCCCATTCTGCTGGGACACACTCCATTCAGCAAGCAGAGAGCCCCATTCTGCTGGTACACACTCCATTCAGCAAGCAGAGAGCCCCATTCTGCTGGTACACACTCCATTCAGCAAGCAGAGAGCCCCATCCTGCTGGTACACACTCACTTCAGCAAGCAGAGAGCCCCATTCTGCTGGTACACACTCCATTCAGCAAGCAGAGAGCCCCATTCTGCTGGTACACACTCCATTCAGCTAGCAGAGAGCCCCATTCTGCTGGTACACACTCCATTCATCAAGCAGAGAGCCCCATCCTGCTGGGACACACTCCATTCAGCAAGCAGAGAGCCCCATTCTGCTGGTACACACTCCATTCAGCAAGCAGAGAGCCCCATTCTGCTGGTACACACTCCATTCAGCAAGCAGAGAGCCCTATTCTGCTGGTACACACTCCATTCAGCAAGCAGAGAGCCCCATCCTGCTGGTACACACTCACTTCAGCAAGCAGAGAGCCCCATTCTGCTGGTACACACTCACTTCAGCAAGCAGAGAGCCCCATTCTGCTGGTACACACTCACTTCAGCAAGCAGAGAGCCCCATTCTGCTGGTACACACTCACTTCAGCAAGCAGAGAGCACCATCCTGCTGGTACACACAACATTCAGCAAGCAGAGAGCCCCATTCTGCTGGTACACACAACATTCAGCAAGCAGAGAGCCCCATTCTGCTGGGACACACTCCATTCAGCAAGCAGAGAGCCCCATTCTGCTGGGACACACTCCATTCAGCAAGCAGAGAGCCCCATTCTGCTGGTACACACTCCATTCAGCAAACAGAGAGCCCCATCCTGCTGGGACAAACTCCATTCAGCAAGCAGAGAGCCCCATTCTGCTGGTACACACTCCATTCAGCAAGCAGAGAGCCCCATTCTGCTGGTACACACTCCATTCAGCAAGCAGAGAGCCCCATTCTGCTGGGACACACTCCATTCAGCAAGCAGAGAGCCCCATTCTGCTGGTACACACTCCATTCAGCAAGCAGAGAGCCCCATTCTGCTGGTACACACTCCATTCAGCAAGCAGAGAGCCCCATCCTGCTGGTACACACTCACTTCAGCAAGCAGAGAGCCCCATTCTGCTGGTACACACTCCATTCAGCAAGCAGAGAGCCCCATTCTGCTGGTACACACTCCATTCAGCTAGCAGAGAGCCCCATTCTGCTGGTACACACTCCATTCATCAAGCAGAGAGCCCCATCCTGCTGGGACACACTCCATTCAGCAAGCAGGAGCCCCATTCTGCTGGTACACACTCCATTCAGCAAGCAGAGAGCCCCATTCTGCTGGTACACACTCCATTCAGCAAGCAGAGAGCCCTATTCTGCTGGTACACACTCCATTCAGCAAGCAGAGAGCCCCATCCTGCTGGTACACACTCACTTCAGCAAGCAGAGAGCCCCATTCTGCTGGTACACACTCACTTCAGCAAGCAGAGAGCCCCATTCTGCTGGTACACACTCACTTCAGCAAGCAGAGAGCCCCATTCTGCTGGTACACACTCACTTCAGCAAGCAGAGAGCACCATCCTGCTGGTACACACAACATTCAGCAAGCAGAGAGACCCATTCTGCTGGTACACACAACATTCAGCAAGCAGAGAGCCCCATTCTGCTGGGACACACTCCATTCAGCAAGCAGAGAGCCCCATTCTGCTGGGACACACTCCATTCAGCAAGCAGAGAGCCCCATTCTGCTGGTACACACTCCATTCAGCAAACAGAGAGCCCCATCCTGCTGGGACAAACTCCATTCAGCAAGCAGAGAGCCCCATTCTGCTGGTACACACTCCATTCAGCAAGCAGAGAGCCCCATTCTGCTGGGACACACTCACTTCAGCAAGCAGAGAGCCCCATTCTGCTGGGACACACTCACGTCAGCAAGCAGAGAGCCCCATTCTGCTGGTATACACTGACTTCAGCAAGCAGAGAGCACCATCCTGCTGGTACTCACTCCATTCAGCAAGCAGAGAGCCCCATCCTGCTGGTACACACAACATTCAGCAAGCAGAGAGCCCCATCCTGCTGGTACTCACTCCATTCAGCAAGCAGAGAGCCCCATTCTGCTGGTACACACTCCATTCAGCAAGCAGAGAGCCCCATTCTGCTGGGACACACTCCATTCAGCAAGCAGAGAGCCCCATCCTGCTGGTACACACTCCATTCAGCAAGCAGAGAGCCCCATCCTGCTGGTACACACTCCATTCAGCAAGCAGAGAGCCCCATCCTGCTGGGACAAACTCCATTCAGCAAGCAGAGAGCCCCATTCTGCTGGGACACACTCCATTCAGCAAACAGAGAGCCCCATCCTGCTGGTACACACTCCATTCAGCAAGCAGAGAGCCCCATTCTGCTGGTACACACTCCATTCAGCAAGCAGAGAGCCCCATCCTGCTGGTACTCACTCCATTCAGCAAGCAGAGAGCCCCATTCTGCTGGGACACACTCCATTCAGCAAGCAGAGAGCCCCATCCTGCTGGTACACACTCCATTCAGCAAGCAGAGAGCCCCATCCTGCTGGGACAAACTCCATTCAGCAAGCAGAGAGCCCCATTCTGCTGGTACACACTCCATTCAGCAAGCAGAGAGCCCCATTCTGCTGGTATACACTCAGTTCAGCAAGCAGAGAGCACCATCCTGCTGGTACTCACTCCATTCAGCAAGCAGAGAGCCCCATTCTGCTGGTACACACTCCATTCAGCAAGCAGAGAGCCCCATTCTGCTGGGACACACTCACTTCAGCAAGCAGAGAGCCCCATTCTGCTGGTACACACTCACTTCAGCAAGCAGAGAGCCCCCATTCTGCTGGTACACACTCCATTCAGCAAGCAGAGAGCCCCATTCTGCTGGTACACACTCACTTCAGCAAGCAGAGAGCCCCCATTCTGCTGGTACACACTCCATTCAGCAAGCAGAGAGACCCATTCTGCTGGTACACACTCCATTCAGCAAGCAGAGAGCCCCATTCTGCTGGTACACACTCACTTCAGCAAGCAGAGAGCCCCATCCTGCTGGTACACACTCCATTCAGGCAGCAGAGAGCCCCATCCTGCTGGTACACACAACATTCAGCAAGCAGAGAGCCCCATTCTGCTGGTACACACAACATTCAGCAATCAGAGAGCACCATCCTGCTGGTACACACTCCATTCAGCAAACAGAGAGCCCCATCCTGCTGGGACACATTCCATTCAGCAAGCAGAGAGCCCCATTCTGCTGGTACACACTCCATTCAGCAAGCAGAGAGCCCCATTCTGCTGGGACACACTCACTTCAGCAAGCAGAGAGCCCCATTCTGCTGGTACACACTCCATTCAGCAAGCAGAGAGCCCCATTCTGCTGGTACACACTCACTTCGGCAAGCAGAGAGCCCCATTCTGCTGGTATACACTCCATTCAGCAAGCAGAGAGCCCCATCCTGCTGGTACACACTCAATTCAGCAGGTAGAGAGCCCCATTCTGCTGGTACACACTCCATTCAGCAAGCAGAGAGCCCCATTCTGCTGGTACACACTCCATTCAGCAGGCAGAGTGCCCCATTCTGCTGGTACACACTCCATTCAGCAAGCAGAGAGCCCCATCCTGCTGGTACACACTCCATTCAGCAAGCAGAGAGCCCCATTCTGCTGGTACACACTCCATTCAGCAAGCAGAGAGCCCCATTCTGCTGGTACACACTCACTTCAGCAAGCAGAGAGCCCCATTCTGCTGGTACACACTCCATTCAGCAAGCAGAGAGCCCCATCCTGCTGGTACACACTCCATTCAGCAAGCAGAGAGCCCCATTCTGCTGGTACACACTCCATTCAGCAAGCAGAGAGCCCCATTCTGCTGGTACACACTCCATTCAGCAAGCAGAGAGCCCTATTCTGCTGGTACACACTCCATTCAGCAAGCAGAGAGCCCCATCCTGCTGGTACACACTCACTTCAGCAAGCAGAGAGCCCCATTCTGCTGGTACACACTCACTTCAGCAAGCAGAGAGCCCCATTCTGCTGGTACACACTCACTTCAGCAAGCAGAGAGCCCCATTCTGCTGGTACACACTCACTTCAGCAAGCAGAGAGCACCATCCTGCTGGTACACACAACATTCAGCAAGCAGAGAGCCCCATTCTGCTGGTACACACAACATTCAGCAAGCAGAGAGCCCCATTCTGCTGGGACACACTCCATTCAGCAAGCAGAGAGCCCCATTCTGCTGGGACACACTCCATTCAGCAAGCAGAGAGCCCCATTCTGCTGGTACACACTCCATTCAGCAAACAGAGAGCCCCATCCTGCTGGGACAAACTCCATTCAGCAAGCAGAGAGCCCCATTCTGCTGGTACACACTCCATTCAGCAAGCAGAGAGCCCCATTCTGCTGGGACACACTCACTTCAGCAAGCAGAGAGCCCCATTCTGCTGGGACACACTCACTTCAGCAAGCAGAGAGCCCCATTCTGCTGGTATACACTGACTTCAGCAAGCAGAGAGCACCATCCTGCTGGTACTCACTCCATTCAGCAAGCAGAGAGCCCCATTCTGCTGGTACACACAACATTCAGCAAGCAGAGAGCACCATCCTGCTGGTACACACTCCATTCAGCAAACAGAGAGCCCCATCCTGCTGGGACAAACTCCATTCAGCAAGCAGAGAGCCCCATCCTGCTGGTACTCACTCCATTCAGCAAGCAGAGAGCCCCATTCTGCTGGTACACACTCCATTCAGCAAGCAGAGAGCCCCATCCTGCTGGTACACACTCCATTCAGCAAGCAGAGAGCCCCATTCTGCTGGTACACACTCCATTCAGCAAGCAGAGAGCCCCATCCTGCTGGGACAAACTCCATTCAGCAAGCAGAGAGCCCCATTCTGCTGGTACACACTCCATTCAGCAAGCAGAGAGCCCCATCCTGCTGGTACACACTCCATTCAGCAAGCAGAGAGCCCCATTCTGCTGGTACACACTCCATTCAGCAAGCAGAGAGCCCCATTCTGCTGGTACACACTCCATTCAGCAAGCAGAGAGCCCCATCCTGCTGGTACACACTCCATTCAGCAAGCAGAGAGCCCCATCCTGCTGGTACTCACTCCATTCAGCAAGCAGAGAGCCCCATTCTGCTGGTACACACTCCATTCAGCAAGCAGAGAGCCCCATTCTGCTGGGACAAACTCCATTCAGCAAGCAGAGAGCCCCATCCTGCTGGTACTCACTCCATTCAGCAAGCAGAGAGCCCCATTCTGCTGGTACACACTCCATTCAGCAAGCAGAGAGCCCCATTCTGCTGGTACACACTCCATTCAGCAAGCAGAGAGCCCCATCCTGCTGGGACAAACTCCATTCAGCAAGCAGAGAGCCCCATCCTGCTGGTACTCACTCCATTCAGCAAGCAGAGAGCCCCATTCTGCTGGTACACACTCCATTCAGCAAGCAGAGAGCCCCATTCTGCTGGTACACACTCCATTCAGCAAGCAGAGAGCCCCATTCTGCTGGTACACACTCCATTCAGCAAGCAGAGAGCCCCATTCTGCTGGTACACACTCCATTCAGCAAGCAGAGAGCCCCATCCTGCTGGGACAAACTCCATTCAGCAAGCAGAGAGCCCCATCCTGCTGGGACAAACTCCATTCAGCAAGCAGAGAGCCCCATCCTGCTGGGACACACTCCATTCAGCAAGCAGAGAGCCCCATCCTGCTGGGACACCCTCCATTCAGCAAACAGAGAGCCCCATTCTGCTGGGACACACTCACTTCAGCAAGCAGAGAGCCCCATCCTGCTGGGACACACTCCATTCAGCAAGCAGAGAGCCCCATCCTGCTGGGACACACTCCATTCAGCAAGCAGAGAGCCCCATTCTGCTGGGACAAACTCCATTCAGCAAGCAGAGAGCCCCATTCTGCTGGTATACACTCTGTTCAGCAAGCAGAGAGCCCCATTCTGCTGGTACACACTCCATTCAGCAAGCAGAGAGCACCATCCTGCTGTTACTCACTCCATTCAGCAAGCAGAGAGCCCCATTCTGCTGGGACACACTCACTTCAGCAAGCAGAGAGCCCCATTCTGCTGGTACACACTCCATTCAGCAAACAGAGAGCCCCATTCTGCTGGTACACACTCCATTCAGCAAGCAGAGAGCCCCATTCTGCTGGTATACACTCAGTTCAGCAAGCAGAGAGCACCATCCTGCTGTTACTCACTCCATTCAGCAAGCAGAGAGCCCCATTCTGCTGGTACACACTCCATTCAGCAAGCAGAGAGCCCCATTCTGCTGGGACACACTCACTTCAGCAAGCAGAGAGCCCCATTCTGCTGGTACACA